>NW_024347852.1:685155-798535 GCF_902729225.1 Pteropus medius | reverse complement strand
CCCTGGTGTTCGAGGAGTGAGAGGGGTGAGGCCTCAGCTTCCGGCTGGAGCATCAGCTGGAAAAGTAGCAGATGAGAAAGCAAGTGAGATGAAGAGACTCTCTGACCCTTTCTGGGGTCACTGCCTTCTTTGAGTCTGGACCCCCAGGTCCATCTAGGGCTCCGGGACACCCCCCAGGTCCATCCATGGTGCCTGTTCCATGCTAAGACCTCAGCTTTAAAGGTTCCCCCAGCCCCTCGTCGGGCGAATGGGAGCCGGGCAGAGGAAAGGTACTCGCAGTGACGATGTTGTTGCCCCAGGTTGCCCAGAAGAGAAGACAAGGCGGAAGAGGAGACCCAGGTCATGGTAGGCAGTCCCTAGCATCCCTCCCCGGTCCCCATCCACGCCAGGCCTCGGAGGGGTTGATGTCATCGCAGCTCCTCTCCAGTTCCCACCCACACTCCCACTGCTCCTGAGCTGACAGAAAAATCGTTTGGCCAAGAGATAACAAGGCCCTCGCTGTAGCTAATGAGAGCCGATGGTGCTGTGGGGGGAGGCCTGCGGGCCAGTGGGCGGCCAGAATGTTCCCAGGGGACCCCCCCAAGCACACAGAGGTCTGCGGCCGCCACACCGCACAGACATGGCTACACCCCCGGATTACGAAAATGAATACGCACACGCTCCCACACACAGGAAGGGGCCGGGCCCTCCCCATCCAGCCTCAGAACTCCCCCAGGGCACAGCACCCATGACAACTCCCTTGCCCAGCTCCACACACATTGGGTCCTTTGCTCCTCAAACTGGCAGGTGATGCTCCCTATTCTCAGGTAAGGACAGGGAGGGAAGGATCTGTGGTGAGTGAGGAGCCTGCAGCCCTCAGCCAAGGACCGTGAGAACCCAAGTGCGCCAGGCTCTGTTCCATTCACCTGGGACCCCTTGGGGTTCATGCCACCCACGATGGTCTCTGTGAGAAGCCTGGCCCCAAAGCCCACCTCCTTCCTGCCACCCCACACCCCTTCCGTGGGGCCTGGGCCCCACCTCCAGTTCCTCACTGCTGGTTTGGTGATGCTCTTTACCCAGCTCCAGGGTGGGGATGATGGCTGAGGATCATGTCGTAAAGGGCCTGGTCCCATGCCTGACATAGCTGGCATGCAGTAGGTCGTGGTGGCAAGGGTGATGGCTAGGACTGGTGTCCCATTATTTTTTATTTTTTATTGTGTTTTTGTTGCCACTGGGTACTTCCAGAATCCAATGGAGGTAGAAATAATCATATCGAATATCTCGTAGTTATTGAGCACTCACTGCATGCCGGGCACTGTTCTGAGCACCCCCCCTTTTTTGCTTTTTACTGGCGTTCACTCAGTCTCCACTTCAGCCCTGTGAGGTGGGTACTGTCATCGTCCCTGTCCTGCGGGGAAAAGTGGGGCATGGCGAGATTGGTGACATGCCAAAGGACACACAGCTGAGGCTGGCAGAGCTGGGACCCCAACCCAGCAGTGTGTCTCAGGGAAGCTCATGTAATGAGCCACTCGCTGTGCTCCCCCCTCTTCCATGTGGTCGCTTCTGTCCAGTGAGCTGAACTGAGAGTGTCTCTCAACCCAGGACCCAGTGTCTCACATTCATCTTCTCCTTCGTCCTTCCAGGCCAAACTCCCCATCCCTCTGGGAGACTCTCACCCCAGAGACATTTCAGGAAGTTCTCCTGAGAGGTAACGGGATCCATGGGGACCGGGAGGGGACTCAAGGGCAGAGAAAAGCATCCAGTGCGATGACCTTGCCCTCCTTTCTCTCCAGCAGCCCTGCCAGCTCTGACCCGCAGCAAGCCCTGGTGCCTGTGGAGAAGGAGCTGGTCCCAGTCAGGAGGCCGGGCTGGGGCCAGCTCTGCCTGTGCCCCCTGCACCCCCAGCAGCTCAGGTGAGCCCCAAGCCTTCTCCCAAACCGGGGTGGTGGTCAGACATCAGGGCACACAGGCTCCCTTGGGCCCCGCCCTGAGCACTGTCTCACCGCCCCCACCAGGGTCACTCAGCACCCGCTGATTCCGGCACCAGTCTTGGGCCTGCTGCTGCTGCTGCTGCTCTTTATCCTGCTTCTGGGCCAGTCCCCACCCCCCACCTGGCCCCACCTCCAGCTCTGCTACCTCCAGCCCCCACCTGTGTGAGCCGTGCTCCCCACCCCTCAGCGCAATGTCTAGTTCAGTGAATTCCTCTTTCTACTGTCATTCCTATTGTTCTGGCACTGTTAACTGGGAGGACCCCAGTACCGGAACCCCAGATACTGTACTTCAGGATCCACACCCCTGTATGGGGTCTTTCTGTGAAGTCTCTTGGTTTTTTAATGTTGGCGACTATATTTCTTAACAATTGAAAAATGAGCCCAATAATGGATTAAGCACTAGGGGTTTATTTTCCTCACAAAACAAGCCTGGAGGAAAATGGCTGTGGGTCCACAGCTCAGAGTCTCTGCAGCCTCACGGTGAGCGTGCTATGATCCTATGTGATCTTCTTGGCCTTTCTCTCATGCTCAGGGGGTGGGGGGCATTTTAGCTTCGTACCTCATATCTTCTGAGAGAAGGGGATGTGTCCCTTCTGTTTTTATAAAGAAAAGTCGTCTTTATAAGTGGCCTTTGCAGAGCCAACAGCAGACCTGTGTTTATGTCTCATTGGCCAGACTGTTCGGTGTGACCACCCCAGCTGCAAAGGAGGCTGGGAGACTGAGCGCCTCTCCTGGTGGAAAGAGGGAAAAGGGATGTGGGCAAGAGATGTCCAATGGCCAGTGCAAATCAAATGGTCAGCAAGAAGTGGACCAGTGTACCATTTGTTCATTCAACAAATTTAATAATCACCTATTTGTCACAGCTAGCCCTTAGAGGAGAATGCTGTAGAGAAACAAGCCCTCCAATGCCAGGCAGAGAAATGTTGATTTTTCTCCCAAGGATGATGGGAGGTTTTATTGGTTGTTTTTGATTATTTATGTTTTTATTGAGCTGTAACTTACAGATAAATGGACAAATCTTAAGTATCAGCTGGATGAATTTTTGTAATGTAAACACTCATGAAATCAAAACCCGGTCAAGATATAGGACAGTTTCAGCATCACAGAGGCTTCCTTGGGAGGGACAAATTCACACCAATTTAAAGACAAATAGTGATAGAGGCAGCTGCAGGCTCTGTGCGAGCCCCAAAAAAGACACCTAATCCAGTCTGGGAGGCGAGAGGTTTCTTGCCTGATAAGTGACTTCTGTGTTTAGTTTTGAAAGATGGGTAGGGTTGGTTACAGTGAGCAGGGGCCAAAGAGGGTGTCACTCGCAGAGGAAGCAAAGTATGTCTGAAGACCAGGTGGTACGAAAGAGCCTCTGTGTCTGTAGAGCCACAGGCAGCACTGTGTTGCTGGGATTTAAAAAAAAAAAAATGATTTGGAACCAGGAAAGAATTTCAGGCTACAGAGTGGTGGAAAATAAGATGGAGAGGTGGGCAAGAGCTCACAAAGGGTTTTGAACACCAGCTTCAACTTTACCCTTAAGTGTCCAAGAAAGGCCTGTGAGCAGAGAAGGGACAGAATCAACTTCCGGTGGGGTGGGGGACAGACCTCTGAGCCTGTATAGAGAGGATGAACGGAGATGGGGAGAAAGCTGGGGCTGTGGTTCAGGTGGGAGGGGATGTGGTCTGAGCTGGGCCTGGTGCGTGGGTGGAGAGAAGGCAGAGCAGGAAGGGCGGAGCCAGGGACCCCACAGACTATGAAGGCGGGTGAAGAGGGAAGGGGCGAGGACGGCACCTGGGTCCGATCCAGTGACTGGTAGACTGTGGAGCCATTCCCAAGATGGAGAACCCATGAGAAGGAGTGGGTTTGGGGGAACGCTCTGAGCTCATTCGGGAGCAGGTAAGTGTCAGGGTTCCAGGAGGTGGCTGGAGCCCTGAGCGATGAGGGTCTGGCAATGGGGGTCTGGGTGTAATTGGCTGTAGATGGCGCTCAAAGCTATGGAGTTGCTGGAATTTCCTGGGGAGAGGGGAGGGAAGGGATTCTGGGCAGCATTTTGTGAAAAGGCCCAAACACCAGGCGGGGATCTAGGGAGGAAGTGGCGAATGGGAAGAGCACTGGCCAAGACCCGCTGCCGGGCCCTCCAGGGACGGGATTAGGCTCCTCACAGTGTTTAGGAAAGTGCCTGGCATAGAGCAACTGCTCGTAACATTATAGTCCCATTCCTCCATGGCAGTAGTGGAAAGGTTTAGACTTAGAAATGGCGGATTTGGGTTCCAGTTTTCCTTCTGACCTTTATTAAGGCTGGCAAGTTGGGGAAATTACTCCTGACTTTCAGAGTCTTGTTTCTTTATTTGTAAAATTTGGCCAGCTCTTGATGGCTTTGAGGACCACAGTTGTTCATTATTCAGTACGCCTCCGAAAATGCAAATTATCGGAAAGCCTGCCAATCACCTAGCGCCGGCTCCGCCCCCTTCCCGCTCGCGGCCTCGCCCAGCTCAACCACCTCTAGACCAATCGGTGCGCGATCCGCACGAACTGCGACCCCGCGCGCGCGATTCAAAGCCCTCGGCGTCTCGTTGGAAGTAGGTTGCCATAGTCACCATTGAGGGGCGGGGCCGAAGGGCTGTCGGAGCCTCCCGTGTCTCCTCGCCCCGCCCCATGCCTCCCGGAGCCTGGCGCCTGGTCCCCTCTCTCTTCCCGCCCCAACTTGCCGCCCCGATGGTATCCCAGGACGGGCGCGGTTGAAAAACTATGAAGAAACTGCTGGAGGCCCCTGCGAGAGAGAGGGACCCCTTTTCAATAAAAGCGTTTGGTTCGTGCCAGGCGATTCGCCGAAGTCCTCTCATAGCGTATGTGGTTTAATCCTCAAGTGAGGAAAAGGAGGCTCAGAGGTTAAGCCCTTTCCAATACCACACAGCTCGGCTTGGGCGAACCTGGTCTTTAATGGCAGGTGCATCTCACACCAGAGCCCCCGCTCTTCCCACTGCGCCCAGAGAGAAAGCGAGAAGCGATAAGAGAGTGGAAACGGAGAAATTCAGCGAAAATGAGATCTGGAAGAGAGACGGAGATCCAAAGGAAGAAAGAAAAGGAAGACAGGAAGGAGTCGGGAAGAGAAAGAACCGATTAAGAATGGAAGGAAGAATTGCAGAGGCCGAAAAAAGGGAGAGAGGAGACAGAGATTCCCAGGGGACCAGGAAGCCAGGAGGGTGAAAGACAAGTACAAAAACTCAGAGGACAGACATCCGGAGAGCGCCAGAGACCCAGAGGAGGCAGACACCTGGGACGTTACTGAGAACCAGAGAGATGGAGACAGAAACGGCGGTGGGGTGGGAGCAGAGACACAGGGACAGAGGCAGAGACTAAGGACAGGACAGATAGGGCGGGGGCGGGGGTAGAGCAGAAATCGAGCGGGGTAATAAATAAACGGAGGTAAAGGTGATTTTTTAAAGGAGAGACAAGAGAGGATTGAGGGGCGAGACGCCAGAGCAGCGGGTGCTGCGCCCGCCACGGTACCCCGTCCTCCCACTCGGCACACGCACGGGCGCAGGAAGGAGGCGCAGGCGGAAGCACAGCGGCGTCTTTATTAAAGTGCGCGCGGGCGCTCAGCGCGCGTCCAGCACCAGCAGCTTGTGCATGTACGAGTTCAGCCAGTGGCGGCGCTCGAGGGCGGCCAACATCCGCGCGCGCTCCCGAAAGGCCGCGTCGTCCGCCAGCGCCAAGCTGCGCGGCGATAGGCGGGTGGCCGGACCCGCCCAGGTCCCGCCCGGGGAGCCGAGGCTGTGGGCAGACGGAGAGACGCGGTTACCACGATTCCAGGCCCCCCGCCCGCCGCAGCCTGTCCTCCCCGTGCTCGAACTCGAAGCCCTGCTACTGCACGGTCTGCGGAGGGGCTCTCTGTCCCCGTCTCTCTTTCTCCGTGCGGGTCTCTCGGTTCACATTCGGAGCTCCCGGAGTACCGAGACCGAGTCTGACGCACTGGTCCGCCCCCAGCGCATGGCCTGGCACACCCCCAGAACCCAACGATCGTTGTTCAAGGGACGAATCCGTTTCTGCTTTGACTCCTTTCGAGTCTCTCGAGGCCTTTCTCAGAATCTTTTTGTTTCTCTTTATCTTACTGATTCCCCGTCCACCCCCATCTCTCCCCACCCCTAGCCTCTGTCCTCCTTTCTCTGGGTCTCTGTCCCCCTCTTTGAGTCTCTGTTCCCCCACCTTTTTGGGTCTCTTTCCACCTCTCTGAGTGCCCACCCCTCCCTGGGAGTCCTGGGCATTGCACGTACCTGAAAACCCTCGTGGGGGGTAGGGCGACGCCTGAAGCAGTGCCTACGCCCCAAGGCACGAGCAGCAGGAGCAGCAGCAGCAGCCGCACCCGGGAGCTCCCGGACACCTGGCGAGTCTCCATCACCTGTGGAGAGACAGGGAAGGGCTCGGTGAGGCCCATGTCCTGGCCCAGAACCCCAGACCCCAGAGTCCGCCCACCCCTGGTAGCTCGCAGGGCCCCCTACCGCGCAGTAGGCTCCTGCTGCGAGGCTGGCAGCCCCCTTATATCCCTTGCACAGCCCCCGCAGCTGGCAGTGACGCAGACCAGGGGGCTGGGGGCGCGGGGTCAGCTTCCCCCCAGGCTCATTAGGAGCCGCCAGCAGTAATGAGCTGGGGGTGGGGGCCCAGCGGCTGCTTTGGCGGCCACCAACTAATTGGGACCAGGAGCTGGGACCTGAGAAGAAGCGGGAGGGGGAGAGACAGACAGACGGAGAAGTGGACACAGGGGGTGTGTCAGAGGGATAAAAATAGAGACTGGCGGAGGGACCATCAGAGCAGAAACCAGAGGCACAGAGAAAAAGAGACACTGGAAAAGCGACAGAGAAGAGACCGATGGGGAGAAGCAGAGGCACAAAGAGATGAAGTAACCCCGAGAGGGAAGGACAGAGACAGAGTGACAGAGGAAAGGGAAGAGAAGAAGAAAGGGAGCAACCGAAGAAGAAAGAAAGGAAACGGAAGGAATAGAGAAAGGAAGGAAATTGACAAAGAGAGCCAGCTAGTGATGAGGGGAAAGGCTTAAAGGACAGAAAGAAATGGAAGGATAGCCAGCCTGGACAGAGACGCCCAAGGATGAATCCGGGCAGGCAGTAAACCAGAAAGAGAGTGCGAGGTAGAGACTGGGGAAAAACAAGAGAAAGCAAAGGGTATGTGTGGTGGTGGGTATGAAGGCAGGTAAAGTGACCGGCGAAATCAAGAAAGTCTCAGAGAGATGATGAAGAGGAGAGACAGACAGGACCCGGACCTATCCCTTGGATATGTCTAACTCTTCTTGGGGGTGGAGTTTTGGGGTGTTGCAAAGATAAGCTCCAAGCCCCACCCACCCTGGCTCTTAAGAGGGTGCTCTCTACACAGCGGGGGAGTTAGGCAAAGGTTGGGAAGTCCCAAAAGGCAGTAGCAATCTGGACCTCTGACTGGCAAGACATGAGAAGCTAGTTCCCTAGAGAGGAGGGGAACAGAGCCTGGGCTTCCTGGTCTAGGAATGTAGGGGACAGGGACAAGACTCCTGGCACTTGGACCCTTGGGCTGGGTATAGGAGAGAACGGAGGGCCCGGGCCTCTAGTTTCAAAGGGAAGATAGTTTGGTTGGGCCACGTCCCTCCAGCAGAGGATCCAGTCCCTAACTCCATAGACCATGCCTTTTATCTCTGTCCCTTTAAGAGCTTGTCGCTAGGCTCCCAGGATCCCCAGGGAGGGGGTCAGGTGCGTCACCTGCGCCCCTGGGACCCTACCTCCTGCAGCTCCGCCCAGAACCATTCTGCAGCATTCACCGACCTCTACATCCAGCTCTACTCACCTGCTGTTATCTTGGACACCACTGAACAGGTAAGAGACCCCCAGAGCCCCAAGTGACCCTGTCCCATCCAGGTATCCGCCCCCCACACCTGACCGCAGACCTAGGCATCTCTGCCCCAGATCAGTCCCTGAGACCTTGAAATCTAAGCTCCATCCTCAATAAACAGAGAGACCTGAGTCCCCCACAGCTCTCTCCTCCTGCAGGCTGAGGAATCCAGACCCTGGCACCCTGTCTCTGGAGGACCGGAGACTCAGAGTTCCAAGTCTCCTTCTCACTCAGGATCCAAGGTTTCAAGACTCCCATTTCCTTTCTCCTTTGTAACCCGGCTCCGCAAGCTTGGCTTTCTCAAAATTCTAGGCATCTGAACCTTCAGGCTTTTCCTCTCTAAAGAACCAGGACATTAGACCCGCAGTGCCCCCCACCCTCAGGGAGTCTAAACACCCAGCAGCCTCTTGCTCAGTACCCAGGAGTCTCCCTCCTCCCCCAGATCCAGGAGTTCTGGCCCCCAGCCCCCACTCGTTCCTCTGAGCCTCCTCTAGTGTAAACAACTGTCGAGTGAAGGTGTCCCCTTGGCCCTAGAAGAGGAAGGGATCCCGTGTCCTTTTGGACGTCTACACCTTCAGAAGTCCAAGTTAAGGAGTCTGGGAGCTTGGAGAGGTGTCATTTTTCCACAATTTTTCTGGGACCCTCTTGGGGAAACAGATAAGGCAATTAACTACGACTCCCAAGAAGCCCCGCGCCTGGTGTCCCTTAGCTACAGTGGCCACCGCCCCAGCCTTCAGGGAGTTGCAACTGAGTTCTCCTTTTCCTCACGCAAGTTGGGCGGGGGATGCGGTCTACCTGGGGACTAGTGGGCGGGGGCCTCCAGAAGTGGGCGGGGACTTTTGGGAGTGGGCGTGGCCTTTGGGAGTGGACTGGGGCTCTCAGGTGGCTTCCTGCCTTAACCCTTTCCTGCCTGCTCCCCCGCAGCTCTAGGCGCCTTCCAGAACCATGAAATCCTTCAGCCCCATCCCCTTCCTCCTCATCTTCCTCCTCGCCGGGCTTGGTTCCAAGGCTGCCCCTTCAGCCTCACCGCCTGCAGTGTCCGACGTCCCTGAGATGGGGTACCCCTCCCAAACCTCCCCTCATGCTATGGAAAATTCCACTCACGACCAGCCTAACCCAGAATCCCCTGGGATTGCTTCTCTTGAGCCTTCTAAGATGCCTCATGCGGTTTCCCCTGAACCCTCCTCTCATAATTTCACTGAGACCCCCAATCCTGACCTCCAAGAACTCCCACACTCAAAGTCTCCCGAGACCCCCAAAACTAACTCACTCAACACCTCAATATCAGAATCCCTGGAGACTCCAAAAATTAACCCCTCCCAAATGACACATTCAGAAACTTCTGAGAACCTCGAACATGACCCAACTGAAATTCCACACCAAGAATCCCCTGAAACCCCCAAACCTAATCCCTCCAAAACTTCACGCCCAGAATTTCCTGAGACCTCCAACCCTGGCCCTACCCAAACTCCACACCAAGACTCCCCAGAGGTTCCAAAACTTAACTCCACTGAAATCTCGCGTGGAGAAACCCTTGAGACCCCAAACCCTGACCCCACCAAGACCCTTCACCCCAAATCTCCAGAAACCCATGAGTCCGACACCACCGAGACTCCAAATTCTGAGTTCCCCCGGACCCTCCACTCTGAACCTACCAAAACTCCCCACTCAGAATCCCATGTAACCCACAACCCCCGCCCCACTGAAATCCCGCGAACAGAATTCCCCACAATCCACTACCGAGATGCAACAGAGATCCCCGTGGCCTCTGACCCTGGAACCTCCACTAGTCTTCACCCAGAAACGCCTGCACCCCTCAAGGACCGAGCTACTGCCCTAAGTGAGCTGCCCCTGAATATCGAACCAGAAACCCTTGTGGCCATCCAAGCTGGATTCCTTAAATTTCCCGCCTCAGACGCTCTTGGGACCATTGAGCCCAAGACCTCCCAGAACTCTAGCCTTAAAGGGCCAGACGCCCTTCTTCTCTCAGCCCGGATGGCGGGCCCCCCTGCTCCTCCAGGGCCCCCCAGTCAGCCAGCCCCTGCCACTCCACGGGCCCCCCAGCGGCGCAGCCGAGGTGAGAGAGTCAACACGATCATCGTGGTGGAAAGAGTGGAGAAGACGGGTGAGGCGCTGGGCCCCGGACTCCTGGGTCCGGGGTGGGGAGGGAGCTGAGGACGCGCGGCTAAGTCTGGGTGGCTAAGTCTGGGTGCTGAGCGTTTAGAATGCTCATTCTCCGGCCTCTTCCTTCAGGCGTGACCCTGGCGGGGCGCGCCCGGGGCGCAGTGGGCGGGGCCCTGTGCTTCTTCTTCGCTGGGATTGGGCTGCTGCTCGGCATTTTCCTGCTGTTGTGGTGTCTCTACCGCCGGGCGAGTCGACATCGGCCCTTCGCACACCACCGGCTGCCAAACGACGGAGATGAGCCGGGTGAGCGACCCTTACATTGCCCCCCCTCGAGTGCCAGCAAGTTTCTTTAACCTAGTTTCACCCGCCGCTTCGGGGCGCCCTGAGAGTCCCCCGTCTAAGGTCAACAGAAACCCTGACC
Source organism: Pteropus medius (assembly GCF_902729225.1). Taxonomy (NCBI): domain Eukaryota; kingdom Metazoa; phylum Chordata; class Mammalia; order Chiroptera; family Pteropodidae; genus Pteropus; species Pteropus medius. The sequence goes on along the minus strand of NW_024347852.1, from coordinate 788,161 downwards.
CCTCCGTGGTCAAGTCCTGCCTCCCCCGCTTCCCGCCCTGCAAAAAACATTCTTTGAAATTCCAGACACGCACGTCCAGTGCCGCCCCCAGGCCAGCTGGGACTAGCCGCAGGCTCCCTACGAGCCCCGCCCCTCCCCTCGCCTGGTACCCTGTATTCTCCGCCCCCTCCACTTCAGGCCCCGCCCCTGTTGCGTGGCCGCCTCGTCCTCAAATCTATTCTGCGGACCTCCTCCTCTGATTTGAAAACCCAGCTCCAAAAGATGGTCGCATCCTCTGATCCGCCTCCTCTTTGGCCGGCGGCGCGGCAGAAGCGACAGGACCCTTGTCGGCCTGGGGATGACCTCGCCCTTTTGCTCCCACAGTCATACATTTGGACGCCCCGAAGGAGCCCTACGATCTCTACTTCTATGCGCCAGACGCCTGGGTCCCGTCACACATCGCCACCAAGCAGCCGCCGCCCACCCCCCCGCTGCCGCCAAAGCTGCCCCCGCCGCCCCGTGGGGGCCGCCCCCAGCGTCTGGAGCCGCTCTCCCCCGCCACGCTCCCCAACAACTTCGTGTGAGCCTGGCTCGGTCCCGCCGGACCTGCGCCATCCCCGGATGGAGGAGAAACCCAGAGGTCCAGTCCTCCAGACGCGCTTCGCTGCTTAGTGGTACTTTCGGATAGAGTCCAGCTCTCAGAGATTGCTTTAGCTGCGAGCGGAGGCCGAATAAATCACGTGTTCCCACTGTTAGACACCTCCTCCAGCCTGGGTCCTGGGGGAGGGGTGCTGGGGTCCTAGGATACCAGGTCTGAGGGAGGAGGAGGGGGCTGGGGGCTGGGACTCCTGTGACTTCCACCGCCAATAACCCAATGACGACGACTGGGTGTTTACATCAAAGCATTTTATGGGGACTGGGGCAGGACAGGATTTACAGTCACAGACACAGAGACACAAAGACACAACCCTGCCCTGGGAAAAACATCCCTCTCCCCCAGCCCCATTCCCTTTTCTGGGATTCTGTGACTTCTATATAGGTACCCCAAATTCTAAACTGAAAGAGGAGCATCTGAGGGGGGCAGGATCCCAGATTTGGAGTCATTTAGCCCCTGAGGGACACAACAAATGGCCACTGAGAAAATGAGGGTAGCTTGAAACCACCCAGGAGAATAAAGTGCAAGGAATTGTGGGAAGAGGGACATCTTGAAACCACCATGGGGAAGTTCAGTGGTGGTGGCTTCAAACCATTGAGTTGATGAACTTGAGCAGCCACTATTTAGACCTGAACACCACGTCAAAAAAAAGTGCATGGGGGTGGAGAGAGGCATTTTGATAAAACCGCCATTTTGGTTGTTTCCCTAAACGTTGCGCTAAGCTAGGGAGAAAGTCTCGGGGGATTTGGTGCTTCAGCAGAATCTGCTGGTGGAGGGAGGGGCGAAGAGGTGGGGGGAGCTTGAAACTGCCATTTTCCCTCGAAAACGCTGGTGAGAATCAATCTCTAGAGTGGAAGGGATGGACGATTGGTTAAATCAACCTGGAAAATGCAGAATAGAATCAGGAGAGACTTGAAACTACTAGAGGAAGACTTGAGTTTTCTGAAAGGAGACAGGGAGCTGAGGAATCTCAGGGTCCCTGGGGTTAAAGGAAAGGGCGGAGGAGCCTCAAAACCACGAGAGAGAGCGCGAGAGATTGAACGGTCCATTCGAACAGAGCCCTGAAAGGAGAGATTTGAAACCACTGAGGCAGAACAAATGGGGAAGGGAACCTGGAGGAGAATTTGGGTATCCTCGAAACTGCCAGTCTGCAGCTTCACTACCCCTGAGAGGCAATTGGGAAGGGAAGAGAATTGGACAGCACTGGGAACCAGGGAAAGTGCTTCTTAGGCCTGAGGCAAGACAGAGAGGACTGGGGTTCCTTGACACTGTCACTCAGGCCAGAGACGTGTGAAATGGAAGTCCTGGAAACTGCCATCCAGTGGGAGGCACATGATCAATAGTCCCGGACAGGGGGTGGGGGTCTTGGGGGCTGAACTGTGCTGTGCGTGGCCCCATAGGAGGGAGGGGGCGCAGGGGGTGCCCCAGGGGGCTCATCCTCATCCTCCATTTCACTTTCGTCACTGCCAGCCAGCTGGTCGTGGCCAACAAAGCCACACTTCTCTTCACTCATCTCCTCAGGCTCCGCCCACGGCTGCTTCTCTCCAGAAGCGAAGACCCCGTAGAAGATGACACCCCCATAGTGCACCAAGGAGGCAATTAGGAACACGTACTGCCACTCTTCCCGAGTCTGCAAGGGAACAACGGGGTGGTGAGATCGGAAGCCAGAGAAACCTGAGAGGGGGAGGGGAGGCCCAGAGACGGGGGACACAGGTCCAGAGAGACGATGATGAAACACCTAGAGAGGGCAGCGGTGGATCCCAGGGACAGCGACGCGTGTCAGGGAGGTACCATGCACAGATGTGGAGCGCCGGCGGGTCAGGGCAGGCGCACTGACCTTGTGCTTGGTCATCGCACCCACGATGATGGGGCACACCATGCCCGACAGCGTGCCCACGCCGTTGGAGATGCCCATAAGGATGCTGGCGTAGCGCGGGGCGATGTCCAGGTGGTTCACGTTGAACCCTGGCGAGGAGAGCCAGGAGGCGTCACACCCGAATCTCCCTCCAGTGACTTCTCTGAGACGCCCTTGCCCGCCCTCCTACCGCCCCGCTCCCCGCTGCTCTTTCTAGTCCACCTTTTGCGTGCCGGGGAGGTCCCCTTCCTGAGCCCGGAAGTTCCCCACAGCGCTGTCCAGAGTCCCCCAAGCTGCAGATCCGCGCTTCTCACCAGAGATGGCGAAGCCGCTGAAGCCCACGGCGAGGACCAGGAAGGAGATGGCCACGCCCTTGGAGTGCGAGTAGCCGACCACCAACAGCAGCGTGGCTTCCATGCCGAAGCCTGCAGAAGCCGCCTCATCTGAGCGCCGGCCGCCCCTCGCCGCCTCTCCAGACCTCATCCCGCCCCGGACTCCCTCTGTCCGCTCCACGCCTGTCCCTGGTTGGGCCCCCATTCCGCCCTCGCCCGTCCTGATCTCCCCAACCTCACGACTAGGCCACGCCCTGAGGACGCAGGGTCCAGGCCGCACCCCTGAAACTTCACTCCTTTCGTTCTGTTATTTATTAGGCAGGACGCCGCCCAGAGAGACCCTCGTCTCCCCCGGTCCCCGCCTCGCGGCCCCTGTTCATCACCTACCTCCCGTCCTCTCCGCCCAGCCTGTGTTGGCCCCGCCCTTCCAGACCCAACTTGGTGTCGCCTCTGCTCCACCTTGATAATCTATCACACATACTCCCCGCCTACGCCTCGGACGGCCACCTAAGATTCTGCTGGGTTCAGCCAGGTCCGGCCTCGCCCTGCCTCCACCTTTCTGGACACGCCCGGACACGCCCTCTGATGATCCATACGCCCTCCCACGATTCCGCCCCCTTGGTCGCCCAACCGCGCTCTGGCCCCGCCCAAGCTGTCCCAGGCTAGGTCTAGGCCCCGCCCCACTCACCCCCACAGTTCATCAATTTGCGCACGTTGGTGGTGGACATGATACGGCGGCTCCTAAGGAAGTCAGCGATTTGGCCGCCGATGGGCACGATGATGGTCATGACCAGGTGCGGCAACGCTGACACCAGGCCCACCTGCGCAGGTGGGAGTACGCGGCGGGGGTTCAGGGGCCTCCGGGCCGACGTCTCCAACCGGTTCGTGCACCACCGGCTCCTCCTTGGCTCTCGTTCCAAGCCCGTGGGACCCAGGCCCCGCTCCTTCCCCCTCACCCCGCCGCGCCCCCTGCCCTCCCCTCCTGGGCCCAACCTTGCTGATCTCAAAGCCGAACACTTCTTCGAAGTAGGCGGGCTGGGAGATAAGGAGCAGGTAGAACGTCCAACTGCGACAGAAGTTGGCCACGATGATGGCGTAGACTGGCATCGACGTGAAGAAGCGCCTCCAGGGTGTGTTAAACTTCTGCGAGGGGCGAAAGATGGAGCCGCTAAGACGAACCAGGGCCGGGCACGTGGTGTTTCTTCAGAGACCCCACTTAAGTCCCGCAGAGACCCACGTCTCCCAACCTCACTATAACATCCAGAGCCCCAGGGGAACCGCCCTGACTATGTCTCCGTTGGGGACTCTGGGATCCTAGCCTCACGGTGACACTTCAGGGATGCAGGGGGTCCTGACTCTACAGTGGCCTCTCAGGTTTGCACGTGTCCGGACCCGACGATTACCCTCAGAGACCCATAAATGTGGGCCTAGGAGTCTCTCTGCACTCAATTACAACCCCTAAATCTAGCCTCGCTCACCCCAAGATCTAAGCAAAACCCCCACACTCCAATCCCGCTTCTGCTGATTTAACCACGCCCACCAGTGGCTCCGCCCACCTGGAACCCCAGTTCTCCCCCCACGCTTTGCCCGCCTCCCCAGCCTCGCCCACTTTGTTGTCCACCCTGTCTCTCTGAGGAACCCACCACGACCTACACGCTGTGCGGGTTCGAAGCCCCCTTTTCTCCTGCCTGCCTGCCTGGATATCTCCCCTCGTCCCACAAGCCCCCGCCCCGCAGGCTTGGGCCCGGACCGTGAGGGGGTTCATGAGTTTGGCGCTCTCGCCGATGGCTTCCTCAATGTACTTGCGCTCCTCCTCTGAAATGCTGGGGTGCAGCGCTGGGGACTCATAGGAGACAAGCAGCCAGAACAGGTACCAGAAGATCCCGAAGCTGCCTGAGGGGGGGAGTTAAGGGGAGGGATGGAAGTGAGGTGACGACCGGCCTCGTTCCGCCCCAGCGCCCCCCAGACCCAGGCGTCCGGGCCCCTCACCATAGACGTAGAACACAGAGCTCCATCCTGAGTACTGCACCAGGACCCCGGCGAGAGGCATCGCGACCACCGCCCCAGCATAGGAACCTAAAGGGGAGGATTTGGGATGGAGAACAAACCTTTCTACCCTCAGATCCAGGAGTGCGGACCCCCAGCCCCCGCCCTTCAGGGACACAAGTACAAGCCCCTCCCCGCACAGATATATCGGTCCAGGTCCCCCTTCTCTCTCAGACCCACAAATCTAGATCCCAGCCCCTTCCTCTCACCGCAAAAGGCTGTCGTCGCCAGGCGACTTCGCTCTAAGGGTGGGGCCCATTTGCTCCAGATCCCGTGGCAAGCGGGGTACGTGACCCCCTAGGGAGAAGAAAGCCAAAGTCAACGAGAAGAGCGGAGTCAGAAGGGGGCGGGTCGGAGGGGGCGGGGCTTTACCTCTACCAACCCCTGCAGGATCCTCACGAAGATGACGCAGCCATAGTGGACACGGGCAGCCGAGGGGATCAGCATGTTTAGAGTGGACGTAGCCACAATAGCAAAGCCGAAAACCCTGATGGGAAGAGTTTGAAGAAAGGGTTCAACTATCCCGCCGTGGATTCTGCTCTTTCCACCCACAGCAGAACCCCATTTCCCAGAACCCCCGACTCCACCTTCTCTGTGACTCCTACCTTCCCCAATCACAAACCCCACCTTTCTCTAAGATCGCCCCGACCCCTCCCATTTCCCAGTCAGCCCCAAATGCCAGCCCACCTAACTCCACCCATGCACCGTTGTCCCGCCCATCTCGAGCCCCCACCCTACCTGTTAGCTGCGAATTTTTGGCAGATAAATCCTCCGGGAATCTGGGTGACAATGTAGCCCCAGAAAAAGGAGCCGTGTATGAGGCCGACAGTCTCTGGATCCCAGTTGAACTGAGCTTTCTGTGGGCCAAAAGGCACATCAAACCGGCCGCCTGCCTCAGGCTCTGCCCCTCCGCCAGTCACTACCCACGGACTTAGTCCTTTGGCCAATCAGACACAAGGAAACCCTCTCGAGCCCGAACACCTGTTAATCAGAGCCCGAGCCATCCCTCGGTCCAGCCGAACTACCCTAGCAACCGAGCCCCTTTGCTGCCTAGGCACCTCTCTTCCTGCTTCCTTGCCCCCGTGCCCCTTCTCTGAACGTCCAGGGGCCCATATATGGGGGTGAGGATTCTTTCTCTATTTCAACCAATTTAGGGACTGTTTGCAGAGTGACCCGGATGGGTTCTAGTCAGGGACAAGAAGTAGACAAAGGGATGGGCTTGACTGGAAGGGAGCGAGGGGTGGTGTAGGCCACAGCCATAATCAGAACTTTTTTCCCCCCTGAGACAGAGTTACGGCCTACACTAAAATTAAAATAGGGAGAAAGTCTGACGTGAGGCGGGGCTTTAGGTAAATGGCCAGAGCAGAGGACGCAAGAGTTAGTAGCGGCAGAATTCCAGAAAAGCCAGAATCGAAATTCAGGGATGAACAGGGAATATAGTCAGGGATACTGTAATAACTATGTATAGCGCCAGGCGGGTACTAGACTAATCAGGGGAATCACCTCGTAAATTATATAAATGTCCAATCACTATGCTGTACATCTGAAACTAGTTTCAAACAATCTTTAAGGTCAAAAAATGAATCGCAGGGCACTTTTTCCAGTGTATCTGAAATCTCAGAACAATAGCAATAAAAAAGACTATTGATATTTGCATAATGAAAGAAAATTTAGGGAGGAACCCGCTGTGGGACTGGGATAAAATAGATGTGACACGGGACAAAATCTAAAGGAGAGGGCTTCATTTACATCGGGGCGGGGCTTAGGAAGGGGCGATTCCGGGGGCGAGGTCAGAGGTGAGGGGGCGGTACAGATGGGCGGGGGCTGCGCCTGGGCGGGCGTGACGTCATCGGGGCGGGGCAGTACGGCGGCTCCCGCCCTGAGCTACCTGCACCACCACGTGGCCCCCGCGGTGGGTCGTGCTGTTGTTGACCATGGAAACGATGGCCACGCCCAGGTTGCAGCGGATGCCGAAGCTGATGCAGAAGCCTAGACCGCTCATGATGGCGATAATGTAGCGGCGAGGGAGGCCAAAGCAGGTGCAGTCCACCACCGGCGGTTCCCGGGTCTGCGTCGTGACCGGGCGCCCGTCGGCACTCAGCTCCAGCGTCTCTGCACCCTCCTGCCGCTTCTCCAGAAGGCTGCGGGGCGGCAAGAGTCAAAGACTGGGTGGTCCAGGGCCCTGGCCCCCTCCTCCCTGTGACACAGGAGTCCAGGGCAAAACCTCCTGCTAGAAAAAGACCCAGGATTCTAACTAGGCCGGCACGCCCTTCTTCCTTCCCCCGGACACCAGCCCTCATCTCCCCAGGATTCCGGACCCCATCCGCATCTCCCTCAGACCAGGAATTCTACGCCCCCCGCCTCCGCTGAGGTCTTCGGTTCCCTTCTCCCCAGCCCTGTCATCTCTAGATTCCAGACTATCCTTTGTGATCCAAGAGCCTGTACCCCTAGCCCCCATCCCAAGGCCCAGGGACTTTCCAGCCCCCTCGCCCAGATACGAGTCTATTCGAGGAAGCAAAAGGCGCTAAGGAGATGCTTCAGCAAAGGTGTCAAAAGAACAGATGCTTCTCAGCCACGTCTGCTATATATACCGACCCCCCTCCTTCCTTGCCCCCACGAGGCATGCCCTTCCCCGCTTCCAGGCCCCAGGTGTGGAGCTGACATCCAGCTGATTCCATTCAGCCACCAGAAGCCCATTCCTAGGGACGTGGGGGTGGGGACATGCCCAGAGCCCTGGAATCCAGCAGCCTAGTCCGACATCCCAGGGGAACCTCGAGTTCAGGCTGTCAGCCTAGGGGATAGGGAGGGAGAGTGGCGGGTGGTGTCCTGGCAAGGGACAGATGGCCTTGGTAGGGGGATTGGCTCGGTCCCCAGTGAGGCTCTCGCCCCCGCCCATCCTGGATCAGGGATTGACTCTGTGATGATGGATAGGGTACTCGGAGAGCTGCTTCAAACCCAGAGAGAAGCTGCAGGGAGAGGGAGGTGTCCCGAGACAGGTGTGGAAAGGCCCGAAAGGAGGTGGGCAGAGGCTGAGATGGGGGGTCGGAGACACAGAAGGAAGAGAGAGATCCCTAGTGACAGGGACAGAGACCCAGGGGAGAGGACACGAGGGGACCCAGAGAACCGAGAGAGAGACAGAGCGACTAGGAGGCTGCGAAGAGACAGGCTGGGACACGACGTGTGAGGTGCGGCTCCTGTCTGAGGCGGGTAAGCAGCCAGAGGATCGGGCTGGATCCCAGGAAGGGGCTAGAACAGATGGAGGCGAGGGAGCCTGGGACGGGGGAGGAAAGAACAGCAGATTTGGTTGGGTGGGGGCGGAGGAGGCATGGTAGATGAATCAGCCGCCCCCCTCCCCATCCTAGAACTTAAAAAGAAGGAATGTTGGAGAAACAGGGGAGAAAAAGACTGGGAGCTGCACAGAACCCCTGGGGATGAAGAATGAGATGTTGCGGGGGGGGGGATTGGTTCAGAGACCCGGGGAGGGGGATGGAAGCCCCCAGAATGACAGTCCCCTCCCATCAGAACATGTCAGCCAGTGAAATTAGACTTTGACCCGGGTTGATATCAGATGCTATTTGACCCTGAAACTCAAGATGTGATTGCAGCCCCTGAAATTTGATATTTATTGTTAATCTTAGACATGTCAGATTTCTGCCCAAGGCTTTCTAAATGGGAGGAGTCTCAGTATCTCATGTCTATGAAATGGGGGCAAGAGTAGGAGTTACAAAGAGGGAACTGCGAGGGGATACTGATCATTTCAGGACGAGAGCACCCGGGCAGCGGAGATGAAGGTGCCCCCCGATGCTTTTCAGAGGACAAGAACGAGGAGGGGAAACTCCCCTCCCAGGACGCCTGGAACTCGGGTCTGGAGACCTGGTGATGAGGAAAAGCAGGACTTAGCAGGCAGATATCACTGGATCTCTGTTTCTGCTTCTCTCCGATCCTCTGTCCCCCACGTCACTGTCTCCATACGCCCCTTTGCTTCTCTCTTTCTCTCCCCATTGTACAACGAAGGAAACCGAGGCTCAGGGAGCGGAAGTAGCATATCTAAGGTCGCTCACGAGAACAGCGATGGGGCCTGATGACCTCCTGGCCCCAGCATCGCCTTGCCCGAGGCCTGGCTCTCAGAAAGGAGGCACTTTGGCTCCTGTGTCTCCTGCATTCCCCTCCCCTACGTCCTTGTCCCAAGTCACCTGGTTTACCGTCTGTTTCCTGGTCTAAGGGAGTTCTCCACCCACTCTAGCATCATTCCTCTCGAGGAAAATCTGCAGCCTCCACCCCAGGCTTGCGAAGGGGCTGACCTGGGTTTCAAAGATGGCGCTGGTGCTCACTCACCCACTGATTCCTCCCCCTCCTCAAACTGAGCCTCAGTTTCCCCAGCTTTGCGTAGAGAATTAAATAGAATTAGAGTGATGTGTCCAATACAGGGCATTTCGCCTCTCTCCAGCCGTTACAGTGAACCCCAGGATTCAGATGCAAATGTCTTCTCAGATTGGATTCTTTGGTGACTGTCCTGGCTGGAGCTCTGGGGTCTCTAGGGGCCCGTGAGGCAGTTTGGAGAGGTGAGAGTCAGGCAGAGACAGACCCAGAGAAACCCAGACACAGATGAGAAGCTGAGAAGCAGAGACTGAGGAAGGGGGCCTAAGGAACACATCCCTCCCTCGCCACCCCCCCATCCCAGCCTGCTTCATCCGCACGTCTCTCTCCCTTCTCCTGACTTCGCACTGATGTATTTTGAGAAACTCGTGAAAGGAGGCGAGAAAAAGAGTGGGGAGGGGCTGGAAGATTGGGAAAAGCAGGGGTGAGGTTATCTCAGCGTCGCCCCCCCCTCCCCCTCCCTGCTCCATCCTCCTGCCCCCTCCCTCCGTCCAGCCTTAGTCCTATCTTTCATGTTTCTAGAGGGCGGGGTGACTTTGGAGCTAGAAGGTGATCTGCAGCGAGCAGGACTCATGTTGGACTTAGAGAAGGACTCGCACGGCCTTGTGAGATGGATGGAGTGTCAACTAAAGATGGGGTCCAGGGCTGCGGGCGACCGGGACGGGGTCTGAGGGAAAAGCAATAATCTCCTCCCGCACTGTGGCCAGATATTTTTAGGCTCTCCGCAGCTGAGTAATTTCTCTGACTTGGAGCCAAGGCTTGGGGTTGGGGGTGAAAGACAGGAGGGAGGTGTCTAGATTGCCCTAGGGACACCCAGGTCACTGGAGTCATCTCCCTGGCTGGAAGTCCCTTTTAGCTCTAGCCAGTATCCTTTCGGAGGCCTGATTTTTGGTCCTCAACTCCCTTCTCCCCTCAGAGACCCAGGACATCATGGCTTCTTCCTCCCAGCTTAACTCTCCTCAAGGACAAGGACCAATGGGCCCCAATCCGCTTTAGCTTCAGATTAACGCTCTGAGCGACTGAAACTGAGAAAAGATACAGTGATGGAGAGACCCAGGGATAAAAACCCAAAGAGAGGGGACAGAGACCCAAAAGGAGAGAGTCAGAGACCCAGAGAGGGAGAGACAGGGACCCCAAGAGAGGTTGATAGAGATCTAGTGAGAGCAATGGCCAGAGAATCAGAGAGAGGGGGACAGAGGTCCGGAGAAAGGAGGCAGAGGGAAGATAGGTGGACAGCCAGAAGTGGGGCGTGGGGTCAGAGACCCAGAGAGAGGCGGGCTTACGGTCCCAGAGAAAAGGGTAGAGCCCGGAGCGGTGTGGGGCGAAGAAAAATAAACGAGATGATGGACCCCATCGAGCCAGGGAGAGCGGCGCCGTCGGAGGCGGAGGGAGAAAACTGGACAGATGGGGGGATCCCCATCCACGGGTATCGCCCGTCCACCTGTCTGTCCGCACCCAGGTGGGAATAAGCATCCTCCTCGCACCCTCGTGCTCCTCTCCCCGCAAGACCCCCACCACGCTCACCGGTGCAGCCTCCCGAGGGTGCGACCCGCTAGCTTCCGAAACTCCTCCTGGCGGAACTCCATGGTGGCTGACCCTGCTGCCGGTGCCCCCCGCCGATCCCCCCGCCCGCGGGCCCGGGCGGCCGCGTCCGGGTTCCCGGGGTCCGCCCCGGCCCGGCCGGCCCCGCAGCTCCGCTCGGGGGGGAAAGAGGCTGCGAGTGCGGGCTGCCTAGAGGCTGTCACTAGAGAATAAGGAGGAGGTTATTTCCATCTGGCTGACTCCTCCTACTTTTTTAGCAGCCTCTGCCTCTGCTGGAGCCTTGTCTCTGCTCCTCCCAGCCTTTGATAGTTTCCCCTGGGCTCTGAATTTTCTTCTCCTTCTCCACAGGTTGCCCCTCCAGTCTCCTCCCCATTGAGAAGTCCCAGGTTCCATCCTCCTCCCTGTCTATCCTAGGATTTTCTCCCTCCCTGAGTTCTTCTTTTTCCCTATCATCTGAGATGAGCCTCCCCCCTCTCTACGCCAGTTCTCCCTTTCTATTTTCCTCTATTTCTCTCCTTCCTTTTTGATCTGCTTTCCTTTCTTGAGTTTTTCTTCTGAGTTATTACTGTCCTGTTTATCCTCTTCCATTTCTCAGGTTCTCTCCATGCTCCAACATTCCCAGTTCCTGGATTCTAAATCCCCTCATCTCTGTCATCTCAGTTCTAACTTTTCTATTCTTGTCTAGAGAGTCTTTTATCGGAATTCTTTTCCCTAATTCTGCACCTCTAATTTGCTTTTCGAATTTTTTCCTTGAACTAGCTTTTCCATTGCTTTTAGCGAATTTATCCATCCACTTGTTTCATTTTTTCCTCTCGACCGTGACACTTCTTCAGTTCTCCTTCTCTTGGGTGCAATTCCCCTCTCTTCCAGTTCCTTCATCTGTTTCTTCCTGTCTGAGTTCCATCCCCAGACAGGGCCATTGGTTCCCCAGTCGCCAAGGCCAGGACGACATTTTTCCCCACTCCTGGAAATCTGTCCGCTTTGCAGACTGTCCCCACTTTCTGAGTTCTATTCTGCCTCCTCCGTTCGAGTGTTTCTTGTCCTTCCGGGATTCCCACCCACCCCCCCACCCCCCCACCTGCTGGTTCTTACTTCCACCCCCTGAATTCCAGCCCCGTCCCCTCTGGGGCTGAACGTAAAATCTTTCCGCCGTCTACCCCGCTCCTTTCTCCAGACCAGCCTCTCTCCGAACCCTGAGTTCACCTCCAGATCCAGTCCCCAGGAGGGCGCTCCCTTCCCCACCTCCTCCCTGCGTCGGGCCACAAATGCATTCGAGATTAAATTTTCATGATGTGGCAGAGGACCGCCAGGGGGTGGGAGGAACCGCCGGCGTGGAGGGTGGCCCCCGTCACCGCCCGCCGCAGCCTCTCGCCTAGCTTTGTCTCGCTGGGTCTCTGGGTCTCACAATTTTGCCTGTGTTTGAGAAACCCCCGGGTGTCCAGGGAGGAGGGGGCTCGGGGCCGGAACGCTGGGTCTCAGGGAGCAGGAGCCCGCAGAGCCGTGCACACGCGCCACCGTGTGGCGGCAGAATCCCCCGCCCGGGTGCGGAGGCGGCGGCCGCGGCTCCCGGCCAGGTGCGAAGGTGCAGCAGATGGTGAAGAGGAGGGAGTGGGAAGGAGGCCTGGCCGCTGCCAGATCTCGTGCCTTTGCCGGAACCATCACCATGGAGACCGTGGAAGGCAGGAAGGACCCAGCCCCACACTTTTTCGGGACCCGAGAATGAGTTCTTCAGCCTCCTACGGAGGGTCCCCGTGAGAACTACAAGTCCCAGCGGCCGCTGGACTTCTCCGTTTGCTTCGAAAGGGCTGTGTACGCCGAGGGCCGCTGGGAGTGGTAGTTCTGAGACAATGGGCCGAGGTTGCGTTTCGCCCTCTGGTGGACATGGCGCCCACGTTCGCTCCTTCAGATGCCCGACAGACCCTCCCGGTTGTCATCCCTCCACCCCGAGCTTTTCCCCTTTTCACCATCTAGTCTCCTCTGCACCCCTAATCCCATTGGCCTCCTTGCTGTTCTTCTAATTTACCACTGAGACTCCTCCATTCGCTTATCCTCCTGAGGCTAGCTATGAAAGGAAAGGGTGTTGGCAATCGCTCATTAATTCCACAATTGTTTATTGACTTCCTACTAGGTGTCAGGCATTGTCACACCATCGAGGACATAGATGAGAGTAACACTGGGTATTGGGGACCCCCAGAGGAGGATTCTAACTCAGCCAGGGTAGATCAGAGAGCTTAAAACTTGAAAAGCTTTCCAGGAAAGCTCAAAAAAGGGGTGACTGAGTGTGTGGGGGTGTAAGGATGGTAGAATAGGGCGGGCTATCTGCCTCGGGGGAAACAGTGCTCGCAGAGACAGGAAGTGGGAAGGATTGGCGTGAAGCTCGTCAGGACAAGGAGTAGGGTAGGCTAGAGATGATGGTATGGATCGGGTCACCAAACAGCTCAGGAAATGTCCCTCCTGAGGGCAAGACAATTAGAAATGTCCTGGGTGTGCTGGAGAAGTGGGTAGTAAGTGGAAGGAACAGCAGACACTAAGAGAAGTGGTGCTCAGGACACTCTTTAGTGTGACTAGACTTAGGGAGAGGGAGGAAAAGGCCAAAATGAGGCAGGAAGGCCAGACCACAGAGCCCGGAGTGCCCAGCTGAGGAGCTTGGCCTTTCTAGGGGAGCTGGGGGAGCTGGGGGAGCCAAGGAAGGGCTCTGAACAGGAAAGGGTCAGCTCTAGGACCACGCGGAGACTCATGAGGGAGACTGGAGGTCAGGAGGCGGGAAAGAAGATCCTGGGGGAGAGGACAAGACCTGAACAGGGCGAGTCACCCCTAGGGGACTCTGGGGCTACAGTCCGATGTCCCTCCTCCCTCTCACTCCCCATGTATTCCTAGCCAGACACAGAACAAGGGCAAAACTCTTTTATTTCAGCTTTGGAGAAGCCACCCGCCTCTTCTCCCCACTTGGAAGCCACTGGGTCAAGAAGGCGCCGACAGAAGGGGCATCGCCACCATCAACTGCTGAGGAGAGAGAAGGAAGAGAGAGAAGAGTTAGGACCCCAGAGTCCAACTCCCGGCCCCTCCCTCCCTCACATGCGGGAGTCTGAGTCCCACTTCCGGGCACCCCCCACACCCCCCACCAGGTACCCTTCTCTTCCGATGGAAGGCCGCTCTGCTCTCATCAGACTTGATCCGCAGGGGGATGTAGGCATCCAGATGGTATAGCTGCTGGGAGCCCCCCATCACCAGGTGGTTCTCCCCGATCTCCAGCGACAGCCCCTGAGCTCCATCCTGGGGATGCAGTGGAATCAGCCCATGCGTCCCTTCCCAGCCACAGGATGGTAAGAACCAGACCAGGGAGAGAAGTCGGGTGCTGGGATACCATATTTACAGGGTCCGACATTCCGTGGAAATTGTAAGTGACTGATCACTTACAATGCCTGGACATCCTTGAGACAGCACCGGAAGTGGGCCCGAGAGCCCCAGGGGCCAGGGGAGGCAGCACTAAGCAGGCTCACACAGGTCTTGGCAACAAGGCCACTTCACTTTTTCTCGAAGACCCGACCTCTCCAGCTCCAGTTGAGGGTACACTCACCAATTTGGGGAGGTCGATTTCAGCCAAGAGAAGGTCAGGGGCTTCCAGCCAAATGTTCAGGTGAGGCTTCTCAGGGCTGGGGGGGAACAAGACCCAGAACTGAGGAGAGCCTCCAGGTCTTGGCCAGGCTGTTCCCTATGCCGGGCATGCGGTTCCCTCCCTTGCTTGCCTCCATGGGCCCTGCTCCCTCAGGTGGCCTTCCCCGCGGGAGTTCTGCTTCTCCCCACTTTGGACCCAAGGAGCAGTTGGGGAGACATGAGAGAGGGAACACATCGAAAGCCCACCCTTCCTCAGGTCTCGGGAAGTCCGCGGTGTTCAGGTTCCCCAGCTCCTGGATACGAGGTCGCTGCTTGGAGCGGATATTTTGCTGGGAGATGGAGCCCAGAAAAGGCCGGTTCTTCAGTATGCGCCACTCTGCAGGGAGGGGCGCAGGGCCAAAGGTTACATGGATGAAGGAACCTTTTGATCTGTTAGGGGTGTTAGGGGCGGTCTTGCCCAACAAGAGCTTCGGGAGAGGGGCGAGGTAAGCAAGGGAGCCGGCCACACCCCCAAGCTTCGCTTTAGGAAGCCCACCCACCTTAACCCCGCCCTTCGCCGGGTATTCGCCAATAACACCTAGACCTGCTCCTGACTCCGCCCCTCCCCGGCTGCCCAGACCCCGCCTCTAACCCTCCCCCGCCACCCCGCCCACCGTGAGAAACCTCTCCCTGGAAATTGAAGCCGAGAGGCTAAGAAAACCCCGGCCCACGCTAGGCCCACCTCTCCCAAGGGCCGTCCCCAAGCCGCTCCAGGATCCGTTCCTCCTGGTGGCCCAGATGGTGTCCCTCACCTGGATTCAGCTGCAGGCTGTATTTGTCCTCGAGGCCCTCCCTGGCGATGGTGATGACAAGCTCTCGCAGGAAATCACTGTTCTAGGAGAGAGAGGGGGAGAAGGGATGAGGGAGGGCTCGGGGGTGGAGGGAGAGGACCCTGCCCAGGCCTCACCGCAGCCCCGCCCCCAACCTGCATCCTTCGATAGAAGTCGCTGTTGACTGCTACGTCGTAGGCGGTACAACCCTGGCCTTCTGCGGGGAGACAAAGCGGGTGAGGTCCCCAGCTTTCCGGGGCAAGCCCACCACCCAGACACAGGCAAAGAAAAAACAATGAAAGAGAGAAACCACAAGAACCGGAGACGCAGAGACGACTGGGAATTGAGAACTCAAGACATGCGCTTGCCAGTCTGGACGCATACCAGCCTCGTCTCTTTCCCTCCGGTCCTTCCCCGCCACGTCCCAGAGTTGTCCCTGCCCCTCCCCTGCTCACAGCCCACCCATGGCTCCTGAGCACCCCCGGGGAAGGCCTGAGTCCTTCAGCCTGGCGCTGGAGGCCCTGCGTGTTCTGCCCCTCCCAGCCGGAGAGAAAGACGCTCACTTCTATAGTGACCTCGTCCCTGTAAATTTCTCCCAGTCTCTCTCGATTAATGACCAACTCAGTTCAATCATTCTTTCTGGCCTGTGGACCCTTCTGTCCCCTCTGCCCAGAACCCTCCTCTCTGTCTTGGCCTGATGAACGCCTCCAGTTCCTTCAAGTCTTATATCCCGACCTCTTCCTACAGGAAGCCTTTCCAGACTTCTTTGTGTGGACGAAGAGCCCCCTCCAGCACAGCGAGAATCGCACATTACTGAAATTGCAGGTTCTGTGTCTGATAAGTCCCTATTCTCCAGGGCACTGCCCAAAGCTTGGGAGGCTGCAGGGGACATGTGTGAATTGAAAAAACAAAGACATAGAGACAGAAATGCATCAGAGACAGAGGTGAGACAAGGTAGAGACACACAGACGGGGAGAAGGGCAGAGGAACAAACAGGGATGAGTGAGGGCTAGCCAGGGACTGCAGCCACAAGACCAGCTAATGGGGCACCGGCCCAGCCTTCCCTTCCTGCAGTGGGGCAGGGTGAAGAGCCAGCCTGGCCAGGTAGGCAGAACCAGGACTGCCCTGTGTAGAGGGTGCCGAAGGCCCAGAAAGCTAGGGATATGCCATGGGGAAAAGTATCAGGTCAGGGGTCCAGATTTCTAGGCCCTGTTGGAGGAGGGTCCTGGACCCTGGACTCTTGGATCCTAGAGGACTTAGAGGGCTAGGGTCCTGGGTCCTCTGACGGCACTGACTTGCATCCAGTTCGGCATGAGCCTCTCCCAGACTCATGGGGATGCGGAACGCGGCTTGGTCTTCCTCCAGCATTTGGAGCAGCTCGTCCTCAGTCATGTCAGCCGGAGGAGGGATGGAGGGAGAGTGACAGATGTTGATGAAAACCTTCCCTTGGGATGAGTTGGTCTTTATGCAGAAGCCTGGTGGGAATGGGGTGATCCTGACCGTCTGTCTCCACATAGGTCTCGATTTCCACCCATCCTCTCCCCCGTCTTTCCTTCTTTTGATCTGTCCCTCTCTTTCAAACTCAATGTGCCACTTTCTGAATCTGTTCCCCTCCTCATCCCTGGGACCTCTGACTCTCTATCTTGGAGTCTTTTCTCCCTCCTCCCTCTCCCTGCCCCATCTTTGGATTCTGTTCACTCACCCCTGCCAAGGTCTCTAAACCCTATTACTATATCTCTTCCCTCCTCTCTCTGTGTCCCTTTCCCGCGATCTATGTCTCCCTCTCTCTGGGACGATCTCTTTCTCTCTTTTTGGGTTTCTGCCTTTCTCACCGGGTTGAGGTTGAATCTGTGTTGATTCTGGTCTGCTCGTCTGGGCTTGCTGGATCTCCTTAGAAGCCTGCAAGGAAAACGACTTCCAGGCTTGGCATTTGTGCTATCAGACCCCTCATTTTTCTTCAGATGTTGACTGAGCAATTTTTATGTCTACGAGCTGTGCAGAGAATAAGACATATATATGTCCCCTTCCATCGTTGAGGAATCCAAAGAACAATCTCAATGCCACTCCCATTGATTCCAGAGCCTTGCGAACCTGGAATTAACTAACTACGATGCCTGTAGAGCCTGTTGCCTCCCTAGTGCATTCTGAGAACTGCAGTCCCATCTCTGAAAAAAACAAATCCCCAAATACCCAGGGACCCAGGAGTCCGGGTCAGCCCGCACCTGCAGCAGCAGCTCCTGGAAACGCGCCGTCTCAGCGCCCATTGTCTCTGCCTCGTTGAGCTCTGGCACCAGCAACTTCGAGTCCGCCATGGCCCTGGGGAAGAGACCTAGGCGTCCCCAGCAACCTTAACGCGGCGGAACCTTCGCCGGGATCTGAACTATGGAGTCTGCTCCTGGGCGCTCAAACGACTCTCGACACCCACTTTTCTGTAGGAAAATCTAAGAATCTGGCCGGAGACTATAATTCCACTCAGATCAGATATCGTCGTCAACTCTGTTGGGAGTCCGTATATCTAGGTGCTCTCTACGTCCTACTTGCCAAACGTGTAAATGACAGACTCTTCCGGTCTGTGAAACCTGGGATTTGAATAGGCCACACTGTCAACTACCCCAACGCTCATTCATCAGTCCTGCAACCGCGTTCCGTTACCGACCAATCATAGTCTGGCCGAGGCCACCAATCAAAACCCAACAACCTCCACACCCAACCAATCAAAACTAAATTCTGAGGCTGGGCCCCGATTGCCACACTTCCGGTGTCGATTAAAGCCACACTTCCCCTCCTTCCCGACAACCACATCTGGTCGTGTTAGGGGGCAGTAAAGGGTGGCACACTATCAAAACTTTAATTTCAAAATCAAACAAAACAAAAACCTTAATTCCGATGTCTACCCTAAGTGACCCCCTTCTAGTCTCTGAAAACCTGTCGCTTCGTCCTAGAGCTAGGTTCGATTCTCTAGTAAATGTATTTCGGGCCAAAAGCTGCACTTTAGTGAACAGGGTGGCGGGAAGACACACTCATACGGCCAGCCTTCTAAATCTGGAGCTCTCCTATTTGCAAGGCACCCACATTTTCGTTCCTCTCCCGCCCCATCCCCCGTTTTGAGAACTAAGCGTGCTCCAAACTAAGACCCCCGCTTCCCCCCAGCGTAGGCCCGTGGGCGGGGTCACCGGGTCCTAAAGCGGGGTTACGCGCTCTCTCCCGTAGCCCCGCCCTCTGCGCTGGAGGAGGCGGTGCCGCCCGTCGGACCTCACGGCTCCCTGGGGCAGTGCCCGGCAGTCGGTGGAGAGCGGTCCGGCCGGGCGATGGCTGCCACGAGCACAGAGTCCCGCGCCCGAGAGATCTTCTCCACGCTGGACTACGGACCGGCGCCCGAGAGCCACGCATGCGCACTGGTGAGGGCCTGCCCGCCGGCGCTGCCCGCCCCCCTCCCCCAGCCCCCGGGCCCCGTTGGGAGCGCGGACTCCCGTGATCCCCCGCGGCCGCTCCGCGACCCCGCCCCTCTCGGCTCACGTGGTTCCCGCCTGCCCCTGGCGGGCGTTCCCGGGAGTCTTTGCGGTTGTCGCCTCCCAGCCCTGCGGTCGGCTCCGTTGACAACCGGGAGTTTTCGCGCTCCACGGCGTGAGCTGACGGTGGCGTTTCCTCGATCCCTCAGAACCCTCCGAGGCGCCCCAGTGATTCCTGAGGGCCCCATCAGAGCCTCGCGTGGTCTCGCGGGTCTTGGAATTCCCGTAGGGCCCCCACGATTCTCCAAGGACCCTCAGAATACCCTCGTGGGGCCCCCATAACCCCTCACTACCTCTCAACGTGCCATGGGGCTCCCACGAGCCCTCGGGTCCTCTTCAACTCCCGAGAGGCTCCCGTTAGCCCTCGATGTTCTTCAGAACCTCTCTAGGACCCCCGCGATCCCTCAGGGTCTTCCAGAACGATTTGAGGGTTCTTGTAGTTAACTAAGGTGCCTCGAGATTTCTGTAATTACCTAGGCCCCTCAGAATTCCCCTACGGGGCTATAGTGATATGCAGGGCCCTCTAGCACCCAAGTGTGAGAAGCTCGGGCTTCTCTTGAGGGTGAGGGGTCGGGGGGCTCGAATAATAGTCCAAGCGGAAGAAGATGAGACCAGAGCCTGCGCGGGCTGTGGACGTGGAGAGGAGGGCGTGAGACAGATGCAGGGGGAACAGGGTTTGGGGGATTGAGAGGGCAAGGACAATGCTTGGGGTCTGGTCCTGTGACCGGGCGGCTGTCTCTCCTTCCCCCTCCGTGGTGAACCCTGGGGGAGCAAGCTGTTGGGGAAAGACACTGAGCTCGGTCATCACATGGCCAGAGTGTGAGGGACCTGGGGACAGGCTTGGGCCGTGTGCAAGAGTCAAATCCTACTTTGCGACTCAGGTCTGGAAACTGGGACCGGGGAGTCACCAATGTAGAAAGATAACTGAGCTGTAATAATGACAAGATTATTTAGAAATACAGTGTAGAGGCTTGAATAAGAGGACCTGGGACAATATACAGAGAATCCTCATAGGCGGAGGTTGATTAAAGGTGGAATATCATAAAATAGCAATAACGTGATAAAAATTTATTGAATGCTTTCTATATCCCATCGTCTGTGCTCAGCATGACAACGTTGAAACCCCTTAATGGCTGTGAGAGGGCATTCTTGTCATTATTTCAGTGATAGTACATACAGGCTTGAAGAAGCAATTTGCCCACAGTCACAGCTTAAAAGAGGAAGTTGAGATTCCAGAACCCGTGGTCGCTCCACCTCTCGCCAAGCGGAGGTCTCGACCTTATGATCTGTGGGCCAGACTTAGCCAACAAACATGTTTTCTTTGGCCTGAACTTTATTTGTTAAAATGTGAATTCATGGACAACTAATTCCATGTAAACATCCCGGATTCCAGCATCTCTTGAAAATAAAATCTCAAAATTTGGCAACCCTTGGCTCACATTCCTTAACAAAAATCATCTGGATCCATCAGCGATGGTCTTATTAGACAAGTCATGAATTCCTGGTCTCCTCTGGGCCCTCATCTCACACAGATGTTGTCTGCCAGGACCCCGTGGACATCATTTCAGAGTTTCGTTCTTTGAGGGGAAATTTTTACAGGATTCCACAGGGTACTTCATATGAATTCCCAAGTGCCCATCACTAAGCTTCAACAATCAACATTTGGTCTAAGTTTGTATCTTTGTTTTTTCTTTTTTGGAGTGATTTAAATCCCAGATATCATGTTCTTTCCCCACAGATATTTGAATTCTCATTACTGACATAAGAAGTCATCATGTGTCATAACCACTATGCCGTTTTCACTCTCGGCTACGTTAATAGCCATTCGGTAGTGTCTAATGCTCAACTCATAATTCATATTCCCTCCACTGTTTCAAAAATGTCTTTTTCCCGGGAGTGGGGAGTTTGAATTTGCAATTTCCAGCTGAGCATTTGATTGTAAAGAAAAACGAGAAGGGCCCGTTGGCAGAAGAGAAAACTCAGGAGCCGGTGACATTGGGGATATTAAGAAAAGAGTTTATAGAAAGAATAAGTGGACGCGTGTCTTGGATTTAGCAAGAATTTAGGGAAGACAGGACCAGAGACAGAGAAAAACATGAAGCCGACGTGGAGGGTGAGATGCAATAAAATTAAGCATATAACATGCATGATCCATTTAATCCTCACCACAGCCTTGTGGAGTAGGGAGGAACTGTCATTATCTCCATCTGGAACATGGCTTAGCAGAGGCCACAGTATTAGAAGACCCTGGCTAAGGTTACAAATGAATATGTATCGGACCCAGGCCATGTGCCCCCTAGCTCCAGGGACTCCCCTCCACTCGCTTCAGTGGGGGTCCACACCCGCTCCCCCAAGTGACAACAGCTGACGTGGGAGGGGAAGCCATTAAAGAGATGGGTACAGGAGCCACCTGGCTTAGAAGCCACTCAGTCTCATGGGCATTGCTTCCAGGATCCGGTCAAGGGTCACAGGTGTTCAAACAAAAACTTGTCAACAAACACTTACAACAGCAGGATTCCCAATAGCCCAAAGGCATAAACAACCCAAAAACCTATCAGCTGCTGAGTAGATAAACCAAATGTGGTCTATCCAGTGGAATATCATCCAGCCATAAAAAGGAAGCACTGACTCTCACTACAACATGGATGAACCTCGAAACATTATGCCAAGGGAAAGAAGCCAGCCACAAAAAGTCGCATGTTCTAGGATTCCATTGACGTGAAATGTCTGGCAAAGCGACAGAGACAGGAAGCAGTTCAGTGGTTGCCAGGGGCTGTGGGGAGCAGGAGAGGGACAATGACTGCCTAATGGGTACGGAGTTTTCTTTTGGGGTGATGAAAATGTTCTGGAATTAGTGATGGTTACTCAACATCACGAATATACTGAATGCCACTGAATCGTACATTTTAAAATGGTGAATTTATGTCAGGTGTATCTTATGTTTATGTGTGTTTTCCGCCTACACAGAAAAAATATTAGCCGATGGGGCAAAGGGGGAGCAGATGTCCCCCTCCCAAAGGACACTGGGTAGGGACTGAGCTCCCCCGGCTGCCTCCCAGACCCCTTTCCAAACTGTCTCTGCCTCCCCCAGGCCTGGCTGGACACCCAGGACCGGCTTTTGGGTCACTATGTCAATGGAAAGTGGTTAAAGCCGGAACACAGGACTTCAGTGCCTTGCCAGGATCCCGTCACAGGTATGATGTGTCCCTCGGTGTCACTGGAGGAGAGAGAGATGTCCTTGCCTCCGGCCGTGCCCACCAAAGACATCCCATTCCCTTTGCTTGGGGCCTTGAGGGCAAGGAGCGGCCGGCCATCCAGGGAAAGAGGCTGAGCGTTCTGGCTCCTGTTAACAGCCATTCTAGTTATGGTCCCAAGTCCCTGCAGATGCTTTTCAAAGTCACTATCTACTAAAATCCCTTCTTTGCCTGTGGGAAGCAATCAAAGCAACACCCAATAGATTTATCTATATTTGTCGGAGGACAGAACTGGGCTGGGGACCAGCTTGACTGCCCTGCCTAGGGTGCTCCCAGCCTCTGGACATCTCGGCCCCCCTCAGATCCGGTGTGCTGTCCCCTTCCTATCTGGGTCCCCCTATTCATCTCCCCAGGGGAGAACCTAGCCAGCTGCCTGCAGGCGCAGGCTGAGGATGTCGCAGCAGCCGCCGAGGCAGCCAGGACCGCGTTGGAGAGCTGGAGCGGACTGCCTGGAGCCTCTCGGGCCCAGCACCTGACCAGGTGACGCAGCCAAGGGGTGGACCCCGGTGGGGTGGGGGGACCTGAGAGCAAAGACTCCGTTTCCCAGCATCTCATTGAATTCACTGGCCGCTAGGGCTCGTGTTCCCAGCATGCGTCTGGGCCTTTAGTGGTTAAAACACCCATTTTCCACAGTGCATCGGGACGAGTAATGACAAAGCCTCTGTTATTCTCAGGGCTCCATGTCTCAGCTGCAACTTGGGCTGGTGGAGTCCCAAAGCCCACTCTTGGGGCAGCTCGAGACGAGATTCCACTTCCCAAAATGGAGTCAAGGTCAGAGCTAAGCCCAGCACCCCTGGGGGTTACAGGTGGCCAGGGTCACCCGGCTCCCTCAGGTGGTTTCCTCACTGCATTTCCCAGAAGCTTCTGGGCCTTCCCCGCCTGCTAAATGGTGGGGACGCCCCGGGGGTTCATGTGGATTATCATAGTCCAGGTGTATGGGACTCTTATCAAGCCGAGGGGCCCTGGGAAGTGACCGTCCCCCCTGCTTTCTGCACAGACTGGCCAAGATGATCCAGAAGCACCAGCGCCTGCTGTGGACCCTGGAGTCCCTGGTTACTGGGCGGGCCGTTCGCGAGGTTCGCGACAGGGATGTCCCACAGGCCCAGCAGCTGCTCCAGTACCATGCGGTCCAGGCGCACACCCAGGAGGAGGCGCTGTCAGGCTGGGAGCCCATGGGTGAGAAGCAGGAGTTCGGGCCCCCGGCCCCTCCCCCCTCGCGACCCAGTGGCTCCTGTCACAGTCCCTTCCTTTGTTCTTGCAGGAGTCATTGGTCTCATCGTGCCACCCACGTTCTCCTTCGTTGAGATGATGTGGAGGCTTTGCCCCGCCCTGGCTGTGGGTAAGTGATGGGCTGGGGGCTGGACTACGTCTGGGGAAGGAGGGACTGGAGCTGGACCCCTGGGTCCTTGAGCTGCCCGCCTTCCCCAGGCTGCACCGCGGTGGTCCTCGTGCCCCCAGCCTCTCCAGCACCCCTCCTCCTGGCCCAGCTGGCAGGGGAGCTGGGCCGATTCCCGGGGATCCTCAACGTGGTCAGTGGCCCGCCCTCCATGGGGCCTGTCCTGGCCTCCCAGCCCGGGGTCCAGAAGGTGGCCTTCTGCGGAGCCGTCGAGGTATCTTCAGGGCTGGGAGGGGGATGGGACACGGCTAGGGGGCAGGAAGGCTCCTCCCCCAGCTGAACCCCACTGGGCATCCCTCAGGAAGGACGGGCCCTCCGGCGGACCCTGGCGGGCCTGGGTCCTGAGCTGGGACTGGCGCTGGGGGCCGAGTCACTGCTGCTGCTGACGGAGGTGGCGGATGTGGACTCGGCCGTGGAGGGTGTCGTGGATGCGGCCTGGTCTGACCGAAGCCCGGTGAGGCTTGTGTGCTCATGTCCCCTCGTGTCCCGGGGGCCGTGCGTGTCTGTCTCCAGACCTCGGGGCCCAGGGTGTCCTGTGTCACGCGATCGTCTTCACACCGCAGAGCGTGTGGGACCCCTCTCCGCGGGTTTCCGCATCTCCGCACCCCGCTCTCCTGGCCTTGCATGGCTGGGGGCCTGTGTCGCTTGTTCTTTAGGACCCCTCGTTTTTCTGAGCGTCGATGTCCCTCGTTTTCCAACGCCAGTCTTCACTCTAATCACCGGCTTTCTGCAGCCCCGCCTCCTGCCTGGGCTCCGGGGCCTCGGAAAACCTCCAGGGTCCGCGGCCACTTCTCTCCTTGGCCCTTCTCTGACCTCTGCATGTGTGTTCCCGAGTCTCAGCCCACTGTGGGGACCTGTTCCCCCTCTGCACAGGCGCCCTGATTTTTGCCCACCCCGACAACCTTCTCCTAACAGGGGGGCCTCAGGCTTCTCATCCAGGAGTGTGTGTGGGATGACACCATGAGGCGGCTCCGGGCACGGATGGGGCGGCTTCGGGGTGGCCGAGGGCTGGACGGGGCCATGGACATGGGGACCCGAGGGACTGCCGCACAGGACCTGGCCCAGCGCTACGTGCTTGAGGCCCAGAGCCAGGGCGCACAGGTGAGCTGGGGGCGCAGGGCGGAGAGACCCTGGCTTGGGAGAGGAGGGTCTGGGGGCCCGGACTCCTGGGCTCTCGAGGAGCAGGCGACTGGGAGTAGACCTCTTGGTCTGTTTCTCTTTGTCCCCAGGTGTTCCAGGCCGGTGACGTGCCCTCGGTCAGCCCATTCTTTCCGCCAACTTTGGTCTGTGACCTGCCCCCAGCCTCCCCGTGTGCCCAGAGAGAGGTGAGCCCTTCCCGTCCCAGATGTCCTATTCCATCCGCCAGTCTGCACCGGACGTGGGTAGCGCCCTATGAGCAGAGGCCCCTAGGTGACCGCCTGGCGTGGATCGGGGGCTCTGAGACGGGTCCGGTAATGGTGGGGTACTGGAGGGGTTGGCCGGCCAGGCCGCCCGAGTACCCTTGTCACCCTTCCAGGTGCCGTGGCCCCTGGTTGTGGCCTCCCCATTCCGCACAGCCAAGGAGGCGCTGGCCATGGCCAACGGGACGCCCCGAGGAGGGAGCGCCAGCGTGTGGAGCGAGAGGCTGGGGCAGGCGCTGGAGCTGGGCTGCAGGTCAGCCGGCGCCCCCGGGGCACGGGAGGCGGCCTGTCGGCATGCCCAGGCTTGGTCGCGATGTCTCCCTCCTTCTGTGGGTCTCTCTCCCCGCAGCCTCTCTGACACCGCCCCCATCAACTTCCTGTTTTCTCTGTTGTGTCTCCCTCTCTGCCCACAGGCTCCGGATGGGCACAGTCTGGGTCAATGCCCACGGCCTCAGGGACCCCGCAGTGCCCACAGGTGGCTGCAAAGAGAGTGGGTCGTCCTGGCACGGGGGCCTAGATGTGAGTCACCCCTCCCCCCACCCGCCGCCATCACTACCCCTTCGTTGACCTTGTGCCCACCTTGCATCTTCTTGACACTGTCCCTCTCATAGGGTATGTATGAGTATCTGCAGCCCTCAGGGACCCCTGCCCGGATGCCCTACTTCTATGAGAATCTGAACTATGACACCTTTGGCCTTGCCGTCCCCTCGACCCTACCGGCTGGGCCTGAGACAGGGCCCAGGTGAGCTTTTCCAACAGCTGCAGCTCCCAGACTCTCTCGGGGTATAGACGGGGTAAAGGGAAGTTGTGCCGGGCTTCCCCACGGACTGAAGAGGGGTCCTTAGAGCCATAGAGGAGTCCCCAACTCCTGCTGAGAATTGCATTCTGGGTCTTATGGCCTCACACCCACCACTCAGGCCTGATGAGACCCTTAGTTCTGCTACATGGAGGTCTGTGTTCTCCCAGTGACTCGGGGGACCAGGAATTCAGAGTCCCCCAGAGGCTCATGGGAGCTAGAACGGTCCATCCGGTAGAGTGGCACATGGGCTCTGAGCTTAGGGTCCAGGACTCACTCTCGTGCCTCACCCTCCTCCAGCCCAGCACCCCCCTATGGGCTCTTTGTGGGGGGCCGTTTCCAGGCTCCTGGCGCCCGGAGTTCCAGGCCCATCCAGGATTCCCGTGGAGATCTCCATGGCTACGTGGCCGAGGGTGGAGCCAAGGATATCCGAGGTGCCGTGGAGGCCGCTCACCAGGCCGCCCCTGGGTAAGGGGATGTCACAGGGGAAAAGCCAGGGGTCATGGGGCAGCAGAGAGTGGTCTGGGACTCCCAAGGACTGACGGGTTACGGGGTCTGGACCCCGAGGGCCAGTGGGCTGTGGAGTATGAGCTCCTGGGGATGACAGGATTGGGGTCCGGACCCCTCACTACCCTTCCCGGGTGGATGGGCCGTGGGGCTCAGAACCCCAGAGAAGGGGCTGTGCACAGAGAAGCACCTGGGAAGAGCCAGGACCAGGGTACCATACCCTAACATGCGCTGCCCGCCCACAGCTGGGTGGACCAGTCACCAGGGGCCCGGGCAGCCCTGCTGTGGGCTCTGGCAGCTGCCCTGGAGCGCCGGGAGCCCGCCCTGACCTCAAGGCTGGAGAGGCACGGAGTGGAGTTCAAGGCTGCCAAGGCGGAGGTGGAGCTGAGCGTGAAGCGGCTCAGGGCGTGGGGGTCCCGCGCCCAGGCCCAGGGCCCCTCCGCACAGGTGAGATGGCTGTGTGGGCAGGGCAGGAGGTCTGGAACGGGTCAGAGCAAAAGCTCTGCAGTGAGCCGGACTTGGGCCGAGGCTGCATGATCGTCAGCGAGTGGCCTCACCTCTGCACCTCGACGTCCTCATCTGTATAATAGGCAAGTGGCCCACCCCACAGAGTCGTGTTTCAGACTGTCGTTAGAAACTCCTTGCTGGGCCATAAAATTAATTTAGTGAGTCGTAGCCATGATTTAAAAAAAAAAAAAAATAGGATAGGATAGGAAATATAGGGTGCATCGCACAAAGTTTTACATGATGTAAGTTTTGTTTCATTTGTATACGTAACATCCAACCCAGTACAGATACTGGGCTGGTATGAATTGTGGGGGTTCGCTGAAGAAAGTGAGAATTCAGTCACTAAGGAGATCGCTCAGGAGCACTCAGAGATAGAGGTAATAGAAAGATACTGGGAAAATAACAAGTCATTCGACTTGGGTCTCCTCCATCAGAGATAGGCAGTTATATAGTTACGCTTACAGATCGTATTGACCTTGAGGAGTGGTTATAAAGACGAAACGAACAAAGCATTTACGGCTCAAAAAAATGTTTGCTTGTCTACGGCCACGCCACCCTGAACATGCCCGAACTTGTCTGATCTCGGCAGCTAAGCAGGGTCGGGCCTGGTTCGTACTTGGATGGGAGACCACCTAGGATGACCAGATGCTGTAGGCGTTTAAAAAAAAAATGTTCCCTTATGGCTGGCCAGGAAGCGCACGAAAAGATGGAGAAACGCAAATCCAAACCACGATAAGATATCGTCATGCACCTGTTAGAATGGCTGAAATCCAAAAAGTGACGATACCAAGTGTCAGTGAGGGTGCGGAGGGACCGGAACTCGTACCCTGCCCGTGGGAATGTACATGGGACAGCCATTTTGGAAAAACAGTTGGGCAGTTGCCTAAAAAGTTAAACATACTCTTAAGCTATCATCCAGCCGCGAGTCCTATACGTTTCCCTAGATAGATTTAATTTCTAGGTTTTAATCCGAGAAAAGTGACGGCATATGTTCCTGCAAAGACGTATACCAATGTTTATAGCTGTGTCATTCATAAGAGCAGAAAACAAAGCCACCCAACTGTCCCTCGGTGGGTTAATAGATAAACAAAACATGGAACGAACGTCCTTATGGTGGAATCCTGCTCAGCAGTCAGGGGTGAACATTCCACAACGTGGACGAACCCCAGAATGACTATGCTGAGTGAAAGAAGCCAGATTTTTTTAAAAAAAAAATGAGTGTAGACTGGGCGATTCCGTATCTAGAAAATTGTAGGGAGAGAAAGCAGGTAAGCGATTGTGTGAACACAGAGGGTCCAAGTAGGGTCCAAGAGGTTAAGGATCACCCAGGGGCACAAGGACATTTGAGAGAGGACGTTTATTACCTTGATTGTGGGTGGTTTTCATGAGCGTTTACATTCAATACTTAATCAGATTGTCCCCTTAGAAACGTGCAGTTAAGTGCACGTCAATTACAAAGTTAAAAAAAATAAACATACACACGAAGGCAAACCCCTACCCGCTCCACACTTCAGCTCATTTTAACGGCAAATCTCTGAGGTGGGTACTATTATTATCCTTGTTGAAAAGATGGGAAACTAAGGCCCAGAGAAGTCAAGGAACTCACGCAAGGTCACACGGCTGGTGAGTGCTGGAGCTAGGACCTGAACCCAGACCGTCTGGCTCTGCAGCATCTGGTTATAGAGGACGAGATGGGGATGAGGAAGAAAGGGGCAGGCGATGGAGGAGGCTGCGGGAGGACAGTCCAGCTCCCTTATCCATGCCTTTAACCTCCCGCCTGTCCCCTGCAGGCAGCCGAGCTGAGAGGCCCCGTGCTACGGCTTCGCGAGCCGCTGGGGGTGCTGGCTGTCGTGTGCCCGGATGAGTGGCCCCTGCTTGCCTTTGTGTCCCTGCTGGCCCCCGCCTTGGCCTATGGCAACGCTGTGGTCTTGGTGCCCAGCGGGGCCTGTCCCATCCCTGCCTTGGATGTCTGCCAGGTATAGTCGCCCGCCTTCCTGCCCGCTTGCTCCTGCTCCCAGCAGCCCTTGGGACAACACAGGGATGCCGAGTGCCCCAAGGCCTACATGGAGCTTGACTTTCACCCTACCCCCTCGGTAACCATGGTAACCCCAGTCCCTGCATCCAAGCCTTCGCTCCTCTAGACCCAGCGACCCTCTTCTGCATACCACAGGCCTTCACCAGCCATGACCCCAGTCCCATTCCTGCCCGGAGCCCCGCGGTCACTCAGTCACCTACCCCCACTGCCCTCGGGGGGTCTCGGACTCCTTCCCTCCCAACCCCAAGTGGCCCACTCCCTCTGTCCCCTAGGACATGATCACCTTGTTTCCGGCGGGCCTGGTGAACGTGGTGACAGGAGACCGGGACCACCTGACCCGCTGCCTGGCCTTGCACCAGGACGTCCAGGCCCTGTGGTATTTCGGCTCCCCCCAGGTACACTTCATTCCGCCACCTTCTGCACCTTAAATTCCACCGATAGGCTCTTCCTCCTCTGGGAACATGGCTCTGCTCCCTTAAAACTCCCGTTGCTAAGGAGGAGAAGCTTCTTGGCAACCAGGTTCTGAGGTTGTGCCCCAGTTGCTAAGGAAGAGGATGTTCTTAGCAACAAGGACCTGAGATCCTGCCCAACCCAAAGACCTAATGTAATGAACAACCCTTTGCTAAAAACCACACCCTAGCAACAGAGTCAGAAGCCCACGGGCCATCTTAAACCTCCTGACGAATATCGGAGGCCCCGTGGATGTGGGCTGCTAACGGGAGGAAGTTCCCCAGCTACAGAGGTCAACCCCGTTGTTCTCAGCATCTGGAAGGTTTGCTTGCGAGGAGCTGAGCGTTTATAGTAACAGGGCCTAGGTCAGGCTTTGTGCCCCTTCTCAATTGTAGTTCTTGTTGCCAAGGAAACAGTTGCTTATCAACCAAGCCGAGGAAGTGCTGACACCCCCTCTCTCCATGGCAGGGCTCGCAGTTTGTGGAGTGGGCCTCAGCCGGAAACCTGAAGCCGGTGTGGGTGAACAGGGGCTGCCCGCGGGCCTGGGATCAGGAGGCCGAGGGGGCAGGCCCGGAGCTAGAGCTGCGGGCAGCACAGACCAAGGCCCTGTGGCTGCCCATGGGAGACTGAAGCCCACGTGCCATCTACTCCATCTTGAACAGAAGAGAGTTTAACCCCAATAGACTCCAGATGCCTGGAACTTTCCTCCGATTTTGGTTTCCGTGTCCTCAAATAAACTGACCAAATTTGGCTGTGCTTCTGAGGGAAGGGGCGAGCGTAACTTGGGGTCTGTTTGGGCTACTTGAGTTGTGTGACTCAGCAGCCCAGTGGGCTGGTTCCAGAACAGCACGGTGTGTGCGAAACAGACAGAGGGGACTCTGAGAGGCCTTGGACTGGGCCACAGGGCCTCTCGTGGCTTCTGGTCCTCTCCGTCGGGTGGCTTCTGTTCTTTGGCGTCCTCTGCCCGTGCCCTGCCTCGGAATCCGTGGCGTGCTGGCACGAAACGAAACACAAGTAGCTCTGGAACAAAGTCAGTCCCAGGCTCCAGATGCTTGGACAGGAGAAACAGGAATGCAAGAGCCCGCAGGAAAGTCCCTGGAAGCTCTCTGGTTCCCATCTGTGGTTTGATGACCGCCCTCCAGATTCCATGGGCCGACTCAGCGTCCTTCCTATTTCTCCTTTCACCAGCTAAAGCCAACGGTGGGAGATCAATATGCTGCCACCTAGACCGCTAGAGATGCTTGCAGCGCCCCCAGGAGAGGAAAGCTGATTGGCCAGGCCGGGTTAGGTATCCACTTCCGAGCCAATCACCTCAGCCCAGGGGGCGGGACTTCATAGTTGACTGAGGCATCCAGTCAACATGTCGCTGCAGAGAGCCTGCTATGAGCGAGGCGCACTGCTCCAGGTACTGGGGAGACGCCCTTGAGCAAGACGACCTGGCCTCATGGAGCTCGTGTTCTAGTGGGTAGAAGGTGCATGAGTTTTCTCCTCCCGCCGCAACCAATTCCCACAGAGTTAGTGGCTTAAACGAAACAACACAAGTGTATTCTCAATTCTAGAGGGCAAAAGCCTGATGTGGGTTTCAGTGAACCAAAATCGAGGTGTCAGAAAAGGCGGGGAATTTGTCCCAAGGGCACTTAGAGAGCTGAGGAGGGTCTGGGAGCAGAGGAGGGGTGGGCTCAGCTCTTCTAGTTGAAGGGCAGACACACCCTAAGGTGATACTCACTATAATAGTAGAAGCTCAGGGAAGCCACCCTACTCAGCCTGAGAGTGAGTGTGTGTGAGGGGAGGGTAGGAGGTGGCAGAAGTCTGTCCAGGGAAGGTGCTGTCTACGTGGAGGGTTTCCCCCCCAGCTTTATTGACGTATGATTGAGAAAACTACATATTTTGTTTGTACGACATGATTTTTTAAGGTGTGCAACGGGATGAGTTAATATGCATATGCATCACGAAATGGTTACCACAGTCAAGTAAATTACATCGGTCACTTCCTAATTGTGTGTGTGTGGCGAGGACATTTAGCATCTACTCTCTTTGACGTGTACAGTCCAGAATGCACCATGGTTATCTGTACGGTCCATCTGCAGAACTTACTCATCTTCGGAATGAGAGCTAATATCCGTCTCCCCACTTCCCCACACCCCCAACCCCTGGCAACCACCGTTCTACTCCGGTTCTATGAGTCTGACTTTTTTAAATTCCACCTGTAAATGAGATCAAACTGTATTTTATCTGTCTTCCTCCATCTGGTCTATTTCACTTAGCATAATGTCCTCCAGGTTTATTCACATTGTCGCAAAGGGCAGTATTTCTGTTTTACAGCTAATATTCCATTATATAGACATATTAAAATCTCACATCTTTACTGGTTCATCCGTCAGTGGACACTTAGGTTGTTTCTATGTCTTGGCTCTTATAAACAGTGCCGCCAGCGAACGTGGGGGCCCAGATACCTCTTCGCGATCCTGTTTTCATTTCCTTCAGATGTATACCCAGCTGTGGGATCGCCGCATCACGTGGTGATTTTAATTTTATTTCCCGAGGACCCTCCACAGTGGCTGCATCATTTTTCATTTCCACCAACAGTGCACGGAGGGTTCCTTTTTTCCTCACCCTCACCCACACTTGTGATCTCAGACTTTTTGATAATAGCCATTCTAACAGGTGGGATGTGGTTTATCTTGTGGTTTTGATTTCCCTGGAGATTAGGTGATGAGTGACTGCATCGAGTCTGGAGGTATAATGAAGATCTGATTAGGAACTTGGCAGGGGACCCCAGGCTCCAAAAAAGATAAGTGTACATCCTCACCAGTGTGTGACCTTATATGGAAAAACAGCCTTTGCAGATGAAATTCAGTTGAAGATCTTGAGATAAGATGATCGGGGGTTGTCCAAGCCTAAATCTATTAACCGGTGTCTTTACAACAGATTGAAGACGCAGAAGAGGACAAAGCCTCGTGAAGTGGGAGGCAGAGGTGGAACTTGGCACCCGGCCCCCCTCCCCTTCCCTGGAGATATGGGACGTGGGAGGGCAGCATGTTAGCTGATACCCAGTGCTCAAAACGCCAACCCTCTAATCCTGAGATTGGTCTTTCCTGCCCAACCAGCCCCCCATCTTGAGTCACCTCATTAGCATAAGCTCAGGTGAGCTCAGGGGCCCAACAAAGACACTCTTGGCACTTATCTGGGGAATTCCGAGGACTTGGGGGTTTTCTCTCAGGAACAAAGACCGGAGGCGTTCTCTTGTATACAATGATAATGAAGGAAAGCAGCCGGGATCCATTTATTCATTCATTTAGCAAATATCGGTTGAGCCGAGCAAGGCTCTAGGTGCTGGAGATTCAGCAGGGTAAACAGACACCCACCGTGTTCCTTCTGGAACGGAAACCGACCAGAAGTGCAAAGTGCGTTGTGTGTCAGAAGGTGATAAGTGACAAGGGCGACACCGAAGCAGGGGAGCAGTTTGGACAAGGGCGATAGGAGCATTTGCCTGCGCGTTTGAGCAAAGGCCCGAATGAGATGGGGGTGGGGGGGAGCTGTGTGGGCATCTGGGGGGATGGCATTCAGGCTGCGGGATCGGCCGGTGCAAAGGCCCTGGGGCAGGAGCGCACCTGTCCCGGGCGTAGGAGGAGGCCGGGCCAGAGGTCAGTTCTGTGCCGGCCACGGAGAGGACTTGGTCTCACTCTGAGTGCGGTGGAAGGCGGGGCAGGGTTTGGAGCCGAGTAGGGACGTGAGCTGACTTAGATTGTCACAAGCTAGATGTGGGGAGCAGGCTGAGGGGGTGCGGGCGGTGTCGAGAAGCCAGGTGAGGAGGCCACAGTGATATTCAGACCCCCGGGGGACGGCAGCGGGAATGATGAGAAGTGACCGGATTCTGGACATGTTCTGACGTTCGGCCAACAAATTCGCTGGTGGACGGGACTGCCTGGGCAGTGAGAGGCAGAATCGCAAGTCCACGCCAAGGTCTGCGGCGGCGGAGGGCGAGCGGGAGGTTAAGGCGAAGATGAAGGACTCGGGGTGACCCCCTCCGTGCCCTGTGTGCGTTGATTCTGAGACCCGGGTTTAAGCCCCAGCTCCCCTTCCACTGCGTGTCCTACCCTGGGGGATCCGCCTTACCTCAAGCCCTACCGGGCAAGGCGCCCTCCGTGGCGTGAGCCGCCACCTGCCACCACCAGGTGGCGCCCCTGGCCTCAGCCAAATCCACCCCAGTTCACTTTCTCCCCCCAAAATTTCCTTTCACTTTCGCTCTCTCGCTGTCACCCTGCCTGGCTCTCTCCACACCCAGTCGGGGCTAGCTTGGTGCGCGAGGAGAAATGGGCTCCGGGTCCCCGAGGGGCGGGGCTGGGGTCCCCCTCCTGGAGCAGAGGGAGGAGGGGTGGGCGTCGGATTCCTGGGTCCCTGTCTGGGGGAGGGTTCCGGGGACCGGACGTCGGGGTTCTTAGAAGGGGAGATGCCGGGTTTTCACCATAACTGGGGCGCACGCAGGAAGCCTGAGGGAGAAGGAGGAGGAAACTTAGCCACATCAAGGGGCCGACGGAGGGGCGGGGAGGTGAAGAGGCGGGCGAGGAAGGGGCTGTGGTGTAGGTGTCCGACACTCGCTTTTCTGTCCCTTCCAAGATCTGGCCACAGGCATGAGGGGCCCCTGGCCGAGATGATAGTGTTGGCGCCAGCCTGGAGCCCAACCGTGCGTATACCTGGGACACAAGGTGTGGGAAAGGCAGGGCAGTGTCAGGACCCGCAGAGCCGAGAGGGGAGATGCGCGGGGGGTAGGGGGCGGGAAGAGCCGGGCAGAGGATTGACGGAGGTGGGGGGAGATGGACTGAGGTGGGGAGATGGACAAACGGAGGTCGGGGCGACACAAGGGTGGGTGAGGGGGACGGGGCAGAGGCAGACAGACTGAGGTGGAGGGAGATGGATGGAGGTGCGGGAGGTGGACAGGGGTCGGGGGACGAAACAGGGAGCTGGGTACGGATGGAAGACCCGGATGGAAGGACAGACGGGAGAGTGAGCACAGGAGGGCAGGGGGTGGACACAGAAGAGAAGATGCCGGGCAGAGGTGAGCGGAGACCAAGACCCACGGGCCAAGTCGGCGAGATGCGGACAGAGAGAGAGAGAGAGAGAGAGACGGGGCGAAGGAGGCTGAAAACAGCGTGGACCGGAGCGGGGAGGACTAGGGACGGGGGTGTCACACGTGGGCAGACGGGAGCCGGCCGGAGGAGGGGGCTCAGAATGAAGACATGGACCGGGCCTGGGGAAAGCGGAGGGTGGCGGGAGTAGGGGCCGGGGCGTCGCCTGGCCTGGGGGTGCGGCGCCGACAGGGCTATGCGCCCGCCCCCACAGACCTCCCTGCTGCTACTGCTGCTGCTCAGCCCAGGCCTTCGGGGGACCCCCGACTGCTCCTTCCGGCACAGCCCCATCTCGTCCACCTTCGCGGACGCCATCCGCAAGCTGGTGAGCCGCGCCCCTCCGCGTCCCCTCCCGCCGCCCTGTCCCAGGCCGGGGTTCTGTGGCCGGGTCTGAGCGCCCCCTGTCCGGGGCTCTGTCTTTGTGGCTCCTTGTCCCCCACTTCCCTGGGTGTCCACAGTTCTGTTTTTTTTCCCGTCTTCAGCCTGACCTGACCCCGTTTTCTCCCACAGTCTGACTACCTTCTGCAAGACTACCCGGTCACGGTGGCCTCCAACCTGCAGGACGTGAGTCAGGGATGGGAGGGGCCTGGGCGGAGGTGGGAAAGAGACTCGAGAAGCACCGCCCCTCAGGGGACCAGGCCACTTCGCCAACCCGGCCCCCTCTGCCCTCGGATCCAGGAGTCCGGGCCCCTAGCATCCTCCTCCTTTCTCGACCCCGCGCGCGCCGCTCCCTCCCTCCCTCCCTGCCCCAGGGACCCAGAGCTCGGGCTGTCTCTCCCCCAGGACAAGCTCTGCGGGGCCTTCTGGCGCCTAGTCCTTGCCCAGCGCTGGATGGGACGGCTCAAGACTGTGGCTGGGTCCCAGATGCAAAAGCTGCTGGAGGCCGTGAACACCGAGATACACTTTGTCACCTTATGTACCTTCCAGGTCAGCCTGAACTTGGGGGACAAGTGAGGGGAGCGAGATGTCTTCCTAGGGAATGGGAAGCGAAGCTCACCTCGGCCTTACTGGAGATTTCTTTGACGGAGCAACTCAAGAGAGGTGGAGCTGGAACCCCAGTCCCCCTGGGGGCCGTCCCTGAGCCCTAACACTTCTCTGGGCACCGGAGGACGGTGAAGGGCCTGGGCCCGGTGCACGAATCTCGAGCGTATCTCTCAGGCTCTGCTGCAGGGCATTGCTAAGGGGTTCTCTCCCCAAGCAGCCAGGAGAAACAGGGGATCTAAATGCCCTCTGCACCCAAGTCTCCCTCGGTCGTTGCTAGGCATTGCTAAGGATGCTTTTCCCTAGCAACAAGGGGAAGCAGGGGCCAGACTCTCCCTCTGAGATCCAGGCCTGGCTGGGCCCTGTCGCTGGGCGTCACTGGGCAGGGGAGGCCCTTGGCCTGAGGTGATGGGGGCAGCGCGGTGGTGACGTCTCCCTCCCCTGCCCCCAGCCCCTCCCCAGCTGTCTTCGCTTCGTCCAGACCAACATCTCCCACCTCCTGCAGGACACCTCCGAGCAGCTGCTGGCCCTGAAGCCCTGGATCACCCGTTGGAATTTCTCCGGGTGCCTGGAGCTGCAGTGTCAGCCCGGTAAAGCCCCCCAGCTCCCCAGACCCCCAGCCCAGCCCCTCCTCTTCACCCTGACAGTCCCTCACACCATCCCCTTGGGGTGGCCCGGTCCCCACCAGCTCCCATGGGCTGCGTGCCTGTGAGCATGTTCCCTCAAGTTCATTCTCCATCCCAGGACTCAGTTTACCCATCTCTGACAAGAGATGACGGTCCCTTCCTGTTCGTCTAAGGTGACCCTGTGCCCTAGCAATACGAGGAGAGTCTCATTGATTAAGTACATAATTTCTAGTAGCCATATTTTAAAAGTTTACAAAAATGTAAATTCGCTTTTGTTCAGGATTTTCATATCCTATCTACCGTATCAGTTATTATTCAGAGTCTTTCTGTCCTCGGACTATTTGTCTACTAGATTTGTCAGGTTCTGAGAGAATAGTTAAAGAAAACTCACTCAAAGTGGATTTTTCCTCGATTTCTCCCTGCATTTCCAATATTTTGCATTTATATTTAGCTTTGCTAGTCATTTGTAGTTACACCGCTGCTATTCATTTACTCAACCAAGTTTTATTAGCCACCTCCCTGGTGCCTGGCCCTGGTGACACAGCACAGAACAAGGCCAAGTCTGTGCACATGTGGGGCACACACGCTAATCAGGACACAGACAATAAACTTGTAAAGAATCAAATAAACAGGAAAATATCTGAGTGTAAACAAGCCGTATGCAGGCAAATTAAAACAAGATGATGGAATAGCAGTCTGAGGTCGTTGTTGAAAAGTCGCTAAAAGCTGGGAACAAGGGGAACAGCCAGCACGAAGGCCCTGAGGCAGAGGGTGGGACATGAGGGTACAGAGGGACCAAAGGGGGCCAGATGGTGTGGGGCCCCGTGGGCCATCAGACCTTCAAATGTCATATCTTTCATTGTTTATTATCCATTCATTCATTCATTCAAATATGTAATTTATGTAAATTAAACTCTTATACCCTTATTTAGGGAGCACTAAGTAGTGGGCAAATAAATGTGACAGAAAAGGGTACTGTCCCCTATATGCAGCTCACAGACTATTAGGGGACGAATTAAAAATAAAGCGATATGAAAGCCCTAGAAACATTTGTCCAGTTATAAAATAATGCAGCCTTCCTACGTGCCAGACCCCGTTCCACGCTCTTTCTGTATGTGCGCTCATTTAAGCTTTGAGACAATCTTATGAGGCAGGTGTAGTGATGGCCCCCGTTTCACAGATCAGGAGACTGGCACAGAGAGGCTGGCAGCCCACCCAAGGTCACACAGCCAGCACCAAGAAGGTCTTTTCTTCCCTGGCCTCGCCCTTCTCCTTGGTCACACAGCCCCCTCTCTACCCTCAGACTCCTCCACCCTGCTGCCCCCAAGGATCCCTGGGGCTTTGGGGGCCACAGCCCCACCAGCCCCTCAGGCCCCTCTGCTGCTCCTCCTGCTGCTGCTGCCGATGGCCCTCCTGCTGGCCACCACCTGGTGCCTGTGCTGGCGAAGGAGGAGGCAGGGGACACCCTACCCTGGGGAGCAGGTGAGCCAGCAGGGTGGGCGGAGGGGGTAGGGAGGGCTGAGGGGATGGCCAGAGGCCCCAGTCACCCAACTATGGCTGACCTTCTGGGGGCTGCAGGTGCCACCTGCCTGCAGTCCCCAGGACGTGCTGCCCCTGTAGCTGGTGGCCAACTGACTCATTCCTAGATGAGGACTCGTCTAGAGTCTTCAGCAAGCTGAGGACTCTGGACTTCCTCTGTGTGTGTGTGTGTGTGTGTGTGTGTGTGTGGTGTACAAGGCAAGGAATGCACCTGTCAGCAGGGGAGGGGGAGGTCAGCTCTGGATGCAGGGAGACCCCTCCTGGGCCACGAGGGGCACAGGCTGGAAGAGAGACTGGAGGCCAAAGAGAAAGCTGGGTGAGGGTCCAGGGGGAGAGGACAAGGGCTCAGTCAGACTGGGACCATGGAGATGGAGAGGAGGGGACGGGCAGAGTCAGGACTCAGGGATCGGGAGGGGCAGACTTGCGGGGGATGGTGGCACAGATAACCCTAGGTCTGGACCAGTGACTGGATGCACAGTGGGCAAACCTTGAAGAGGAGGGAAATTAAGGCAAGACAGCGAGCTCAGTGGGGACCCGTGGGCGTGAGGGACCCCTAGGGAGATATTTGGATGCAGGAGTCTGCAAGCCGGGAGAGAGCTGCCTCCTGGAGCCGGCAGAGGGGACCCCTCTAGGTGTGAAAGGGTGCTGCAGCCTGAGGCGGCTGTGGGTGGGGGGGTTAAAAAACGCCACAGAGGCCAGGCAAGGGAGCTGGTACATCCTGAGCAGAGCAGCACCAAGCCATGGGAGGCATGTGATGGAGGAAGGGACCTGGGATCAGGTGTGGGGCTGGTGGCAGATGAGTCAGCGGAGGGGAAGGAGCGAGGCCTCAGCGGGTCTGACAGGAAGAAACATTTTGCAGGAATCACGTGCACCCACAGTGTCTCTGTGACACGGGCCTTGCTCTGGGGCTCCCACACATTCACTTGCTTAACTGAGAAGCTGGTACGATTATTACCCCCATTTCACAGAGGCTGAAACCAAGGCACAGAGAGGTAAATAATTTGCCAGAAGACACACAGCTCGTGAGGGACAGAGCCAAGATCTGACTGAACTGTCTGGTTCTGGCACCTGTGACTTTCACTCTCCTGCCTCAGTTTCTTTATCTGTCCAAAAGACTAATAATAGTCCTTCTACCACTGAGTTGTCTAGAGGTTCAGTGAGACAGCACATGCAAAGCCTTTAGGGCGATGCTGTCCAATGGAAATAGAACACAAGAAACGCAAGTGATTTTAAGTTTTCTAATGGCCACGTTAAAAAAAAAAAGGTATAAGGGACCAGGTTCCTTTAATTTTTTTAATTTTAATTTTTCAATTCGAGTTGACGTTTAATATTATTTTGTATTAGTTTCAGGTGTAAAGCAGAGCGGTTAGACATTTATATAATTTAGGAAGTAATTCTCCCGGTTGGTCTGGTATCCACCTGGCACTGTATGTCATCGTCAACACTATTGACTATATTCCGTATGCTAGAAACAGATTACTTTAAATAATATATTTTATTTCACCCCACGTATCCAAAATATTGCCATTTCAACATGTAATCAATTATTTTCTAAAATTATGAATGGGATCTTTTACGTTTTTTCATACCGACTCTTCAGAATCCAGTAAGTACGTATGTATGGTACCCTCACCACACATCTCAATTCAGAGGCTAAATTTCTATCAGAAAAACTTGATCTGTACTTAGGTGTCCTGGAATTTACACTTGCTGAAGTAGATTCACCTGTTCGAGGTGTTTGAAACACGCAAGTTTTCCGGTAACTGGTTGGAGGATGTTTCTAAACGTAATGATTTTTCATTTCAGCACGTTTCTGAACAAAAATTTTCTGATTTTTTTGTAAGTAATAACATCGAGGAGTTTTCTTCCCACCTGCGTCCCTGTCCAGCACCCCGTTTTCTCGCCCGCTCAATAACCACGCTATTGAAGTTAAAATCGGGGAAAATGAAAAACTCGGGCGCACTGGCCACTTTTGGAGGGCTCGATATTCACGTGGCTGGGATGGCGGCTGTGGTGGAGAGCACAGATCTAGGACATGTCCATCACCGTGAAGCCCTCCTGGACAGCGAGGCCTGCACTCGTAGTGAGCGCTGGCTGTGCGCGACCTTGATTCCTTAGTCTGGGCAGAGCCCTGAGCTTCCTGCTTTCCTCTCTGTCCACGGATCCTCAGACGGCCCATTGAGACAGACACATCTATCATCCCGTTTTACAGAGGGGGACACTGAGGCCCAGAGAGAGGAGTCACCCGCCAGAGGACACAGAGCCGGGACTTGGAGGAAGTCAGCTAGAGACTGGTCCCTTCCTCGACAGCACTGCCCCTGTCACTCTCTCCCGAGGATGGAGGCAACGCCAGCACCCAGCGCCGGCCCCAACCCCACCTGCCCCCCTCTGTACAAAGCCCTTGTCCCCAGGAAACTGTATATAAATCAGCCTTTTCTACCAGCTCTGGCCAGGCCTGTCTGTGGATGGGACAGGGTGTGGATGGGGCAGTTTGGATCAGAGTCTTGAGTTTTTCAGTTAATGCAGTGAATGTTTCGTTCGAAACCTGTTTTCTGAGACCTCACGGGGCCCAGGCCCGGTACCGGGCCCGGACGGGAGTCAGAACCAGCTCGGCCCCTTCTCGGGGCTCAAGACATGGGACACGGCCTCAGTACATGACGATGGCGCCCACGGACGGAGGTAGCGCTGTGCGGGTCCCCAAGGGGCACCTGAGCCAGTGCAGGCCACCACATGCCCTACAGCCTGCTGTCGCTTGAGGGGGGTCACGATGCTTCTCGCTAACACCGCAGGCGGTTTGCGCGAGAAACACAGGCAACCCCTCAAACGTACGGAGGCCGAAGCTGGACAGCCGCGCCCCACGTGATCTCTCGCCCCGCACAATCATGGCCGCCGAAGGCCGCTGGGAACGGCTCCCGGATTGGACAATCAGGAGACGACCCGCCTTCTAAAGGGAGGGGCTACCTGCGCACGCGCACGACACTGGCCAATGAAACGACGGGAAGGTGCTCACGTGTCCGTGTTGCGTCACTTCCTCCGCCCCTGTTTCAAGGGATAAGAAACCCTGCGCCTACGCGTCTCTCTTTCCCCAGCGGCTGCCGAACATGGCGGAGAGTCAGGTAGATTCTCCGCGCGGTCCGGCGCGGCGTGGGGTGCAGGCTGAAACGGGGTTGGTCATACGTGTGTAGTGAATCCTGAGCGCGATAGCTGAACGAAACGGGGAGCTTCTGGGTTAAAAGGAGTCTGTAACGGGGAAATAGGAGATATTGGGACTCTGCGCCCGCGGCTGGGTGAATTCGGCATCCTCGTTCCTCCACGAGGAGCGAGGATGGGGCTTGCGGCGCCGGGGGAGCAAGTTAGGCCTCGTTTGCCTTGTTCTGGGCCAGGCCTTGGCCGATCGGACCCGTGTTGTCCCCGTCATCGCTGGGGGAGCACGTGGAAGGCGGCCGCATTTGGCTGCGTTTTGCGCAAGGCGGCCTTGCGGTAATCTCTGGTGGGAGCGGGAATGAGGCTTCTCTTGCAGCTCTGGGTATTTTGGTACGAAATCTGCAGTGGGACGAGAGATCTCTTGCCTAGGGGGCTTTCAGGAATGCATTGCTTCTCTCGCTTTTGGTGGATTTAATGGATCCTCTGAAGATTTGTCGTTGGGAGTAGGAGTTATAAAAATAAAAAGCTCCACAGTCTTGGAGACATCATGTGTCCCTAACCACGTGGGGCCCACAGTGAAGACAGCAGAAGCTTACCTCACTGTTCTGGTTTCTTCTGTAACGTGCACGAAGGAGGGGATGGGTCTGATTGAGGACGGAGAACCAAGTTTGGAGTAAAAGAGGGATGACTTTTGTTCTTAACGAAGAAGCTTTGGTCTGGGCATAAAAATTCCTGCTTTTCAAGCAGTCGAAATGTAAAAGTTCTTACTTTGCTCACTGAAATCTTCAATCAGGCATTTGTATTTTTGGCTTCGTCTGTAAAGTGAGCCTTGGTCCCTAGTTCCGAGGTCTGATAGGCACCCTGGGGGATAAGGTAAAACAAGTGAGAAGCATTGGTTTCTTGGGGTGAGGGAAGCCGCGGATGCCTCTAAGCCTTCCCACCCTATCTCCAGCAGGTCCTGGTGCTTGATGGCCGAGGCCATCTCCTGGGCCGCCTGGCGGCCATCGTGGCCAAGCAGGTACTGCTGGGTAAGTGCGCTCTACCTGCAGCTCCCCCAGACGTGAGCTCCGACCAGCGGTCAGTGATGAGCAACAATCACCATCTTTCGTTTGAGTCTCACGACCATGAGATCAACCCCATGCACCGCTCTGAGACCTACTGTCTGTTCCTTCCTCGGGTTGGGGGCTGTGGGATCAGAAATTATGTTCTGTTGGGGTAACGTTCTAGCGCGGATCCAGCTCTGCTCATTGCTGCTCTGTGTCTTGGGGGTGTTCTCCCTTGGGTCCTCGGCAGTAACTGGGCAGGTGAGTGGTCAGGTGTAGGTAGAGCTCTCGTGTGGCTTCTTGACCTGTGTCCTCCATGGTTACCTTTCTTTCTCTAGGCCGGAAGGTGGTGGTGGTGCGTTGTGAGGGCATCAACATTTCTGGCAATTTCTACAGAAACAAGTGTAAGTTAAAGTGTGGGAGAAGGGCTGGAGAGGATTGACTTTGGAGGTGCTCGGTCTCCGTAGGCTCCAGCAGTGACCCGACCAATGGTTGGAGGTGCTAGTGTGGGCTCCCTTGGGAGTGTGGGTGCGTGTTGCCACGTAGTCAGCGTTTGCCTGGGAATCATGGGGCCTCACGTTCTCTTCCCGACAGTGAAGTACCTGGCCTTCCTCCGCAAGCGGATGAACACCAACCCTTCCCGAGGTCCCTACCACTTCCGGGCCCCCAGCCGCATCTTTTGGCGGACCGTGCGAGGTGAGCTGGGCCTGAGAACTTCAGGTGGTGACGGGGTGGGTGGCCAGTGATGAGGACTTCTCCCACTCGTGTTCGAGTTTCCCAGCCATGAGATGATCCCACATGCACTACCATCTGAGGCCACCCGACCGCCTGCCTTGGTGGGGGTCCTCGTGAGCTCCACTGAGCAGGGCTGCTATCCCTCTGCTCACAGGCATGCTGCCCCACAAGACCAAGCGGGGCCAAGCCGCCTTGGACCGCCTCAAGGTGTTTGATGGGATCCCGCCCCCCTACGACAAGGTGAGCTCAACCGAGCCCCCTCCCCCAGGGCAGCCTTCATACGTCCAGTGGTGTCTTTGATGACCCACGGTTACCTACATTGTTTGATCCTCGTGAGAACAGCACTGGCTGAGACACCTGCCCCAGCCAGGCCTTTCCCTGTCTCCCTCACTCCAGGTCCCTAAGCCCCTCTCCTTCTCTAACAGAAAAAGCGGATGGTGGTTCCTGCTGCCCTCAAGGTCGTGCGCTTGAAGCCTACGCGGAAGGTGAGTTCTGGGTTACACAGTGGGCTAACTTAGGGACCTCAGGCCCATGGCAGGGGAGGGGGTGGACTTGAGGTCCCCAACACTGGCAGATGATGGTTTTTTTCTCACGATGGTCTGCGGATGCCACTGTGGGCAGTGCCGATAATGCCAATGGCTTAGCTGATGCCAGGAGGAGCACGGGGTCCTTAGGGGGCGGGGTCTTTCTGACACAAACTCAATGAGACAAGTCGGGTTATTAAATTTCCAGAGTCCTCTAAGACAGGTTACCAACCTCTAGTGGCCCCCCTCGCCCCCGTCCAGGCTGTTTCTTTACAACTTCATTCTCCCTGCCCCCAGTTTGCTTATCTCGGGCGCCTGGCCCATGAGGTTGGCTGGAAGTACCAGGCAGTCACGGCCACTCTGGAGGAGAAGAGGAAGGAGAAGGCCAAGATCCAT
The DNA here is from genome assembly GCF_902729225.1 of Pteropus medius. NCBI lineage: Eukaryota > Metazoa > Chordata > Mammalia > Chiroptera > Pteropodidae > Pteropus > Pteropus medius. Next base: position 744,983 of record NW_024347852.1, on the reverse strand, counting down.
TACCGGAAGAAAAAGCAGCTCATGGTGAGGACGGGCTGGGGCTTGAGGGGTCGGCACACACCACAGTCCTCGGCCGGGCTGGGCAGGCAGTGTCTCCTAATGTGATGGTCCTTGTCGCCCCTCGAGGGCTCTGCCCGAGACCCAGCCTGGAGTGTAGGTAGTGGGATGGAGTCACTGGGGTGAAGGTGGCCCCGGCAGCAGCCACTGACCACTCGCTCGCTCTCAACCCCACAGAGGCTACGGAAACAGGCCGAAAAGAACGTGGAGAAGAAAATTGGCAGATACACAGAGGTCCTCAAGACCCATGGACTGCTGGTCTGAGCGCAATAAAATTGACACTTATTCCTCATGCCTGGCCTGGCCTGCCCTTCCTCCATCGCCGCCCTAGGATGTAGCGGGGACCCCCAGGGACTGCCTTCCAGGGTCCACAGGCAGCCTGGGCCTTGGAAGGCTGGGAGCTCGGCAGGGACCTTAGTCACTGCTGTTTAAGAAAGGCCCGTTGAAAAGTTCCAGTGGCAGGAGTAATTTGTGACCTTGTTCACGAAAGCGTTAGGAAATGACTTGGAACCGTCAGTTCAGTCTGAGCATTTGCAGGTCAGCTGAAAACACAAGGTTACACTTCCAGGAGGCCAGGTGCTGCGCGATACGCTCCGCAGTCTGCAGCCGCTGGGATGTGAGGGACGCTCGGGGGCGGCCGAGCCCGGTGGTGTGCCAAGGGCACTTACAGATGTATGTCCTGGGACAGCCAAGGAGTCGCAGGCCTTGCCCTTGCGCTTTTCCCTGTACCTTGTGATCAGAAATAAATTATTTTTACAGAAATTTGGTGTCCGCAGTGTGTGTCTGCTGTGGAGGCAGACCCAGGGCAGCCAGGCCTTTGGCAAAAAAGGGGCGGAGGGGACTTGAACAGTAAAACTGGTGGTGCTGGAATCCTTCACAGATAAATGGGTGAATGTCGCTTTATAACCTGTCGTTCATGGAGAATTAGACTACTAGAGATTTGTCTGATTTCTCAAAACCATCTGGCCGGTGGTGCCTGATGTTGCCCAGTTGACAAAGCTGCCTCGATCTTCAGCTGCCAAATTGGGTTTGCCAGCATTCTAAAGCTGTCCCCCATGGGCCGTGGACTATTCCAGTCTTCTGCCACACTAGGGGGTCTGTTCTGTCTAAAGAAAATGGGCAGGAAACATTTTGCAAGCTTCATTAGGCGCTAGAAGTGGACTATTCTCTAAGCTCATAATCCTTACCTGTAAGACTGCACAGTAGATCTGCCCGGGTGAGTCCCTAGAAGGGTAAAAGCATTTGGCAGGTAGCAAGCCCTTCACAGTTACCCTTGGTCACCTCCGTCAGAACCTGTCCTCGTTCCACTGGAGTCACCTAATAAGTGTTAGACAAAGGTAAGCAGGTCTGCCCGGAAAAGGAAGCTAGATTCATGCTGCCCCTGGGTTGGGATTGGTGGACGATGCTTAAAAGTAATCTAATTTAGGAGTTCGATATTCAAATGCCTGACCCGCAAAGGAAGCCAGTTGATGAGACATTTTACTACAATTCAGGAACGAGTTAGAACTTGCCATTCTATCGTGTCTGATCTTAAAACGTCCACAGGCTTTGGTTTCCTCAGGATCATTAGCACATGGGCAGTGTTAGAATCCCTCCTGGGGCTCCAGCTACCCAGGGAGCTGCCTCCAGAAGAGATCAAAGGTACAGAGAGTTTCATTCTGAAGTACAGCAACACTATGTCAAATCAGCCCAGGGAAAGGACAACGAGTTAAGTCTGGATTTATAAAACTAGGTCTTTCCACTTCAAAAGACCATTAGAAAGATGAAGACAAGCCACGGATTGGGAGAAAATGTTTGCAAATCATTTCACTTGTGAAGAACTTGTATCCTAAATATATTTTTTAAAACATCTCAGTCACAAGAGACAAACCAAGTAAAGATGAGACGCAGATTTGAAGTCATTTTACCAAAGAAAGCGTCCAGATGGCCAATGAGCCCATGAGGAAGATAATCAACATTCGACATTAGAGCACGCACATGAAATTGTGCTGACGCTTAATCCTCATGTAGGACAAACGAAATCTGAGCTCAGCCAACCGCAGGAGCATTTCAAAGCTCTAGTGCCATCTTGCCCAATTGCCCACCACTGAAGCACCCTCCAAGGCAGGGGTCCGCAAGCTCTGGGCCACGGACTGGTGCTTGTCCTGCCTGCTAGGAACCGGCTGGAGAGTCGGGGAGGGGGAGCTTCATCTGCATTTGCAGCCCCTCCCCAGCGCCAGCGTCACCAGAGCCCCTTTGAGAATCTAACGCCTGATGACCTCAAAGGAGCTCTGGTGCCCAAACTGATGACCTCAAAGGAGCTCTGGTGCCAAAACGGTTAGGGATCGCTGCTCCAAGGGCATGTGGGCATGCCAGCAACGGGCCATCAGGGAGGGTCTTGTTTTAATAGGTATCGTTGTGTTCACTGGGGACGACAAGCATCTCCAGGTGTAGTAACGTAGAGAGGAGGCAAAATGTTAATCAAGCCACATTTAGACACTGCAGTGTGCTGATCAGCTCTGTGGCCAGGCCGGGAGGACACCTTCAGAACAAAGGAAGACGTCTGCTGGGATTGCTAACAGCCCAGCCCCACTCCTGTGAAGGGGAAACAGGAACCAAGAGTCATTCCATAAGGCTAAACCGTGGAGAACCTAAGGATCGAAGGCTGGGAAGTGCCAGCAGGCTTTTCGTGCTCCATATTCTTACCTTTTCACGCTACATAGTCTTCCTCTTCCTCATTGTACGTCCATGTCAAAGGAAATGGGTTAACAAGTCTTTAAAACAACACGAGAACTAAAGAATGATATATAAACAGAATTCCCACCCCCATACTATCTTCTTTCAAGTCTCTCTTAATACCTCTCAGCATCTTTATTCTCTCTCTGCCTCTAAGAGTAGACTTTACTCTGTGGTGTTACTCCTTTTCTGATAAACTTTCCTTTTGACTCGAACTTTGGTGTTTGTGTTGAATTCTTTCTTCGCTCTCCACCAAAGGACCCTCTTGTCTCAGTACAGGGCTTGGCTTCCCCGTCACTTGAGGAAATTTGTCCTGTCCCGCATCATCAGCCTTTGCATCCCTGCTGTGAAATGTCTGTGAAATCTGGCAGTCTGAGAAATAGTCTCTTTAAAGGTAATAACTAGAGTTTGCTCAAGGTTATTATTGGATACCAAGGCTGTTCACAATCCAGGTCAAAAAAAAATCAATGTGGTGGGTTGTAAACAGCAATAAAAATAGGATAGAAATGGAAAGGGGAGGAAAAAGCGGCTTATTGCAGGAAGGAAAAGAAAGACGTCAAAGTTAGAAAGGGAAAGGAACACAGGAAGGGAAGAAGAGAAAGAGATAAGGGGAGAGAGAAGTGTGTCTGATCACAACAGAGAATGTTATTTCCTATTGTGGGTTGGGTTCAAAAACGTTTAAAAGCTAACGACCTAAATATCGCCAAACCGCCCCCAACCCTTCAGAGTCAAGGAGTATTTCTCTGTTTTTCCCTTATCGTCAAAATCTCACCAGTTACTCTGAAGGGTGTGCAAAACAGTGAGCATTAAAAACCAGAGATGAACACACACCCAATCCCACCACCTGGAGACGTAAACCACTGGGGCGAGAGTTTTCTCTCACGCTTTTTTCTAAATAACTTTTATATATAGGTTAGCACGCATTGTACATAACAATGGTGGATCCTGATTTTTTAAAAATCTAAAATATAAATACTGTCTAAGTCCTCCAAAAACTCTAGGAATTACTTTTTTTCTTCAAGAAATAAATCATAAATCTAGTACAGTTCTGGAGGGAAGACAAGCTTCTAAAACAGGAAATGAAAAGTCCCCATTAGTGCTATCCCACAGGGTTGGCTACAATTTAAAATATGATTTAAAATTTACAAAACTAATAAGAACGAAAGAAATTTAAACAAACTTTCAAGTGATTTATTGTTAAGTCTGTAGCACTCATATTTCACACATTCTGCACTGCCCACTGCACAAGACGTTAGCGCAGTGTGGCTACTTAACTGTAAATCTAATAAAACAAGTTAAAAATTCAGGTCCTTAGTGGCTACCGTGGTCAACAGCTCGGAGAATATCCATCACAGCGGAACGTTCTACTGGTCAGCGCTGTGACAGAAAATCAGCAGAAAGGCTGTTTTCCCCACTAACCCATTGACTGGGGAGGAAATGGGACAGACAAGAGAACAACTTTCATTAAACTTCAAAAAGTTCCTGGGTAGCGCCTACCCCTGACGAATATGGCGGCGTCGCCCTGCATGCTTCTAAGATTGTGCGATCGCCCACTCCGCAAAAAGATGGCAGCCACCCCATCCCGTTCGAATCCTGTAGGGACAACCCCGCGCGGTCCCCAAAGCCCACGTGATCTTACGCCCCGCAGAAACATGACCGCCTCCTTTTAAATCTCGCGATAACGTAGGCGGGCTCAATGCTGGCCACGCCTTCCCAGTGCCGGACTATCGCGAGACAAGCGTCCGCGGCCTCGCGCCCCTCTGCCCTTCGCCATCATGGCGGCGTCGGTGCCGCCTCCCAAGCGCCTGCTTGGTTAGGGCCCCAGGCACCGCCCCCGAACCGTGCTCCCCCCGCCCCCTTGCGTCACTTCCTTTCTGGCCCCTGCGCAGTCGATAAGGAAACCCGGACGCCGCCGCGGCTTTCTTTTTTTCAGGCGGCCGTGAAGATGGCGGACATTCAGGTGCGGGTTCGGGGGAGAAAGCGGCACCCCGCGCTCCAGTTTGGGGGTTAATTCCGAGCGATCCCGATTTCCGGGGATTCATTCGGGAGACGGCGCGTGTTTTTGCGTTTTTCCATAGTTTTCTTATATTCAGGGTGTATGGGGTGGGTGGTTTTCTGAAGGCCTTGGGCCTTAAGAGTTACGTATAAGGAATGAATCCTGGGTGGATATCTGTGTGTTGGACAATGAGCCTTGCCGAAAGGTGCGTCCGGGGTGTTCGAGGTTTGATTCTGTATCTCTGGGCTTTAAGGGGTGAATTTCGCAGGCAACGGGGGAGTGTTTTATAGAGTATAGATGCTGACCTACCTCGACTTTAAGAGTTGAGTCTGAATTAGAGGCAAGTTTGAGTACGAGTGTTTTAGGAGATAACCTGGGGCAGTCGCCCTTGGAGGCCAGCGTTTGGGCCGTAAAATGCTGGAGAGGATGGGATCTCGGGGTTCCTTGGAAGGTTTCCAGGCCCGATTGCTTCTTGCTCCAGGCTTACGAGCTCACCGGCTTCCCCCCTCATCCCTGTAGACCGAGCGTGCCTACCAAAAGCAGCCGACCATCTTTCAAAATAAGAAGAGAGTCCTGCTTGGAGAGACTGGCAAAGAGAAGCTTCCGCGGTACTACAAGAACATCGGTCTGGGTTTCAAGACGCCCAAGGAGGTACGGAGACCCTTAAAAACTTGCGACCCCTGTCTCCCTGCACGTGTGCCCAAGCTGAGTCGCCCTGCCCACCTCGGAATAATTGCTCAGAGGGCTGCTGGGAATTGTAGTTTATTTCCCTAGGGCCACACCCCCTGTTCTCTGGAACTACCTGTTGACCTCCCCTTTCTCTTTTGAATTCCTTCAGGCCATCGAGGGCACCTACATTGACAAGAAATGCCCTTTTACTGGTAATGTCTCTATCCGAGGGCGCATCCTGTCTGGTGAGTGAGGCTCTCTGGGGATTTGGGTTCAGATTCCTCGGACTGAGGGAGGGAGGAAGGGCTGAGGACACGGACTTCTGGTTTCGGGGTCACTGGCAGATGATGTTTATCTTCACGATGGTCTTCAGATGCCTGCCACGGGCACTGCTGAGCAAGCCACTTAGCACAGCTGAAGCCAGAGCAAGGCTGCTCGGGAACTCTGCTCTGCAGCTCTGGATTACCAGCCTGCCTTCCCCCAGGGGGTCTGACCCAGTCTCTTCCCTCCCCCAGGCGTGGTGACCAAGATGAAGATGCAGAGGACCATCGTCATCCGCCGAGACTATCTCCACTACATCCGAAAGTACAACCGCTTTGAGAAGCGCCACAAGAACATGTCCGTGCACCTGTCACCCTGCTTCAGGTGAGCATGGGGGGCCCCCGGGTAGCCCTGGCCAGCCACCCTCCAGGCAGAGAGGAGGGAGGGGTCGGGCTACACTCATCTGAGTGATATGGGACCTGACCTGGGTGCGGATGTAAAGAGGAACACCCCCCCACACCCTGCTAGCTGCCCATGGAGGTGGTGAACCGTGGAGGGTGGGGGTGGGAAGGAGGGTGCCGTAAGCAAGCCTCCAGTTCTCTGTAAATCAAAGGTGAGGGTTGGAGCGCCCTCTGTCCAGCATGGAGCTGGGTGCCCTGCACCTAGTTTGTGCTCAGTAAAGAAGGGTGTAGGGGTGGCGGAACTGGAAACGGGAGCTTCGTTGGGTTTGGTGGAACCACAGCTGAGAAGCCTCCACCCGGTGCCCCTGAAGGAGGCTCCCCTCCAGGGTCCGGCTTGGGGCAGCCTGGTCCCCCCTCCTACAATGTAACATGGCTGCTGGCTCCCTTTACAGAGATGTCCAGATTGGCGACATTGTCACCGTGGGTGAGTGCCGGCCCCTGAGCAAGACCGTGCGCTTCAACGTGCTCAAGGTCACCAAGGCTGCGGGCACCAAGAAGCAATTCCAGAAGTTCTGAGACCGTAGACCTGCCCATCCCCCGAAACGAAATAAAGTTATTTTCTCAGTCATGGGTCAGGTTCCCGTTCTCTGTGCCATTACTAGAGGCAGGGACTGTCCCTGGGAGTTAAGCAAGACGGTGAGAAAGATGGGGTATTTTTTCATGCTCTAGGGCATGAGGATGGGAATGGGGGCCAAGTCCTGCCTCCTTGTCTGTCATCTCAATGAAGACAGCCTGTACTAAAGAGGCTGCACGTGTCTCTGTCTCCTTTTTGGTCCTTGTCACCTACCTGGCCTTGAGCTGCTACCTTTGTCCCCCTCCCCCAGTCTCTAGGGAGGAAGTGAGGGCGGAGGCTCCTGGGCTCCTGGGCCCTTTCTGGCCTCATTGGGGAGAGGGAGGAAGCAGCGGCTCACTGGGCCTGGCTTGAGGTCACAGCCCCCAGCACCAAACCTCGAGGGTCTTGCACCTGGCTACCTGGCCGTCCTTTCTCAGTGGGGCAGGGGAGCAAGTCAGGGCTCATCCTATGAGTGTGCCCCCCGTCACCACCACCCCCACTCGTGCCTTTAAGTGAGCACCATGCCTATCTGCAGATGAGCAAACTCTTCTGAGGGGGCGGCTTCTTGGCTTGGAGTCCCAGTGAGTAGCGGAGTGCCAGGTCTCAGATTTTGGAAATTTCCTTTGCCTGAAAATGCAAGAAAGGAAATTGGCCTCGGGGGCGTTGCATGGTGGGCCCAGGCTGGAGCCTGCTCAGCAGTGCAGGGTGGCAGGCCGCTCCATGGACAGGTGAGGACTCTTAGGCGAGGAAATAGGGAGAAATAGGGACAGGGTCAAGTAAATCAAGGGAAAGATTGCCGACAGGGTGACCTCGAGGGAAAGATGTGGGAGATGAGGCGTCCCCAGGCGGTAGTGGCGGAAGGCATTCAGAGAAGATGGGAAAACGGAGAGGCATCTTAGGAGTATCATCAGATCGGGAGCAGCGTGGGCAGAGGGCAGGGACGGAAACCACAGGTGGCGACAGACTCGGATTTCAGAAACTGACGGACCATGAGCATCACACAAAGTCAGAGCCGGGCAGGCCGGCTGGAGGGTGACAGGTATAGACTGAAAAAGCCGGAGAAGGGATGGAGAGCGAGATGAGGACTTCAGGGATCGCGAGGAGACAGACCCTCACCATGCACAGATTGGAGGCGCGCTGGAGTCGCCCCGCCGGCTTCGTCCCTCGGGGCCTGGCGCTGCGGGCCCCCAGGTCCCTGCCCCCCATGCCTGTACCAGGGACCGCAGCACACCACTGGTACAAGGGTTGGGAGACAGGGCCGTGGGGAGAGGAAGCCGCCTCGGGATCAGCCCAGCGGCTCCTTTTTACCCTGGCCCAGGAGGGCGGGGGTTCCTGCCAGAGGAAGTGGGGCCGCATCAAAGAGGGCAGGAAGGGGCAGGGACAGGTCAGAGGGGGGCACCGCCCGAACTTCAGCCTGCAGCAAGCCCGCCCCGCCCTGGGCCAGCGGGGTAGAGACCCTGAGGGAGGGGGCCGAGGCTGTCCGAGCCCCGCCCACGCAGGTGTTTCCGTTCGGGGTGGAGCCACCGTGTTTACAACAACAACAGCCCAGCTCCCCTGTTTCCTCCCAGCGGTCGTTGGGGCGTCTCCTTGGCACCCCATCGTGTCTGACTACCTAGTCACCGGTGGGGCTGGTGCCGGCCGTGTGTTGGGCGACACCTCTGACGGGCCTGGTGGGTCAAAAGAGACCCAAGGAGAAAGACCCCTGGGCCCCGCCAGTTCCCTCATGTGAACAGTGGGACAGCAGTATCTGCCCTTAGACCCCGGTGACAGCTAAAGAGACAATGCCAAAGTCCTATCATAACCTCGGTGCTTCCCCCTGTGCCCTCTGCCCACCCGCCCTCCCTCCCCCTGCCCGCAGGTGTCCACCGCACCTACCCCACCCCTGAGCCTTTGCGAGGCTGTGCCCTCCGCCTGGAACACCTTTCAGCCACGCCCGCCTCTGGCTCCCCTCAAGACCTTAGTCTCTCATGCTCACCCCCCTCTCCACTTGGCAAAACCTGCAAACCTCCCAATCACCCTTCCCTGCTTCATTGTCCTACCTGAGCAGGTAAAACCTATTCATGATTTATTTGTGAATTTATTGTATAAATCCTGTACAATATTGCATATTTATTTGTTTATTTGTTGACCACCGGAATCTGAGCTCCGGGAGGGCAGGAATCTCTAATCCTCAGAGCCCAGAACAAGTCATGAGTGCTTCCTACGAGCCTTCGAATGAATTAAATTTAAAGTTACATCCCCACATTCTCACAAGATGGACTTGACAAGACACGGAATAACCGATAGCAGCGAACTTGAGCAGAAACCTCCAGAAGTAAATGTTAAGACCACAGGCGCTGTTCCAAACCCTGGCCCTGCCACTCACTAGCCGTGTGACCTTGGGGAGGCCCCTACCACGGAACCTCAGTTGCCTAATCTACAAAATGGGTCCTTGCCTCCCTGCCCCTCTGGGAAGATGGCATGTGCTCCCATGTGTGTGTGTGTTAATGGAGAAGTAGCTCTGCTAAGTGCTGCTTCTTACGGAAGTAATTACGCCAGAGCCCTGAGCCTGTAGTTAGAAAAAGTCCCGGTGACACTCGCTATACCAGGTTCCGTCAGACCCCAGGACAAGGGTCTTTGGCAGGTGGCCCCAGAGCCAGGTATTATATGGTATGGAAGCCTAGCAAACCCTGGAGGTTTATCATGAGATTTTCTTTTTCCTTCGTCATAGAATTTTTTGAGTCTATTTTAGCAAGCTTCTGGAATGTTCTTTTGCATGTCTCTTATAGGAAGCCCCAGTGGCATCGCTGTTTAGCGGGGAAATTAGCTCCAGGCACGGTTTCACAGGAGGGCCCTGGGTTCAGGAGTATGATATGAAAACGGGGCCGATCTTGGTGGCATTAATGGATCGTGGCCCTACGCCTGTCCTGTTGTAGCCGACCGCAGGAAAATTCTGTTTCCGCCAGACGGAATTTTAGAGATCGCTGTTGGGAGCCCCTGCTGCATCCCGTCAGAGCGGGCCCCAGCTCTGCGTGGGTTCTGGTGGGACCTCGGGACCTATAACTGGCCTTGCTGCTGGTTGCGATACCCGGGTTACGCTGTGGTCGGCGCCGGGGGTGCCATTTGTGTAGTGGTGCCATTTGTGTAGTGGGCACCTGAATTCATTTAACTGGTCCTGAGGGCTGTGAGTGGAGTCGGACAAATTGAATGGGAGCGGCCTCCGTGTGTGAGCAGACCTGCGGATTGTTTCAGGGTGGATGTAGATCCTTCTGGAACATTCTAACAGGACACCCGCACCATTCTAGAAGAGTTTTAGGGACATATCAAACCAGCTCCGGGTGATTCATTATTGCCTTCATTCATTCTACAGATATGTACTGTGCTGGTCCCTGAGCATGCATGAGTGAGCAAGACACGTCCAGGGCCTGGTGACTGAGGACCTGGGATGCGGGAAACATTGAGGGGAACAAGTGTCACTACTCTGCCCTACTATGTGTCCTGTACCAAACCTTCGACCCGCTGAGGCCTCTCCGCTGAGGTCGGCACAATCATCCCCTTTTTACAAAGAAACCAAGGCGGGGTGGGAGGGGGCGGTGGAAGCCCACCTGGAAGAGGCAGAATTTGGTTTGGAACTCAGGTGTGATTGCCTCCTGGGGTCAGTAGGGGGTGCTATAGTGTAGATGCAGAGGGGAGGGGCGGGTATTGAGGTAGCAGCAGTTCAGGGAGCAGCACTCAGAACTGCCTGGGGCCATTTGTGGTACTCGAACCCCAGGGGACCAGGTGGCTTGGTGGCTGAGGTCCCCATGCAGGCCGACCCGTTGTTCAGAGGGGCCCAGCGTTTGCTTTAATGCTCTGCTTGAACCATTTTGAAACTGGAACAAGGGGCCCCACGTTTTCGTTCGGCGCTGAGCCCCGAGGATTGGTAACCGGTCCTGCCGCGAGCTTTCTATTGCTTTATAGTGGGCCCTGGGGACATGATACCAGGACCGCAAGGGATCGGAGGGCAGAGACAGAGATCATTAGAGCGGGACCTGGGGACACTACAGGAGACAGCCAGCGGATGCTGTAAATGGCCCCTGAAGACATAGCAGGACCCCAGGGCACCTAGAAGGGACTCCCAGTGGGCACTAAGGGAGCCTGGAGCTTTTTCTTTCATAGCAGAAAGGAAGGAAGTTGGAAATTTTCAGGCCGACTTCTGAGAGGCCTCGTGGCTAAACTGCAGGGAGTGGACATCGGAGCGGGGACATCCTTGCAGGGGCAAGGGAGGGTGTCCCCTGTGACTATGGTAGACTGGATGATTGTTCCCCAAACACGTCTATGCCCGAATCCCCCCAAAATGCCTGTGAATATGTGACTTTATATGATAAAAAGAACTTTGCAGATGTGGTTAAGTTTAGGATCTTGAGATGGGACGAGGATCCTGGATTACCCGGGGAGGCGGCAGGGTCAGAGTCAGAGAGATAAGGACAGACGCAGGGTCCAGAGAGGAGAAAAGATGCTGGTTTTGAAGATGGAGGAAGGGGCCATCAGCCAGGGGATGCAGGTGGCCTCCAGCATCAGAAAAAGACCAGGAAAGGGATTCTCCCCTGGAGCCTCCAGAAGGAACTGGCTCTGTGGACCATTTTAGACTTCCGGTCTCCAGGGCAGAAAGATAATACATCTGTGTTGTTTTAAGCCGATAAGTTTGTAGTGATTGGTTACAGCAGCCACAGGACATGAACACAATGGTCCAGGACCATGTGGATGGAAGCGGGGTTGTGGGACGTGTGAGTACAAGCCTGTGGGGATTCTCTCAGAGCCCCACAGGACGCTTTGATGGTTCTGGGGACACGGAACAGCTAGGCCCTGAACTGCTTTAACAGGACCCTAAAAACTTCATGGCACAACTAAGAGGCATTCTACTAGGGTTCTGGCAGGGCCCAGAGGATTTAGAGGGGACCCCCCGAGGCCATTTTGGTGACGTGAGAGAAGATGGCATCCATTTTGGGGACTCCCCGAGCATTCGGGGAGCGGATGGCAGGATCTCGCCGACATTTTATCAGGAACCAAAGAACTTTTTGACAGGACCCGGTGGGCATTAGAGTGGGCTGCTGAGAGGTGTTGAAGTTGCAGCCAAAGGGACATTGTGGCAGGACCCAGGACACCTAGAGAAGAAACCCAGAGACGGGTAAAGCTGAGCAACATGTGAGTGTGACAGCAGAACCTGGGGCCTCTGGGAAGAGCCTGGGACAGGGCACTAGGGTTCTGGGAGCGTGGGGACAGGAACCCCAGGATTTGTCATTGGGCCTCCTGAGGTATTATCTTAGGGTCTGAGGCAATGGAGAAGAATCTTCGGGTGTTTTAACCGTTAGAGCAGGATCCAGGAAATTCAAGGGGACACATAGAGCCATGGAGCAGGACCTCAGTGCCCTTTTTTAGTGGGATCTCAGGCCCCTTCCAGGGGGGACCTCCAGAACGAGGGGGTAGCAATCTAGCTGGATGAGGGAGCATGGAAGGGGCACTCTAGCTGGGTCCCAGGACACGCCAAAGGATGTTCTGGAGGGTCCAATCGTTTTTATTTTTCTGCCTATCTCTAGGTCCGTCTGTCTGACTGCTTACCCGTCTGTGTAACTGTTTTGTCTGCCTGTCCATCTATTTACTTTCTAATTTTCTGTCTGTCTGTCTATCTATCGATTATCTATCTATATCTATCGTCTGTCTGTCTGTCTGCCTACCTACCTACCTGTCTCTCTGCGTCTGTCTGTCTGTCTTTGTGGGGAGGTTCTGGATAGGACAGAGCCTCGTGTGAGGCAATGCTAAAGAGAACCCGGGAGTGGGTCTGGGGCGCCCTGCTCAACTTTACCCAGAACCTGAAGGGATGAGAATGGGTTCGGTGGCGAGGACAGGGCCGGGGGCCGAGGCTTCTGTGGCATTCCCGGCACAGTCGTCGGTTCGGTGAGGGTTCAGGACGCTAAGCATTTGGCAGGACCACAGGGACACGGTGGCTGCCACTGCAGGACATTAGTGGAGGCCCCTAAGGACATTATCGCTGGGTCTCAGGGTACCATTGGGGACCCAAGGAGCCTGGGGGTGGAGACCTGAGATTACCAGAGACCCAGAGGCGGAGTGGGTGCCCCTGGTGACGATCCTGAAGGACTCAGGGTCACCAGAGGTAGAACTGGTGATGACGGCAGTCGTGAGGGGCGTGATGGGGCCCCAGAGGAAGAGAAGCAGGGTGCTGGGAACGGCCAGAGGAACTGAGACCATTTTAATGGGCCACAAGGGCTTAGAGTGGGACCACGAGAACATTCCATTAGGGCTCGGAGAGCATTCACATGAGTTCCGGGGCAACTTAACGTGGAACATAAGCGGGCCCCCAGGCTGATGGTTTTCAAGCTTCATGGAAAAATATGGCAGCGTCCTAGGACGCATTGTCAGAGGACATCGGGCCCTTTATAGCAGAGTCCAAGGAGCAACATGGTAGGGTCCTGAGGGCCTTTAAAATGAGAACCCAGGGGCTGCTGGAATAGTGTCTCCAAGACATAGCTGGATCCAAGGGACAGAGAAGGGACAGCTGGGCATGGCAGTCCTCAGTGTATTTTAGGAAAGAGCTAACTGTGCAGTAATAGGACTCACGGGACATGAACGCATGATCTTTCAGTGTCGTTGCAGCGGCCCCTTGGGGTGGGTCTGTGGACACCCCAGCAGGACCCAGAGGGAGCGACGAAAATTAGCTTATGTCCCTCAGTGAGCCAAACCCGAGTTCACCAATGTGCTGCTTCATTTCGCATGTTTACATGGCTGGGCCACAGGGCGCAGGTGTCTGGTCCAACACTCGGGATGTGTCTGTGACGGTGTTTTGGATGGGATGTCCGCTTGCTTAAGGGAAACTGCCCCCGGAAATGTGGGTAGGCCACATCCAATCAGTTGACCACCTGAATGGAAGGAAAAGCAGACCCCTCCCCACCCCCCGGCAAGAAGGCATTCTGCCGGCGGCGGACACCTTTGGACTTCATCTGCGAGATCAGTTCTTCCTCGTTCTTCCTGCTTTTCGACTTGAGCTGCATCTCTTTCCGGAGGCCCCAGCCTGCCCACCGCCCCTATCGGACTCAGCTCAGCAAGTCTCTGCAGGCATGTGAGCCATTCCCCGAAGCAAGTCTCTCTAGACGTATTCACACATCCTGTGGGTTCCGTTTCTCTAGAGAACGCTAATGCATCATATGACCTAGCAATTCCACTCCTGGGTGTATACCCAAAAGAATTGAAAGCAGCCGTTCAAAAAGTGTACGCAAATGTTCATGCCAGTATTTTTTATAATAGCCCCAAAGTGAAAACGACCCAAAACGTCCATCGACAGATGAACGGATAAAGAAAACGTGATAGATCCATATGATGGAATATTATCGCATTCCATAAAAAGGAATAAAGTTCTGACACGTGCTACGATGTGGTTAAATCCTCAAAACAGTACGCTGAGTGAAAGATGACAGACACACGAGGCCACAACACTGTAGGATCCCATTAATATGAAGTGCACAGAAGAGGCAAACCCACAGAGACAGAAGCAGATTCGTGGTTGCCGGGGGCTGGGGGAGGGGCAGTTTGATGTATAGAGGGTTTCCTTTTGGGGTAATGAAGTTCTGGAACTAAGTAGTGGTGATAGTTCACGACATCATGAATGCACTAAATGTCATTAAATGATAAATCTTATGTTTCGTGCATTTTACGGTAAAACAGATGAATGGAAGCATTACAGCAGGAGTACGGAGTCGGGGTGGGTGACCGTAGAGGGGGGCCCTAATTCTGATAGTAGTACGCTGTAATGAGTTGGTACCCGTGGGGGATTCGTTCCAGGACCCCCTGGAACCAAAGTCCGACGGATCAAGTCCCTTACATAAAACAGTGTAGTGACATATACTGAGACCGTGTGCTAATGAGGTCATATCAGAGGAAATTAAACAACTGTTCATGACCCCAAGGTCTGTGGGCAGCACTATACTTGAGGTCACTGCATAAAAGACATCCTAGGGAATTAGGATGGAGGATGGCAAGGCTTCGGAAATAGGCTGATTGGAATTCATGACATAAAACTTCAGTATCACGGTCGTTTGCCAAGTTTCCTTCAGTTCATACTGTATTTCGAATCAATTCTTGATCATTCTGCATGGAAAATTGATACTAATCCTAGTCTACAATTCTCTGCAGTTTTTGCTTTCTCAAGGAAATTACAAGCTGGGCACAGGGTTCTCAGGGCGTAAGCACTTTTAGAACCACGAGAAGTGCCTTTTGAGAGATGGGTAGCTTTCCAGTTTCTTAACATCTCTGCCCTTTAGCTTAGTTCTTGGGCAGATTTCATGTGTTGTCTTCCCCTCTGCCTCCCCTCCCCCCCACTATACAAAGCTTTATGTGTATCGATTAAATCACACTAGCTGTATAAAAGCCCCCCTTTTTTTTGCATTAATCAAATCGCTTGGCAGAGGTGTGGATTCTAAGTGTTTGTCCATTCCACTCTGCTCATCCAGCCAGTTACCGTGCCTGGTCAGCGTTGGCTGCATGATTGGACCTAGAATCAATAAATGTAAATAGAGCTTTTGATCTGTAATGCTTTTATACAAAGCTAAAAAAAAAAACAAAAAGCCCCCAAAAAACTGCAGGGGCACTTTAAGGCGACACTTGGGGGAGGGGTTCCAAAGAGGAAATACGGAAGGATCTGGAGACCTTTCTTTGTAGCAAGAGATAGTGAAGATCTGGGGGTAAATGAGGTAAGAAGGGGACCCACAGAGACTTCCAAATTTTGGACTTTGATAGCGTTGGGTTCTACTCCCAAGTTTGTTTTGAATTCTCTGGCTGGCTGATCCTCTCAAAATGAAAAACAAAAAACAAACAAAAAACCAGGGAGCAACAGAGAAAGAGACAAAAAAAAAAAAATGACAAAAGTTTCAAGCGAGAGGCAGAGACAAACACTCAAGAGTCTAGGCCCAGGGCCTGGGGTGTGCCCTGCAGCTGGGGGGCGGAGTTGGATATTCCTGGAGTCGGGGAGCAGTCTCCGGACAGGATGTGAGAGAGGAACTGGGGTCTCCAGTCACGGGAGCCAGCTGGGGCTGCAGGCGGGAACGGATCGTGGCTGCCGTGAGCAGAGCTGGGACCCAGACCGACAGAGGACGGGCTGGGGTCCGGGCTCCTGGGACCGAGGGAGGAGGGGCGGGGCCAGGACTCCTGGGTCTGAAGGCGGAGGAACTGGAGGCCCCGACTCCCCAGTCTGAGGGCGGAGGAGCTGGGGGCCCCGACTCCCCGGTCTGAGGAAGCGGGGCTGGACCGGAATTCCTGGGTCCGAGGGAGGAAGGGGCTGGAATCGGGGCTCCTGGGACCGAGGGAGACGGGCCGAGCCTGGATTCCTGGATTCGAGGGCGGAGGAGCAGGGGTCCCCGGATTCCTGGGTCTGAAGGGCTGGGGGCAAGGGGACCCCTGGGCAAATTGAGGGCGAGGGCTGCAAAATGGGACCCTGGGGTCTGGGGGGGAGGAGGGGGCCAGGCCCCTGAAGCCTGAGGAGTGAGGGCTAGCCCGGACTCCCGTCCGACAGCAAGTGGGGCCGGGTCAGTCTCTGGCACCGAGGGCAGGAGGGCTGGGGCCGACCCTGTCCAAGCGGAGGCGGAGGCGGGGCCGAGCTCTGAGCCTGAGATCTCAGCCTATCCGGGCTCTGTAACTAATTAACCAACGCGGATCAAATTAGTGGGTGAAAGGTCACGGAGGCGCAGAGCGCCGCGGTCACCCTCCAGGACGGGGCTCCGAACCCGCGGCCGCAGAGCCCAGCTGTGGGAGGGGCGGGGGCCAGGGACGGGGCGGGGGTCCCGACGAGTCACGCGACCCCTCCCGCCCCAGGTCGCCCTCTCAGGATGCGGATTCCCCGGCCTCAGCCCTGGGGGCTCTGTCTGCTGCCGCTCCTGCTGCTGCTCCCGCCGCAGACGCTGCGCGCAGGTGAGGGGCGCTCGGCGGGGCGGCGGGCGGGGTGGGGCCGCCCCTGGGAAAAGAGCGGACGAAGCAAAAATCCGAATTTCCCTCGAGCCAGCACTTCCTCCTTCGCCGCGTTTCTACGCTTCGTTATCACGTTCTCCTCCTTCGCTCGGTGTGTCTGGGAAGCACCTGTCCCCCTTTCTCTGAGGCCGCCCCCTCTGTCAGGGTCGGTCCCTTCTTTCTGGGGTGGAGTCCGCTCCCCGAGTGTCCTGTCCCTCTTGTTCCCAGCCTCGGTCCTCTCTGTCCCCTCACCTTTGTGTCTCTCCGGCAGACAGCTACCGCTCCCTCCTGTACCACTTAACCTGCGTGTCGTCCCCGCCCCCGGGGACCCCCGCCTTCTGGGTGTCAGGCTGGCTGGGTCCACAGCAGTACCTGAGCTACAATAACCTGCGGGCGCAGGCCGAGCCGTGCGGGGCTTGGGTCTGGGAGAACCAGGTGTCCTGGTATTGGGAGAAAGAGACCACAGACCTGAGGCAGAAGCAGAAGCTCTTTCTCGAAGCTTTCACAGTCTTAGAGAAAAGCGGTGAGGCCCCCTGACTCCTGGGCCTGAGGGCGGAGGAGCCCGGGGCGGGGGTGGGGGTGGGGCTGGAGCCCTGGGTCTCAGGGGGTGCGGTCGGGCCCCTGCTCACCTGTGCGGGGGACCCCAGGTTCCTACACCCTACAGGGCCTGCTGGGCTGTGAGTTGGGCCCTGACAACGTCTCGGTGCCGGTGGCCAAGTTTGCCCTGAATGGCGAGGACTTCATGACCTTTGACCCCAAGGCGGGCACCTGGGATGGAGACTGGCCTGAGGCCCAGACCATCAGTGAGCATTGGAAGCATCAGGAGGAGGCGGTCAACAAGGAGAAGACCTTTCTGCTGTACTCCTGTCCCCAGCGCCTGCTGGGCCATCTGGAGAGGGGCCGCGGCAACCTGGAGTGGAAGGGTGAGCAGCCTCCGGAAGGATCTCTGGTCTTCTGGACCTCCCTGTCCCCACGGCCCCACCGTGGGCCGGGTCCTCTTCCCCAAGCCTGCTCTCTGGGGGCTGGGCTTCCAGTCTGGTCCTAGGGGTTCTCTCCACCCCCCAGAGCGGACCCTGCCCCTCTCCTGGGCACGGCCCTCGCGTGGCTCCCAGAGCCCCCAGAGCCCCCAGGACACAGCTCAAGCCCCGCCCCCCGCGTGGCGTGGCCTCTGCCGCTCTCCTCAGCCTCACCCTCCTCCACCTGCCTCACTCAGCCAGATGGAATCGCCCCGAGTCCCTTGAGCTCACACGCCTTCCATTTCGTCGCCTCCATCATTCTTCCAATTCCGCCGGTGTCACCTCCGGGGAGGTTCCTCTGGCCCACGAGGCTTTTTTCACTTGCCTCTTTGGGGCTCCCACAATGCCTCGTGTGACCTCCATGACAGCACGTGGCACTCTGAGCTGTAATGACGGGCGTGCCTGGGGAAGTGCCAGGGGCTGGAATTAGAGCTTTTTCGCCCTCGGTCACCCTCCAGCTTCCATGTCTGCCCTCAGTGCAGACCATCGTCTGCCGGCAGTCAGAAGAATGTCTCGAAACATAAACGGGCACCCACCCTGCCACTGCCTAAAACTATCGCAGTAGCTTCCCACTGGTCTCAGACTGAAAAACGCTAAGTCCGCACTGCGGCTCACCTGCGCCCATGGTCTGGCAGGTCATTTCGCGACCTCCCTCCTCCGGTGGCCTTCTGCCTGTCCTCCCACACGTCCGATTCTTTGACTCCTCAGGACCTTTGCACCTTTGTGCTCTCTGCCGGGGATTCTCTCCCTTGAGACCCTGCCGTGACTGAGTTCTTCTCGGGTTTTAGGTTTGACCTCGTTTTCAATCTTTAATTTTTTTTCCTTTTTCTTACTGAGGCGTAACTTACCTATCTAAAGTACATACATAGCTTTGATTAATTTTCATGTGCTATGTACCTGCCCTCTGCATCAAGATCTGGATTCATTTCCAGCACCCCGGGAGACCGCCTTGGGCCCCTCCCATTACATACCCCCTAAGATTGACAAGCAGCCTAACCTCTATCACCGTAGCGTTGCCTAATTTTGACCTTCATACCGCTGTGAGTACGTGATCGCTTGTGTCTGGCTTCTTCCATGCGAGCTTGCATTGGGAGGCTCTGTTGCGTGTATGGGTAGTTCATTCATCTTCATCGCTGAGTAGTATTCCATTGTGTGGTTCGTACCACATTTTATCAACAGATGGTTTATTCCCAGATTCAGGCTATCGTGAGTCAAGCCTCTACGAACATTCTTGGACGTGTCTTTGATGAATTCGTATTTTTCTTGGTTTTGACCAAATACCCATGCGTGGATTGTTGTATCGTAGGGCAGGCATAGGATCGGCGTGGTGGGCGGTGCCGAACACTTCCTCAAAGTGGTTGAACCAGTTCTGTACTCCCATGGTCCATGTCTGTGAATGCCATGGCTGCACGGGCTTGCCAGAATTCGATGCTGTGTCTTTCATTTTAATCATTCTGATGGATGTGTAGTGGTCTGTTGTGAAAAATGAAAATCAGATGAATAAAGTCAGATCAATGAGATAATGACGAGTGATGATGTTGACTACTTTTCCACATTATTGGCCAGTTGGGTGTGTCCACTCTTTCGGAATGGCTTTTTGAGTCTTTTACTCGTTTTTACAGGATTTTTACCTTTTTTTTTTTTCTTATTAGAGATCTTCATACATTCTTGATTTGAGTCCTTTGGATATGTCAAATGGTTCTCTCGGAAATAATTTCTCCCTGTCCGCAGCCTGTCTTTTATGCTCTTTTTTTCTTATTTTTTTTAAATTTATGCCTACAGCACCTGGTCTTCCTAGGTGGTCTCCCATCCAAGTACTAACCAAGCTCGACTCTGCTTAGCTTCCGACATCAGACATCAGGCTTGTTCAGGGTGAATGGCTGTAAGCCATGGACCTTGGCTCCACTGGGGTGCGAACCCAGGACCTTCTGCGTGTAAAGCAGACGTGCTAACCCTTACACTATGGAACCACGTCCTCTTTTTCACACTTTTAATGAAACCTTTTGATGAACAAACGTTCTTAATTTGGATGAAGATCAGTTTGTCAATCTTTTATTCTATACCTCTTTTGTGTGTTCTCTTTAAGAAATCTTTCCTCTTCCTAAGCGATGAAAGGATTCTCCTCTGTCTCATTCTAGAAGCTTGATTGATAATCAGTAGCTCGTTTATTCGATCCATCTCGAATTCATTGCATGTAACGGTGTGAAGGAAGGGCTCAGGGTTCACGCGTCCCTCACGGATACCCAGTTGACCCAGCATCATTTGTTACGAGACCGTCATCCCCTCGCCCCTGCGGATCTGATGGACTGAAATTGAGCCAGTACCTCAGTCTCTTGATGAACGTAGCTTTGGAGAAAGTTCTGATATCAGTCGTTAAGCTCTCCAGCTTTATCGCCTTGGTTATTCTATGCCATTTGCATTCTCTGTACATTTCTGCTTGTCAGTACCTGCCCCCCAAACACCCTATTGGGATTTCGATAGACATTAAATCGTATCTATAGATCGGTGTGAGGAATTGACATCCTCACAATACTAAGTCTTCTAATTCGTGAATACAGTACATCCTTTTACTTGTTTAGATGCCCATTAACTTCTCTCGGTAATGGTTTTGTAGTTTTCTGTGTAGAGGTCTTGCACCTCTTCGGTTAGATTTAGTCTTAATTGTTAGACATTATTTGATGCTTCTGTAAATGGTAATTCTAAAAGTTTTATCTTCTGATTGTTTGTAACTAGTTTATAAGATACTATTGATTTTTGCATATTTCTCTGTATCCGGAAATTTTGCTGAATTCACTTATTTCTGTTAACTTTTTATAGATTCTTTTGGATCATGTTATTTTGCTTCTTTTCTCTTCCAATTTTAATGCCTTTTTTTTTCTTATTGCACTGGCTAGGACCCCCAGTATGTCACTGAATAGAGTAGTGATAATTCTCAGACTCCCTGAGAAAGAATTCAGCATTTTACCAGTATGTATTACATTAGTTATGGGTTTTTGGTAGATTCTCATTGTCAGATTAAGGAAGTTTCCGTTCAACTCCTAGTTTGCTGAGTTTTTGTTTTAAATTTTTTTTTTTTTCCGAATGGTGCTGAGTTTTAGCAAACCACTATTTGCTTTTTTTCTTTTTATTCTAATGAAGTGAATTATATTAACTGATTTTCAGATGTTAAACCAAGCTTGCATTCCTGGAATAAACTTCACACGATCCTAATGTAAATTGTTTGATTCTATCTGCTTATACTTTGTTTAGGGATTTTAAGTCTATTTTCAAGAACGATATTGGCCTTAAATTGAATTTCTTGTTATGTCCTTCTGAGGTTTTGTTATTAAGGTTATTCTGGCTTCATCAAAAGTGCTGGGGATGGTTTCTTCTTTTTCCATTCCCTGGAAGGCTTTGTGGAAGAGTAGTATTATTTCTTCCTTAGTTGCTTTGGAGAATCCACCAATGATGTCATCTGGACCTGGAATTCTATCTGTTGAGAGTTTTAAACTGTGGATTAAAATTTAAAAATAGTTATAGGACTACTCAAGTTATTAATTTCTTCTTGCGTCAGTTTTGGAAACTATTTCTCAGGAATTTGCCCAGTTCATTCAAGTTGCAAATGCACCGGCGTGAACTATTTCATAATAACCCTCTTACGCTATCTTTTTCATGACCGTAGGGTCCGTCTTATTTTGTCTCATCACTACACCTTCAGAAATTTATTTACTCGTACACACGTATTTGTCTCTTCCCCTCATTAGAACGTAAGCTCTGCGAGGACAGGGACTCGTGTCCGTCTCGTTCACCGCTGGGTTCCCAGTGCCGAGAAGAGCGCCTGGCACATGATCGTTGCTCAGTACATGTCAACTAGAGGAAGGAATGGATGAGAGACGGCGGCTAGGCCGGGTCCCTGTCCTTATCCAGCCCTGGGCTGGGCCTGGCCCAGTGCACTGGGGGTTCGTGGGCTTGGGACTTAGGCCGCTCTGCTTGTTTGTCCGCAGAGCCACCGTCCATGCGCCTGAAGGCGCGACCAGGCAGCCCCGGCTTTTCCGTGCTCACCTGCAGTGCCTTCTCCTTCTACCCCCCTGAGCTGCAACTGCGATTCCTAAGGAATGAGCTGGCGGTTGGCTCCGGTGAGAGCCACCTCGGCCCCAACAGCGACGGCTCCTTCCACGCCTGGTCGTCACTAACGGTCAAAAGTGGTGACGAACACCACTATCGCTGCCTGGTGCAGCACGTGGGGCTGCCACAGCCCCTCACTGTGGAACTGGGTGAGGCTCCACCGGGCGGTGATCACTCCCTTTGCCCGGTTGCTTTTCGTTCTGCGTCCGACCGCCCTCCAGCCCACCGCTGCCAGTCCGCCTGGAGTCTAACTGCCTCGCGCCCCGCCCTGCCAGTTCTTCCAAAGCCCCGTGCCCTGTGTTGCTTATCTGTCCTCCTTTGCCTTACATGCTGCTGCTGCTGCTGGCCTCGTTGGGTCTGACCACCCGTTAACCGCTGTGGACCGTCCTCTCTGCTGCTGTCGGTCCTCGCCGGGACTGACCATTTACTGCTTTGAGTCGGACCTTCTGCTCTGTGCGCGCCCCTCTGCTCCACGTTCTAATACCACCCACCTTCCTGCTGCAGGCCCCTGGGCCAGGGTGACCGAGACCGCTTTTGCTATGGCTGGTTCTTCTATCTGGGGACATTCTGCCCAGGCCTACCCCACCAGCTGATTGGCCTTTTCTCTGCCCACATCCATGCCCCAAAACTTGGTGCTGGGATCCCTGACATTGGGAGGGACTGAGAACCCCCAGTTGGCTCAGATGGGGCGAAGGGTCCATTCGACATCTCACAGCATTCCTCTGGCTACAGAATCACCAGCCAGGTCCTCCATGGCAGTGGTTGGAATCGTCATCGGCGTCTTACTGTTCGTGGCACTGGTCATAGGAGGAGTTCTGCTGTGGAGGAGGATGCAGACCGGGATGCCAGGTGCGGGGCAGGAAGAGGGAAGAGCCTCAGAGAGAGTAACAGAGACACAAAAAGATGGGGGTTGGGGCAGAAGTCTAGACAGAGAGGGACAGAGAGTGGTGGGGACACAGAACTGGAGGTGGTAAACAGAGACTGGGGGTGGGGAGGGTAGGCAGAAACCCACAGAGTAGGAGAGAGAAACACACAGACACGCAGACGCCGGAGGGGCACAGACTCAGAGGATTTCAAATTCTGATGACCTCCGCCCTTTCTCTTCCCTCAGCCCCTTGGATCTCTCTCCGTGCGGACGACGGAGGGGCCCTCCTACCCACGCCTGGCCTGCCCAAGGATGCTGACTCTTAGGACATAAAAAGCATCCCCAGCGGCTGCCAGATCGTCTTCCATCCTGGCTGCTACCAGCTAATGTAGTCAGGTCCCTTTCATGCTGTGAGACCTCCTGGAATTTCTGAGCCTCCAGGAGTCCTGGGCCCCGTGTCCTCCCTCTGGGTTCGTCCTCCCTCTGGATTCGTCCTCCCTCTGGATTCGTCCTCCTGTGGTTGGCCTCGGTTCCCTTACTGATATATATATGAATCTTTTCCACCTCAATATATAACACGAGTTTGGGCCGGAATTACTGTGTTCTCGTTATTTCCACTTCTTCAGAGGGGGAAGTGAGGGAATGGGTGTGGGGAATAAATCAACGGTGTAAGCTCTGGGCTTCAGATCTCCCCCCGAGGCTAACATGGAGCCGTGGTGGAATCTGCCACTTCGATATGCCAAGTCATGTAGTTTTCATTCGTGTTTCACAAATATTTACTGACTGCCTACACTGTGCCAGGCATTTTGAGGAATTCTTGGCTGGAGTCTGATCTGCCTCCTTGGTGGAGCGGAAGAACTGTTCTCTCTAATCAGGGAAGGGGGTGCCCCCTCTGGCCCCTGGGTTCCCTTTTTACTCAAACCAGGCTGACAAAGGCGAAGAGATAAAAATACATCTCCCACGAGGCTTTGGAGTTATGGCAACTGGTGGTTGCCGGGCAGGGCGCCCCGACGCCCTCCGGGAGTTGTAGTTCTTCCCCCGCCGCGTCCTCGGGCGTCGCCCACCCCGCCCGCCCTGGGAAGGGGCGGGGCCGGGCCGCGCGGGCCGCGCTCTCCTTTGTGGACGTGGCGAGGGGCGCCCGCGGCCCACCCTTCTCTCCTCGGCCCCGCCCCGTGGGCCCTCCTGAGCGCTCATTGGTCGGAGGGCGGGGCCCCTGCACTGCCGGAGGCGGGGCCTGGCTGGAGAGCCGCCAAATTGGGCATCTTTTTGGATAACGCAGAGTGCAGCGTAGAGAACGAAGTAAGACTGGATAACTCGGTAAAGAGAGGCGGGGGCGGGTGGCCGGGCCAGGGGGGACGGCTCGGGTCCTCTTGGGTCGAGGATTAGAGTCAGACTGGAAACGACGCTCGGGAGCCTGCATGACTTCTCTCTGGCCACGACCCCGCCCCACACTTTGCGTGGGAAGTGCGCCATGTCTCCCTCTTGGATCCCCCCACTTGCGGCTCCGGGGCCCCTCTGGGTCTCCCTCAGAAGAGTCCGTCCCCACAGCTGGTTTCACCTCTGAGATCCTGTCCCCTTTTTCCCCAAGCCCGTCCCCTCTTGAGCCTAAAACTTTGCAGCCAGCTGCCACCTCTCTGTCCTGTTCTAGGTCTCCCCCGTTCTTGTCTCGTCTCTGTCTTTTTCCCTACCCCTTACTCCTAGCCTCTGTCGCTCCCCAGGGACTGATGATGTGGCGACCATCGCTTCTGCTGCTGCTTTTGCTGCTCAGGCACGGGGCCCAGGGGAAGCCGTCCCCTGACGCTGGCCCTCATGGCCAGGGGAGGGTCCACCAGCCGGCCCCCCTGAGCGAGGCCCTTCATGATGACGCTCACGGGAACTTCCAGTACGACCATGAGGCTTTTCTGGGACGAGAGGTGGCCAAGGAATTCGACCAGCTCAGCCCAGAGGAAAGCCAAGCCCGGCTGGGGTAGGAGAAAGATAGGGGGCGGGGGGGCGGAAAGATTTAGGGTTGTAATTTAAAACAGGGAGGTCAGGGGAGGTCTGTGTGGATATGTGTGGGAGTAGCGTTCCGAGCCGAGGGAATGTAAGTGCAAAGGCCCTGAGGCAGGAATAGGTCTGATTTGTTTGAGGAACAGTCAGGCCCAGTGGAACCCAGTGAGCAAAGGGAGAGGGTGGGAGCTGATGGCGGAGAGAGAGAACAAACGGGTGAAGATTTAAGCTCTTCTTTGAGTGAGATGAGAGCCACGGGAGGGCTCTGAGCAGAGGGAGGACTTGAGCTGACTTAGATTTTAACAGGACCCCTCTGGTTGCTATTTGGGGTACAGGCTATAGGGAGCAAGAAGCAGGGAGCCCCGTGGGGTAGCTACTGCAGGAGTCCAGATGAGAGATGAAAGACGATGGCGATGAGATCAGGGTGGAGATGGCCAGATTTCTGGCTGGGAGATTGCGCTCCGATGGGGTTGGGTGAAGGATGAGGGGAAAGACGGCGAGAGGCTGCCACACTTGGCAGAGCACTTGCTGCAACGCCAGGTCCTGTCCTAAGTGCTCCGCAAGGGTTTAACTAAGGTATTTCCTGTGACCACGCTGTAGGGTAGGCTCTGTTATTTATTCTCATTTTACAGAGGGGGAAACTAAGGCACAGAGAGCTGAAGTGATTTGCTCACGGTCGCACAGCCCACGGTCACACAACCGTAAGAGAAGGCTGAAGGATTTGAAACTAGAATATCTAAATGTGCAGCCCATGCTCTTACCATCTTGAACCTCAGGGTAGGGTGTTAGTCCTGGGGACAGAGCCGGCCCCCGACTGATCCCAGCAGAGACTGCCTGACCCGGGAGGGGACAGCGGGGATGACTCGGATTCGACCCTGGGGACTGGGTCGCAGGGGCTTAGGGACTGTGACAGAGAGGAAGACTCATCCAAACCAGCGGCGGGGCAGGGCCAGGGGAGTGGGGAGGGGCCTGGGCCCGAGAGAGAGCGTGAGACGGTACCTACTGGGGCTTGACATGAGACGGGCGAGGGGTGCTCGGGATCCACCGGAGCACGGGAAAGGGAGTGGTGGAAGCCAGGCCCGCGGGGTCGCAGGCGATGCTCCTAGTGCGATGCCTGATAATTGCCGAGAAAAGGTAGGGGGCAGGGGCGGGACGCAGCTTGGCGCCTGAAATTGACCCGCGCATCCAGGGAGGGGGCGGGACAGGAGGCGGGATTAGAAGGGAGGGTCCTAAGACGGACAGAGCTGGGGAGAGGGGCGGGGCCTGAGCAGGCAAGAGAAGGTGGTGGCAGGGGGGTTGTGTGGCTGTGCCAGTCGTAGTTGGGAGGGAGTTTAGGACAGGAGCCCTGCGGGCCAGGGGCGCGGTGTGGCTACCTGCCAGAGATGGAGCACGTGCAGGGTGGAAGGGCGAGGCCACAGCGGAGGGAATGGCCCTGGACCGTAGTAGGTGCTTCCTCCGCCTGGGCGTGTCTTGGGTCACAGCGCCAGCGGCGGTCCTCTGGGTCTCGAATTGGACGTGATCTCCCCAGGACGCAGAGCCTGGGCTGAAGGGGCGGGGCCCTGTGGTGGGCGTGGTCCCAGGATTGACACGGGCCTCCCCCCAGTTTGTGGACGACTCGGTGGACATAATTTTCATTCCCACATGGGGCCGTGTCTCCAGTGGGGGCGTGGCTCCTTGAGGGGCAGAGCCTGGACGAAGGCGGAGCCCCCGTGTGGGCGGGGCCCGAGACTGATGTGCGCCCCGCCCCGGTCCGGTCCGCAGGCGCATCGTGGACCGCATGGACCGCGCAGGGGACGGGGACGGCTGGGTGTCGCTGGCCGAGCTCCGCTCGTGGATCGCGCACACGCAGCGGCGGCACATACAGGACTCGGTGAGCGCGGCCTGGGACACGTACGACACGGACCGCGACGGGCGTGTGGGTTGGGAGGAGCTGCGCAACGCCACCTATGGCTACTACGCGCCCGGTATGCTGGGAGACCCCGACCCCTGTTCCTCACACGCACCGTGACCCTGACCTGTTTGACCCCCCTCATCCTGAGAACCTTTAGGCCATTAGCCAGAATCCATGACCTGACCTTTAACCTCTGATCCTTGATCAGTATCGACCTACTTCTAGGACCCCATCACCCAGAAACCCCAATATCTGGCTTATTCTGGCATCTACGACCTCTGTAACCACGGGATAGGGGAACTTCAGATCCTTGACCAGGGAGGGACATCTACCTTCCATGCCCCATCATCCTGACCCCCTGACCTCTGACTTCTCATCCTGAGAATCCCAAAGCTATTTACCCTGCCCCCTGACTCCTTGGTTCTCCTCCTTTTCCTATGCCCCAGCCCCCGGCCTTTAGAGCTCTCGTTGTCTTCCTCCTGTACCCTCACACCAGCCAGTCCTTCAGATACTGCCAGAGGGGTCTCCCCACACCCAGAGCTGACTCCGACCCTCCCTTACCTACAGCCCCCATGACTCCCCAGGGCCCCCAGGAGAGAGTCCCAGCTCCCCAGGCCCACACCGCCCACCCTCTGGCTGGGTTTTCCTGGACTTTCTGCCCCAACCAAATGGTTGTTCTGCCGTTTCCTGGAACTCGGCACATTCTGCAAACCTCCACACTGCGTACATACTGTTCCCTCTGTTGAAAATGCCCTTTCCCTGCTCTCTGTCCAGCAAGCCGAGGCACTGTAGCCTCCTGCGTCAGAGTGCTACCTGGGGCCCAATGGCCAGTGTCAACTCAAACTCTGTCATTACTGGCCGTATGACCTCGGGCAAGTTATTATCTCTCTGGGAGTAAGTTTCTCCTTCATAAAATGAGAAAAAGCGAAGGAACTCACTTGCTTTTTATGAGGGTTAAATGCAATATCATAAAGAACTTAGCATATAATAGGCTCTCACTATTAGGTAGCAAATATGTACAAATAATGAATGTATATCTCGTACGATTAATTAGGCGGAGGTCTTCCTGCCCTGACCCTGCCTCCCCCCTCCCCCCCGCCCCCCCCCCCCCCGCTAGAGCTCTTTGTCCTCCTCCCTCTCAACCTCCCCTCCTCCATGAAAGCACAGCTCACCGAGCCCCCCTCTTTCCCAGGCGAAGAATTTCACGACGTGGAGGACGCGGAGACCTACAAGAAGATGATGGCTCGGGACGAGCGGCGTTTCCGGGTGGCTGACCAGGATGGGGACTCGATGGCCACTCGGGAGGAGCTGACGGCCTTCCTGCACCCAGAGGAGTTCCCTCACATGCGGGACATTGTAGTTGCCGTGAGTGAGAGCCAGCCCCCCAGCGCTTACTTTGGGGATTCCAGTCACCTGATCCTCCCGCACCTTCCCCAGGGAACCCAGGCCACAAGCACAGATCCATGGAGGGCGACATCTTTCATACCTGCCCCAACGCCGCCCCCCTGTGTCACTCCAAGTGGAAGGACTTATACCCACTCCGCCCATGCCTAACTTTTCACAGATTACTTTAAAAATGTAATTATATGTATTTCTCAAATAGGTAACATATCGATGTGGTTAAATACCCAAAGATGCAAAAAAAGTGAACAGTCTTCTTCCCTGCTGTGTCCCCCATCCTGTATCCCCCCCCAAGCGAGTCCTGTCCCCCATAGGTAACCCCTTTCTTGTGTCTCCATTTCCAAGGCTGCTTTAGGGGTCTATGGCAAGGCTGTTTGGATCAAGGGCTCTGAGGTCAGAAGGCCTGGGTTCATATCCCAGCCCTGAAGCTTCCTGGATGTGTGACCTTGGGCAAGTTACGTAACCTCTCTGGACCAGAATTTCCTCATCTGTAAAATGATGGTACCGATAGTGATCCCTGCTTCGGGGGTAGTCAGGGGGACTAGATGAGTTTATACATGTAAAACTGTAAAATCGGCCTGAGGGAAATGCTCATCACGTCTCTCTACACACACGTGTCAATACAGCTACAGGTTAAAACTTCTAGGATTGGAATCACTGGATCACTGGGTCTCCCCCTAGACTCTTGCAAGACCCAGTGTTCCTCTTTTATAGCAGATAATGTCATAACACTTCTTTTTTCTCCTGAGTTGAGATTATATAACAAAACCTGACTGAGCATGTTCTGTGTGACAGGCACCCTTCTGACACCTTTACCTGCATTACTTTGATTTAATTGTCATGGCAACCCTGTTGGGGTGGCCTGTCATCTTCATTTTACAGATAAGGGTACCTAGGCGCAGAGAGGTTAGGTGACTTGCCCGAGATCACCCAAATGAGATTCGAACCCCAGGCAGCTAAATCTGTGGTCTAAACCAGGGGTCGGCAAACTAGAACCTGTGGTCAAATCTGGCCCACAGCTTGTTTTTGCAAATAAAGTTTTATTGTAACAGCCATGCCCATTTGCTTACATACGCTACAACGGCAGAGCGAGTCAGTTCCACGTACAATACAGCACGCAGAGCCAGGAATATTTACTATCTGGTCCTTTATGGAAAACGTTTGCCGAGCCCTGGGCTAAACTCTGCTGTCATCTCTCACGTTTGTGGATAGCGAGCGTAACCTCCCCCGACACAGGATTTCAAAACATGAATATTAGTCCAGATTGTACTATAAAGAAGGAGCTACAAGAAAGTCGCTTATAATAAATAATGGGAATTTCAATATGTAAGTGTCTTGTAGAGTTGCCAGATTTAGCAAATAACACAGGACATTCAATTACATTTGGATTTATACCAACAAATAATTCTTCAATAGTTGCGTAAGTACATCCCATGCAATATTTCGGACATACTTATACTAAAACACTATTTTTCTGAAACTCAAGTGTAACTCAGTATCCTGTACTCTAAGTATGTCCCAAATATTGTGCAGAACAGACTCATACTAGAGAGTTATTCGTCGTTCATCTGGAAGTCAAACGTAATTGATCGTCCTGTATTTTATCTGCCAACCCTAAAATGCTGGAGACTTTGCCAGAAGACAAAGTGGAATGTCGTACACCTGCAGCGTCTTACGATGAGTGAGTCTGAATGTAAAAGTAGGGAATAGAATCCATTTGCTCGAGAACTGAAGGAAAATCAAAGAGCAGAGATATTCAGCGTGTGTTGAAACGGTCTGCCAAGCACATCATGCTCAAACGTAACACGGAGTTAGGGTCTACGCTCTGCCTTTTAAAGGAAAAGACAAGTCTGCCCTTGGAGCATGTGGGCTGGGCAGGAGAAAGATGTCAGGGATGCAGAAAGGCTCTATGTGAATCCAACCTGTGCATCAGGACATCTGGGTTCCCTGGCCCCCACCCACTAAGTGCAGGTAGGACCCACGTCGTGACATCCCAGAAAGCCTCCAAGTTTCCCACATGCCTGGCCCCATAGCCACCCCAGAATGAGAGCCCCTGAGAGAACTTCACATCCTGGCCCCCGGGGGTCCAGCCCCACACTGGGAGCCAGCCTCAATGCCTGTTTCTCTACAGGAAACCCTGGAGGACCTGGACAAGAACAAAGATGGCTACATCCAAGTGGATGAGTATATCGGTGAGTGGGACCTGAATCCCTCCCTGAGGACACCTGTCTCCTCCCAGGTCCAGGTGGCAGCCCAATGCATTATCACCAGTAAGAAAGCAAAGGCCCTCTGAAGTGGGGGCGGGGGCGCTGCTTGAGTTCATGCAGCCACCAAACGTTTATTGAGCACCTACTATGTGCCGGGCCCCAAAGTGTTTGTCGATCACCCACTGTATATCAGGCCCAGCAAATCTTTATCAAACACTTACTATGGGCCAAGCCCAGGAAACATTTATCAAGTACTTTTTGTGTGCCAGGCCAAAAAAGCATTTATCAAGCACCCACTGTGTACCAGGACCAGGAAACAGTTATTGAGCACCTACTGCATACCAGTGGTTGAGGATATAGCAGAGACTATTCCAGACCAAGGCCCTTCCTGGGAGGGTGTAGAGATTCCGCAAAATTGGGGCTCGGGAGCTGCATTTGCTTGCAGCGGGAAGTCAGGGAGCTTGTTTTGCATTTATCCAGCAAAGTGTAAATATCTCCTGTTAACTTGGGATGTTGGGGAACCCTTGTGACACCCCTAAATATCCCCATGGCCCTGCCTCTGTCCTCGGCCTCAAGGGGCAAAAATACATTGAGGGGAAAGCTAGCAAACATGGACGTTTTTCAAGTTTGAACACGTTTTTCTATAGAAGGTTTTTATGGAAAAAAACTTGCAGGCAGGACATTTTTATTTAAGCATTTTTTCCTTTTTGGTAAGAAGGAACTCAAGCATCACAGCTGAATCATAACGGTAGCTGCCACAGTCTGTGGTGACTGTGGTTAACATCTTGTAAATTCATTTAATCCCCCTCTTTATAGATAAGGAAGTGGAGGCCTTAAAAGAAGTGTCCAGAATAGGAAAATCCACAGAGAAAAAGAGATTAGTGGTTGCCTAGGGCCTGGAGCTAAGCGGGGGATGGGGGGTAACTGCTTAATGGGAAAGGGGTGTCCTTTTGGGGTGATGAAATGCTCTGGAGCTAGGTGGAGATTGCGCAGCATTACCACTGCACTAAATGTCACTAATGGTGAGTTTTACGGTGTGGGCTTTTTACCGCAATATTAAAAAACGCACACACAACTCCCATTGACCATTGCTATCATTTCCTATAAGAGATGATGACTTAGTGCCATTTAAAAAAAGAAAAAAGGGAAGGAACCGTGCTGGCTGCTCCGAAAGGCTGACTGTGCCTACTGCATGGAGGTGACGCCCTCTGATGTTCCCTGGTCTGGTCCCCGAGGGGGTAATTAGCATTCTGTACTAATTATCCTGGCTAATTATTTCTGTCTGGTGTGGTGTAAAAAACTTGGAAATCCATCTGTGGAATACTTACTTTCTCCAAGTCAGCCCCTGGGGCAAAGTTTTGCAAACATTTACAAATAATGGGAACAAACCAGAGGCTCCAACCGTCATGGCCAGGTAGGTTCTTGGCGAGAGGTGAGGTGTTCTAAGTGTGGCTTTGTCGTATCTCGCCTGAAACATCTTCGCTCATCATTCTTTCATGTAGAGTGCCTACTCTGTGTCAAGCACCGCGCCACACAATATGCAGTGTCTCATGCGGGCATCCATCAAACTGATGGATCGTTCATTCAATGACCCGATCAATCAATCGAGTCATGTTCACGTATAGCAGAGCAATCACCTGGAAGTCGGGCTTTGTTATTAAACCCATTTAAACGGAGGCAGCCGAGGCGGGAGCGCATCGGGGCGGCGGGGGTCTCGTGGTCAGGAGGCGTCAGAGCCGGGCCCGCCCCTGACGTCGCCCCTTCTCCGACGACCCAGCGGACCTGTACACGCAGGAGCCGGGGGAGGAGGAGCCGGCCTGGGTGCAGACAGAGCGGGAGCAGTTTCGGGACTTCCGAGATCTGAACAAGGACGGGCACCTGGACGGGAGCGAGGTGGGCCACTGGGTGCTGCCCCCGGCCCAGGACCAGCCGCTGGTGGAGGCCAACCACCTGCTGCACGAGAGCGACACGGACAAGGTGCGCCGCGGGGACCACGCTGGGGACGGATGCCAGCCTGGCGCGCGGTCCCATGAGCGGGGCCCGGAGCTGCCAGGGTCCCCGTTTGGCATGGAGACCGGGAGGGGCCCGGGAAAGGGAGGAACAGAGACCTTGAGAAGGGGGCAGACACCCAAAAGTGAGGGGACAGGGATTCAGAGAGCGGGGCAGAGACCTACAAGGCACTGTGTTGTCCCCTCTGACCTCTGACCCTCGCTCTAGGACGGGCGTCTGAGCAAGGCTGAGATCTTGGGCAACTGGAACATGTTCGTTGGCAGCCAGGCCACCAACTACGGCGAGGACCTGACGCGTCACCACGACGAGCTCTGAGCCCCAGCATGCCCACCACAGCCTCGTGGCCCCATGGAATGACCCGAGGAGGGGCCCCGGTGGCCAGGTCCCCCGCTCTGTGTCTGGCCCTGCAGGATGCAGACCCAGCACCGGTGGCCCCCTGTCCCTGGACTCACCCAGACCACCCTCAAATTCTGTCCCTGAGACACTGCAGCCTCCCCAGCCTTCCGCCACCCCAGGCCTCTCACAGTCTGAAGGGCGAGGCCACCCTGATTGGCAGGATCTCCCAGCCCAGGCCCCCCCAACGCCAAGCTCAGCCTCCAGGCGCCTCCACTGACCCCGCCAACCCCCACCAAGTGACAATCTGAGCCTCACTCCACACAGACAGGAGACACTCCCTCAGTGTGGCCTCACCCCACACTCGCCCGCCATCACTGCCAGAGAGGCAATAAAATCCGGTGTGGGGCCTCATCCGTGTGTCTCTCTGAGGGTGTCCTGGGAGCCTGGGGAGGAGCTGTGGGCTGTGACAGAGAGGGACGTGCTGGGATTTGGGAGGACTGTGGGCTGAAGGAGGGGACGAGGTATTTGAAGAGGAGGTTCTGGGTTTGAGAATGTTCCTGAGAATGAAAAATGACACTAGAGCTCGGACCCAACAGTGAACAAGCCAGGCAGAGAGCTCTGCCTTCTGGAGAGCAGGTGACAGCGACGCTCGAGTGGCCAGGAGAGGCCTCACTGCTAAACCGAGTGAGGGAGCGAGCCCTGGGGACATCCAGCAGGAACAGCAAGTGCAAAAGCTCTGCGGCAGGCGGCGTGAGTTGTCAGCAAGGCCGTGCATGAACGGAGAGGCGAGGGTAGATAGGGAACCAGGACCAGGTCATACAGGGCTGGTAGGCAGGTCATCATGGTCCCGCTCTGATGGGACAAGATCGAGGGCGGCAGAGCCCCAGAAAGATGGGACAGAATTTACTCAGTGAGCCAGCGATCCCTGGAGGGTTTTGAGAGAATGAATGTGAGCTGACTCAGGTGACAACAGCCTCTTTACTGTTGGTGGCGGGAGGGAGGCAGGGGTGGGAGGATAGGAGGACTAGACAGACATTTCTTCTTTCTGCAGCCCCATGAGACCTGCTGGGGAAATTCTCTAGAGTTAAGCATGGGCCTTAGTCTGTCCCAGTAAATCCACTTCTGGAAGCTCCCAAATGGAAATATAGCAATAAGCTCACAAAACTAAGGTTTGTAGCCGCTTTAATCATAATAGTCTCAAACCGGAAACAACCCACACGCTCGTCCATAGAAGGGGTAAGTGTACGGTGGGACCTCCGCCCAAGGGAAGCCACCGCAATGGGCAGGTGATCTCGAGGCGCCCCAGTGGCATGGATGAATGTCACAGATGTTCTGCAGAGCAAAAGAAGCCGAACACAGAAGCACATGCTACGTGATTCCATTTACAGGAAATTCAAGAACAGGCAAAACTAACCTAAGAAGTGAGAGGTAAGTTCTCCCCTTGGTGTGGAGAACTGGAATGGACCCGAGGTGGGTTCTGGGGTGCTGAGCTTGAGCTGGGTACTGCTTCCCTGGGGCTGTGCAGCCTGTAAAACTTCACCCAGCTGTCCATGCAGAATGCGTCCGCCTTTATGCATGGCAGACTTCCAAGTTTGCTTTTAAAAAATCCCTGATTTTTAGGGCAGTAAAACTATTCCATATGATCCTGTAATAGTGGATAGATGTTATTATACATGAGTCAAAACCCACAGAATGTATCACACAGAGTGAACCCTAATGTATCTGTGTACTTTAGTTACTAATAATGTATCGATATCGGTTTATCGATTATAACAAAGTTTCCCACTAATGCTAGATGTTAATAATAGAGGAAACTGGAAGCTGGGTAAGTGGGTATATATGGGAATTCTTAGTACTTTCTCCTTATTTTTCCGTAAACGTAAAACTGTCCTTGAAAATAAAGCCCCCTAACAAAGTCATAAGCAACTAAAATAGAAAAAGAAATACTCTTTATAGGTCAAGTCACAGATCCCTCATATTTGATGATTTTTGTTTTCCTTCTTAGAGGAAAGAGATGGAAATAATGTAGGGCCGGATGGTAAACCTATAGACCAAATATTGGAAGAACTGACATTTTAACAAGATTGTCTTCCAATCCATGAACATAGTATATCTCCCCATTGCTCTAAGTGTTGAAATTATCTCAGCAATGTTTTGTAGTTTTCGGAGTAAAGGTCTTTAACTTTTGTAAAAGATAAAAGGTCTTTTATTTTTTGTTAAATTTATCTCTGCCTATGGCCATGCTACCCTGAACAAGTCCGATCCTGTCTGATCTCGGAAGCTAAGCAGGGTCGGGCCTGGTTAGTACTTGGATGGGAGACCACCTAGGAAGACCAGGTGCTGTAGGTGTAAAAAAATAATAAAAATAAAAAAAAATAAGGGATCGTAAGCTGACAAGGTCCTTGCAATCTGTGAGGTCAATCAAGGGTTGCCTCACCTAAAAAAAGAAGAAAAAAAATTTTCTCTAAGTATTTTTATGCTGTTGTCAATGAAATTGTTTAATTTCCTGTTCCAATTTCTTGCTTCGAGAATACAAAACTACAATTTTTTTGGTTGGATTCATTGTAATATCTATAAACCTGTGACATTTGTGTAGGGAGCTAAAGCTCCCCAAATTCAAAAGAGCGCATGGTTTATCTCGGGAGGCCTGCTTGCATAAAAAGGAAAAGGCTGGTTCTGTGGAATTCCAGGAAGAAGAAGATTAAATATAGATAAAGGGAATGTCAAAGGGAGTGTCAAAGGAAGTGTCGATTGTACCTTGATCTTCAGAATGTTACTTTAATTATGTTATCTTGGGATACACAAAGGAACTGATTATGTATAAAAAGAAGCATAAGAAATAAACTCGGAGAGACAGTTGCGAGATCTGTTCTTCCTCCTGCACCCTGTCTGTCTTCTCTTTTTTCTCAGTCCCCGCTCCCCCATTCAGGGACCCGGTTTGACTCGGTCGGCTGGCTTCCGACATATTTGTAGCTCAAAATTCAGTTCACTGTTTTTAGGTTGATCTTGGAGTGTACCCTATGCATCTGGTGCAGGGTCAGCTAGATATCTGAGCAGAGTTTCTACACAATATTGGAGTATCCCCTCTCCGGCCCTCTCTTTTCCAGGATTTATACCCCGTTTCCTGTTGCTGTGGTGCTTCAGCCTAGGGAGACTAGATTTCTCCTTTGGTGTTTCATCTGCCCCTCATGCCAGACTGGAAACTGCACCCAGGTTAAAAACTGTACAGAAGAGAAACTCACCCACTAAGAGTTCCCATATATACCCACTTACCCAGCCTTTCCTTTTTTACTGTTTCAATTCTCCAGTTTCTGTCTGCTTCTGTTCACTTTTCCAGTGCCTTTAGTTCACTGTAGTTTGTTTAAAAATTTTTATGAGAGTTTATTCGAGCCCAACCGATGACATGTTGAGAAGTAGGATCTCAAATGCTCTTATTGTATACTGTTTTATCCAGAGTTCATAACTTAACTGTGGGAGCACTGGAATTTGAATCAGTGTGTGACTCCAAGTTTTTGGTTATAACATACTGCCACCTAGTGGCTGGAGGAGAGCTGGTTTAATGAAGCAGGGCCAAAAATAAACAATAATCTTCACACATAGTAACAAATTACTTGTACAGAACGACTTATGATGGAAAGCTGCCAGGCACCTTATCACCTACAGGGCTTCTCCCCAGAAGTTTTTGTTTAACCTTTTGCATATATTGGTTATTTTTTAAATTAGGGTTAATATACTCAGAGTACAAAATTCTAAATATATGAGATGCTATATACTAAAAACAAAGTCTTTCTTTCACTAAGTTCTCCTCCTCACAGGCAGCCGTGTTTCTTTCCAGAATTTACACAGATTTAAGCATATTCCTATGGTGAATAACAATATTTTTACCTTGTTTCTCTTAACTTTTTAAAAATCAGAATCCTTCGATGAAAAATATTTTTAATTAATTTTTTCATTGAAGTAATTAAGAATTCATTTTTTTAAAAGACTATTTTAATTCGGGCCACAAGGAATGTCTTCATTTCTTTTGCCCATTTTTTTTTTTAACAGCTGAGGACAACTCCCTGGATAATTTCACCAGTTCTCTGCTGAATGACATTTAGGTTGTTTGTAGAATTTTCTCTTATAAATGACGCTGCACAGAAAGTGCTAAGACGTCTGTCATGTAACCACCACCACAATCAAGATACAGACTATCCATCCCCCTCAACCCCCCCAGTCCATCCCTCCCCTGCCCCACCAAAGATTTGTTCTCTGTCCACATGGTTTCCCCTTTTCCCGAATACCTCCCCCACCGAAAAACCTTAACAGGTAATGGAGATTGTCTTTAAAGTGCTGCCTGTGGGCGGTGGAGCCACCAGCTCAACCATTTCTTGCTCTAAACTCCAGACCAGTGTCTAGGAAGTCTCTGCTGGGAAAAGACAAGATTCGTTTTCACTTCCTGTTCCGCTTCCTCCGGAGTAGGGCTCCTGCTTCCTCTTCTACCTTTGAAACCTTAAAGGAAACCTATTTCTTAAAATGAGGACATTGACACGCACCCCACCTTCCCACCAGGGGCTTCATCTGTGAATAGAAGAATGGGATTTCGGGTCCTGATGGAAATTAAGGTGCAAGACTGGAAATCTTTGAAGTTTTTTTTTTTTTCTGTTTTTGGGGAGGTGGTCTGTACCATACAAACAGGGGAGAGAAAAACTAGAAGGATCCAGGGGTGGTTGGGGGTGCTCGGGAAAGAGGATGAAGCCTGGGGGTGTGTAGGGGAGGGATGGTTTGAAGTACTCTGGGTATATAAAGTGGAGGTCTGTGGGGTAACAGTGTGGGAATAC
This sequence comes from Pteropus medius, assembly GCF_902729225.1. Taxonomy (NCBI): domain Eukaryota; kingdom Metazoa; phylum Chordata; class Mammalia; order Chiroptera; family Pteropodidae; genus Pteropus; species Pteropus medius. The sequence continues at coordinate 707,663 of NW_024347852.1, read as the reverse complement.
CCAGGGGAGAAAGGGTACAAAGGATGGGAGAAAGGGTAGGACCTTGGCGGGAGTGGGTGTCTCTGGAGGTAGCTGACCCCTGGGTAAACTCGGCTTCTGCTACAGCCTAGAGCGGTGGGCGTTTGGGCAGGTTGTGCCTTCTCCGCCTCACAGTGGACTGTTGTGAGAAATGGCTGTAAGCATCCCAGGACTGTGGCAAGGATTTAAGGGGATTGTACAGTGACCGGTCCAGAGGGTAAGGGCCCCTTGAATGTCAGTCCCTTGAGCCTCGAGGGACTGGGGGCTCAAGAGTGAGGTGTGAGTCAGGCTCTTAGGGACCAAGAGAAGGTTCTAAAAGTGTCTGGGAGAGCAAATGCTGGTTTTTGGGGCTGCCCCAACATGCAAGGAGGACACCACCGGCCTTCCTACTGAAACCTTTCCCTATAGCCAGATGCATCAACCGGTCTGCACAACAGGCACTTGACCAAACAGCGGTCAAGGACACTTCCTGGTGCTCAGATGAGAAGACCTTTTACCAAAATGAAAAGACAGACTGGATGTGCGCTGAGATCTCACTGTGGTTGAAAAAAACGTGTGCGCACCTGGAGAAAGACCTGGAAAGGCAGGAGCTAGGAGCCTCAGGGAGGCAGGAACGTTGTCTGTTTCTTACGTCTTCGCGTGACTGTGTGCCCTCGTTTCCCACACTGCCCGGGGATGCTTGTGACTCAGTGGTTATTCGACGCGAAGCTTAAGGGCGGCCCCGGTCTCCTCTCCCGCGCTCTCCGCCCCTCTCCTCTGCTCCTGGGACCCACCGACCACTTTGCTGCCCGTGGGCCTTCGCCCTGGCGGTTCCTTCCTCCTCCTCACCCTCGGGCAGTCAAGTCTGGGGGAGGGGAAGTTCCCGGCCGCCTGCCGCTCTGCACAGCACTTGACTTCCTTTGGGTGTGTTACTATCACACTTGACTCCGGGACAGGTGTTCACGGACATGCTTCACTCGGCATAACTCAGAAGTGTGCGAGGGGGACTACTGAGCCTATTAAAGTGGCGCCCTCAGATGGTGGCGGCTAGGACTTCGACCTCCGGCCACTCTTAACTAATTGTAACGCGGGACGTTTGCGTTCCATTCCGATTTTACTCTAACGTGAGAGCACACGAGATCCTCTTAGCCTGCGCTTTCAGACCCGAGTCACCCCGGCGCGCCCGCCGCCGCGTCCCCGGGGCTCCAGCGGCGAATGAAGGCGCCCCACGGCCAGTGGCCTCCAAGCCCTTTTATTTGGTCCCCGGCGCACTCAGGCCTGCATCACCGGCCGTGACTTCTCTGCCTGCAGCTTCACTCCGGAGCCCGCGAAGCCCGTGCCGCCCTGGGGGAGAGGGGAGGCACAGGTGAAGGCGGACTGCGGGGTGCAGGTGGCGGTGGGCGCGTCAGAAGCCAGCAAGGTGAAGCGGACCCCCGCTAGGAAGGTGGGGTGCGGGATAAAGGGGCGGGGTGGAGGTCTGGAGAGTCGGGGCAGAGTGGGTGTATGGGAAGGTGAGGGGCGGGGCCTAGAAAGGACTTCTGGGAGGGGCGGAGCCTCAGGGGAGGGTCTGGGGGAGTGGGGAGGGATCTGGGGGAGGTGGGGGCGGGGCCTCGGAGAGGGGACCGGGAAGAGGCCACCGCGGAAAGGGCCCTGCTCACCCGCTGCAGCACGATGATGTCGCGGTCCGTGAGCTTCTCCCCGTTCACAGGGTCCACCATGTCTTTCCGAATCAGCTTCTCCACGCACTCAAGGGTGACCACGGCCCCACTGCGATGAGGGGAAGGGTGGTGACGTCCATCGGAGGCCCCGCTCCAAGAGGGAGAGCCGCGTCCCCAAGCCTGGCCCCGCCCACCCCAGTGACTCACGAGGGCCGCAGCACGGCGCACGGCGTGGCGTTGCTCAGGCTGTCGCGCGTCACGGCGCACACGTAGCGCTCACTGCGTGTGATGAGCCCCACGCGGTCCACCGAGCTGTCGAGCGGCGTGAAGCGCACGGGCGTCAGGTCCGACATGCGCAGAGGCTTCCCCGACATGGGGCAGGTCACGGTGCGCGACTGTGCGAGCAGGAGGGGGCACGGTCAGCAGGTGGGTTTGGGCCGGGTGCAGAGGATGAGGCTGGGAAGGGCACCCCCAGGGACACTGCGAGACCCCCAGCCCTCTCGGGGAAAGTAGACGCACGGGCGTTTGCTGAGGAGGAGACTCACCGGCTTCTCCAGCTTGGTGGCCTTGGCTTCGGGGGTCAGCGACGGGATCCAGAAGCTGGGCAATGCTTTGTCCTTGTCCTTGCCTGTGGCGCCCGCACTGGGGCCGGGTTGGGTATCATCTATAGGGGTCAGGGGTTCAGATGCCACACCTGAGGAAGGACCCCCACCCACCCGCAGGCCTGCTCCCTCTCACCTGGGCCATTCCCTGAGCTGGTCTTGGGCGTGAAGGGGTTGAGGGGCCGGCTGACGATGGCTGCCTCCTTCTCCAGGAAGCCCCGCACCTGGTCCTTGGCCGCGGCCCGCTGCAGCTCTTTCTGCTCCTCCTTCCGGGCGCCCCGCTGCTTCTCGTAGGCCTAGAGGCAGCGGGGAAGAAGTGAGCCAGGAAGAGGCCCGGGGGGCTCTGCTCGTGAGCTCAGCATCAAAACCATGACACGTCCTGTGCCCCCTTCTCTCATCCATCACCTTCATCTGCCGAGCGATCTCTTTCTTCTGGTGCAGAATGTACTCCAGGATGGCCTCGCGCTCATACAGGTAGCCGTCTGGGCTGCAGAGAGAGGATGGGATGGGAACGCGTGGGCCTGGCCCAGGGCACACAGCCAGGCCTTCATGATCCCATGCTGAGTGTCAGCCCCCCGCCCCAGGCACCCACCCACCACATCACGGGCAGCAGCTCGCTCAGCTGTCAGGCTAGCTCTGCGGTGGCAGGACTGCTAGAATTCTCCTGGCTTCGTCAAACGCTCTGGCGTGCAGGGAGAATCTGGTGCGGTGACGGGTGACAAGCCTGGGCTGTCCGAACCCCTCACGGTCCAAACAAAGGACTGGCCTGTGGTGGGCTGGGAGGGACCTTCTAGACCCTTGGAGTGTCCTGCCTGATAAGCGTGTCTGTTCACTCGGGGGCTTTGGCCGTATGTATCAGCTTGACCTCTGGAGGGGCTGGAGACCAAGGTCAGCCACACGGTGGTCAGCCATGTCTACGTGACTGACCCCTAATAAAAACCCTGGACACTGAGGCTCGGGTGAGTTCCCTGGTGGGCATGCTGTGCCCGCGAGCTGTTGCACATCACGGCTGGGAGGATACAGGGCTGATCGTGTGACTCCGCTGGGACAGACCACCGGAGCTCGCGCCTGGCCTCGCCTGGGCCTTGTGCCATGTGTCTCTTCCCGCTGTTGATTTCCATTCACGTCCTTTCGCTGTAATAACCTTGCACTGTGAGTTAACAGCTCTGCTGATGTCTGTGAGTTCCAGTGAGTCGCAGACCTGACGGTGACCGCAGGGACCCTGAACCATAGTGCACTCTCTATAGAACAGACTTGTATCGAGGACGCATTTAGTCACTGGACTGAGTACCTTACGGTCTGGGGCGGGTGACAGTATTCCTCACGGGAGTGGTCACTACAGGCCAGGCTATGTCCTAGGAGCTGTCCCCTCTATTCCAGCTGTTCTTTCCCACTCCCCACAAACCATACCGGGATCGTGGTCACGTCTCGGAAGAGGACGCTGAGGCTCTGAGAGGTTAATGCTTGCCCTCAGCACCCTGGCTGTGCACCCCTGTCGCCCCCTCTTTGAAGTTCCCTTGTCCTCATCACCCGTGTCCCCAGCTCACGTGACGACGGGGTCGTGGCAGGGCTGCAGAGAGAGGCAGCAGCAGTCGAAGTCCTTGACAGCATCCCGGCTCAGTCGAATGTTCTGGGTCCCGTAGCCTGAAGCCGCTGGGAACAGACAGGTAGAAGGATGGAGGGATGGGACACAGGCCTCTCTAAACCCCAAGAGAGAGGCACGGGGAGAACTCAGAGGGAAGGGGACTCAGAGAGAAACAGGCGGCTAAGAGCTTGGGCTGTGTGTCACCCACAGGAAGGTGTTAGTCCCCAGAGGGGAGGCGACAGGCTCCCCTAAGCTCTTCTGGCTCTGTGACCAAGTTCAAGCACCTGAACCTCTCTGGGCCTCAGTTTCCTCCTCTGAAATACGGCCATGACAACAGTGACAACAAAGGACCGTTCCTTGGTGGGCTGGGAGGGACCCCCTAGACCCTTGGAGTGTCCTGCCTGATAAGCGTGTGTTTGTTCACCCGGGGGCTTTGGCCACATGTATCAGCTTGACCTCTGGAGGGGCCGGAGACCAAGGTCAGCCTGCACAGTAGGTGGTGGGGGGCTTGCCACTCACGTGGACTGTCACATATGTGTTCATGACCATCAACTGGGGGAGAGACACTCACAGAAAGCACAACCAGAGGTACGAACCGAAACGGCATCTTTGAGACACACGTCCCCCTCCCAACCCAGTACCTGTGTCCTTCTTCTTCTCGTGGTAGGTGTAGACAGCCCCCGCCGTGCAGTTCTTCCCGTGCCGCGTCATCCTAGGGAAAGGGAGGGACAGTTGCAGTGGTGGCCGGAGGGAGCCCGCACAGGGACGCCCTCAGAGCTGATCTGCGCCCCAGATGGGAAAGCTGGGGGTGGGGGGTGGGGAAGGACAGTGTTACACGTTAAATGCTTAAGGAATCCTTACGCATTCCAAAAAGAGAAAAGTCACTGTTTTGAAAAAGACCTGCAGTTTGCTTGTGGGTGTCGGCCGGGCTGTGCCTTATGAATTACAGTGAGGTGGTGGAAGGAGAGTTATCCGAAATCTGATGGAAAGTTCTAGCACCACGGGGAACTGAGGTGCCCGGCTGACGTTCAAGGTGCATGTGCTCTGTGCTCAGTATGCCTGCGTGCTCATTCCAACTGAGCATGGATTTCTGGGTTCGCTTAGTCTTTCTTGTGGATGAATTCACATGTAACCAAAGGCTTTACGCTCAAATCGACCCCTAATGTCTCCATCGCACTAGAATAAATTCTGAGTTTTCAAAACAAACATCCAGAGCAGAACTGACAACACATGGCGCTCTGGCAAATCAACAAGAAAAACTCAGCTACCCCAATAGGAAAACAAGCAAAGGACATGAAGAGGCAATTGACAGAAGAAGCTCAAAGACCAGCAAGGGGCTGGAGAGATGTTCGAACTCTACCCACATGGAAACCACACTGAGCTATCACGTTACACGTATCATCAGGCTGGCCGGGGAAACTCTGAAAGCCGGGTGAGACCAAGGCTTGCTGGGGATGTGGGGTCAGTCTTGCTAACTGTCGGGTGAAGCTGGGGTTGAGTGGACAGGGTCAGCTGTCCTGGAACACAGGCTGGAGGTACTTTAGCAAGGTGAGTGTAGGCACTTCCACACCTGGGTGTTAGTGCCCCAAAGACAGTCTCAGGTACAAAGGAGCACGTACGAAGATGTTCACAGCAGCGTTATCTACACCGCAGGCACGCCGAAGCCAAATGAATGTCCCTCCCCAGGACAACGGACAGTGATTGCCCATCATGGAGACTACGCGGCCATGGGACGCGAACGACTAGGTGTGTAGAAAGCATCATGGATGGATCTTAAAAACACGATGTGGGTGAAAAGAGGAAGAAATAAAACAAGATCGCTAACAATCTACACATGCACGAAACGATACGGTTCACACATATCAGAATGGTTGCCCAGGTAGAGGAGGGGACTCGCAAGGGACAAACAGGACTAAATAAATGAAACGAGAAGGAGGGGGTTAGGTGGATCTAGGTGTGGAGACTTAAGCAATGGGACCTCCTGCCTGGGCCGAGTCTAAGGCTGACCTCCTACTCTCTGTGTGGCCCTGGACTGGCGACAGCCTCTTCCTGAGTCCCAGTTTCCTGGGGTAAAAGTGGTGATAACCAAGGGATTGGATTGCTGTGAAGACTCAATGAAGTCATGTTCATAGCGTGACACACCAGGGGTGTTCAAGAAATATTCTCTCCTGGTCCCTGGGGGACAAGGAGGATCCAGAAGGCGGAGGTGTGGCATGGGGGGGTAGGGGACACAACCGAGAGCTCCCAAAGAGTGAAAGGTAACTTTGTATTCATTTCCCCCTTCTGGTTGTTGCCCTTCACTTTGACGACTTGAAACACAAACGTCTCCGTGAGCTACGGATCTCGCTCGCCCCCTACTGGTGTCTTCGTCCCAGAGCCGAGTTTTTTCAGGCTTAGTGACACAGAACAGACGCACACGCTGAGGAGGCAGCGAGATGCGTTTCTGACAAATGTACGTGCCCTCGTCATGTCCTAGTTGAGATACGGAGGGCACTTGTTACCCCAAAAGTGGCCGCTGTGCTGCTGCTCGCAGAAGCTCATCTTGGTGAAACACCCCGACCCGACCCACTGCCCCCTCCTCCGACTCCCCCCTCACCCCCAAGCTTTTGAGCAAGTGTCCAGCACCTGCTGCCTCCCCTCGCTCACCTGCCACCCACTCCTCCGCCCCGGTCCCCTGGCTTCCACCCAGACCCCAACTGCCACTGATGAAGGTCGGGCTGACCTCCTCACAGCCAAATTCCCCACTCTATTCTTAGTTGTCAACTGCCTTGACCCTCTGTGCTATTTGGCACTGGGCTGCTTGTCCCGGGGCCAAGAACAGGGTATTTCTACGTCTTTGCCTCCATGAACTGGGACGTTTTCCCTCAGAGAGAGAGAAGAACGGCTAGAAAGGGAGTATTATCATTTTTTTTTTACCTTGCTACATGATTTTCATATTATATGAGAATAATCACCAGCGACACTGCTTGATCCCTGACCACTGGCAACTCTCCACGCCCCTGTCTCGTCAGCGTCCAACCTCGGCCACCCTCCGAAGTCTGTCCCATCACCACGTCCACTTTGCAGATGGACAAACTGAGGCTTAGACGGGAAGCCATTTGCCCGGGGCGGTGGTTCTCACTAAGGTCCAGGGACCCCTGGGGTCCCGAGGATACTTTCAGGGGGCCCATAAGACTATTTCCATAACACGACAGTCAATTCCCCTTTGTTCCTCTTCCTCTGTGGAGACTGTACGGTGGCGTTTTCGGAGGCTGTGACGTGTAAGGGTGTCACCGCTCTGAGGGTAACGGAAGGCGTGCTTGTTCGTCCTCAGGTTTTGAAAGTTATGTTACAATAAATGAGAAAAACCAGGCACAGGAGCCGTGTCTTCCTGCTTCCATTTAAATGAGATGTCCTGAAAGGGAAAATCCACAAGGACAGGGACAGGAAGCAGACGGTGGTCGGCACCGGCTGGGGGCTGGGGGCTGGGCAGTGACCGCTGAGGAGCACGGAGTTTCTTTTTGGGGTGATGAAAGTGTTCTGGAATCGGAAAGTGGTGACGGTGGCACAAAATAGTGAACACGCTAAAAACCACGGAACTGTACACTCTAAGTGGGTGACTTTTGTGTTATGTGAATTGTCTCTCAATAGAACATTTTTAATGTGTTTTAATTTCTGAGAGGGCAAATCTTGATAGAACTCAGAGTCTTTGGTGGCTTCTAGGTCCAGAGACCGAAAAGTCTGAGAACCGCCTGCCAGGGGTCAATCAAAGGCAGGTGGTGGGGCCGCGACCTCAGACCCTGGAAGCTGAGCTTTCGGCCACCACGCAAGGCCAGTCTCAAGGTACAAAACAGAACTAGGGCCATCTGCTGCCACTAGGATTTCGGAGAGGACACATCAAAGCTACATGGACTATTTTGTCATCATTCCCATTTTACGGGAGGGGTAAAAAAGCTTAGCATCAGCCTCCCAGCTGGGAAGTGGCAGAGCCAGGATTCGAACTCCAGCAGCTGGGCTCTGGAGCTGCCATCTCAACCATGTGACAACTGTCAGTCCTTCCAGGCAGGTCACAATCTGAGAATTCCTATTTTTGCACAAAGTCTTCAAAATCCAGGGTATATTTTACTCTTTCGACACATCTCAATTCAGACACTAAATTTTCCACTGAGGACACTTGTCCTATGTTGAGGTTTCATAAAACGCACGGGTGCAACTAAACGCACATTCATGCACCCCTGTCGTTCCAGAGTGACTCCGTCGAATTACACCACAACCCAAACTGTTGCCACAAACGAGGACAGAGGCACCGGCAGGTGCCCAAGGTCATGCAGCCTGGTCCCCGAGTCTGTGGCCTGGCTGCAGGCGGCCTCAGGCACTGTGCTGGACTCGGCGTGGAACAGGACAGCTAATGTGTGCCTGGTCCTTCCTCCCAGAAACCCTGTCCCCTGCCTCCTCCCAGGCTTCACGGAGGAGTCGCCTCTCTGGGCAGCTCTACAGGCTGAGTTAGGTGTTCTCTGAGCCCTGATAATGCCCGAGTTACTCCCGGCACAGCCGCTACCCCTCACTAGCTCCCCCTCCAGACTAGGAACCGCTAGAGGGGGCCTGGCTCAGACCCCTGTCCAGGTGGCAGCATTGCCTGATGCCTGGGTGGTAGGGGGCTCAGAGAAGTCGCGATGACATCAGTTAACGACTTCCAATGCCAAGAGAACTATGTAATCAATGAACTGATCGCCCCAACAATCAACACATTAATCTCAAAAGCACTAAAATGATAGAAATGATCATCATAACCTTCAAACATTTATGCGCCGGGCCCTGAGCACTTCACAGGTCTGAATGCACCCAGTCCTCGTGACAACCTCCAGAGGTAGGTTCTCCCCAGCTTACAGGTGACAAAACAGAGGCCAGAGGGACAGACCGGCCCCAGTTAGCTTTAAAAATGGAACTTTAAGTCACTCCCTTCTACTGCTTCTTGGACACAGCTCGTGACAAAAACCCAACTGCTCGGATGAAAAACATAGGAAGGACGACTGTCGACTGATGCCATTCAGAGAAAGGCTGATGGGAACTAGGAATTCTCAGTGCTAAACTGGCTGGCGGAAAGAAAGTAGTTTACAATGGCGGGTTTGTGCTGTTCCTGTCTGTTAGTCTGCCTGGGCTGCCCAGACGAACACCACAGCCCGGGTGGCTTAAACAACGGATGTTTATTTCCTCCCAGTTCTGGAAGCTGGAAGTCCAAAATCGGGGTGGCAGCATGGTTGGGTTCTGGAGAGGATGCTCTCCCTGGCTTGCAGATGGCCGGCCACCTTCTCGTGTTCCCACTGGGAGGAGAGAGCACTCTCTGGCATCTCCTCTTACAAGGACACCAACCCGATGGGTTAGGACCCCACCCTTAGGACCTCGTATAACCTTAATTACATCCATAAAGGCCGAATCTCCAAATAGTCTTGTTGGGGGCTGGGCTTCGACATATGCATTTGGGGGGAGGGGACAAATATTAAGTCCATAAACACCATCTGAAGCCCCTCATCGGTCTCATCATCACTAAAAGTGGGACATACAGGTGTTATGCAACGGGAAGCTACCAGCGCTGAAATGGCCAAATCTAAATTTAATCAAGCCTTTAGATTTAATTTCCTAACTCGAAAGTCAGAGAATATAGCAGGGATGGACCAAAAAGGGCCAGATAGGAAAGATTTTCCACTTTGCAGGCCATGTGGCCCCTGTCACAACTACTCGACCCTGCTCTTGCATGGCAAAAGCAGCCATGGACATTATGTAAACGAATGGGCAGAGCTGTGTTCCAATAAAACTTTATTTCTGGACACTGACATCTGAGTCACATAACATTGTCCTGGGTCACAAAATATTATTCTTTTGATTTTTTCCAATGATTTACATATGTTACAAGCATTCTTAGCTTGCAGGCTGTACAAACTTAGATGGTGGTTGTAAATTATATATCTGATCAAAGCATCGTATCTAGAATATATAAAAAAACTTCTGATTCAACGACAAAATGACAAATAACCCAGTTCAAAAATGGACAAAGGATTGGAATAGACATTTCTCCGAAGAAGATATATAAATGGCCATGAAGCACATGAAAAAATGCTCCACGTCATTAATCACTGAGAAAATGCAAACACAATCACGAGATACCAGTTCGTACCCATTTAGAATGACTAACGCCAAAAAGTCAGATAATAACACGTGTGGAGGAACCCTCATACACTGAGGATGGGAAAATCTAGCAGTTCCTCAAAAGGTTAGATGTAAAGTTACTATTTGATTCGGCAATGCCAACTCCAATGGAAATGAAAACATGTCCATCCACACAAAAACGTGTACACAAATGTTCACAGCAGCATTATTCACGATAGCCCAAAAGTGTAAACAACCCAAATGTCCATCGACTGATAAACAGATAAACAGAGTATGGTAGATCTCATACGAAGGAGTATTATTTACCCATAAAAAGAATGAAGCACGGATCCACTGTACCATGTGGATGAACCTTGAAACGTTACGCTACGTGGAAAAAAGCCAGACAGAAAAATGATTCCATTTATGTGAAATGTCCTGATTGGGTAGATCCATAGAGTTAGAAAGTAGATTTGATTAGTGGTCGTCTGGGGCTGGATGGGGCGGGGACGGCAGGGTGGGGACGCGGGGAGTGACAGGCTGATGGGTACTTTATTTCTTTGTGGAGAGATGAAAACTGACTAGGGTGATAGTTGCAAAACTCTGTGAATATACTAAAAACTACTGAACTGTACACTTTACATGGGTGAACTATATGTTATGTGAAGTATATTCTGAGACAGCTGATTTTTTTTTTTTTTTAAAGGACAAGGATTTGGTTTTTTGGCCTGTGGAACCCTGGCATGGAGGAATAAGTGAAATGAGATTATAAAGAAACAAAAAGACAAATCCAGATGGTGGGATGATCGACAGAATAACTGACCCAGTTTCTTCAATGAAAATTGAAATTACAGCGAGAAAAAATACAGAGTGGGATGGAAGGGGGATTGTTTTAAATTAAGAAACTTGAGAGACATTGAGAGACGACTGGATTATCGAAATCCTGCCCGTGTCTCCCTCAGGACCCCAGGACTCTAGCCCGCGGGCCGGCGATTCCGCCACCGCCTGGAACTCACCTCAGAAGCGTCTCTCCGTCCCTTCGATGATTCTCCAACTGTGTCCCTACCCCGGAAAGGAAGGCTGTTTTCCTTCGTAGCTCCGCCCACTTCCGCACAGTCGAAGAAACCGGAAGGAGAGTTGCCCCTACTTGCGGAGGTACCTCGCTTGGTTTGGTGAGTCCTCCCTTCTTCTCTTCCTCCCTCCGGAAACGTGAGTGACAGGTCGAAGGTTCCGGTTAGTGAAACTTGCGTGACTCTGGGGCGCGCTTAGTACCTACTAGGCATTTGCCAGGGCAGGCGATTTCCTACTTGTACCCAAGCTTTGCGTCTCTCCAAGCCCGAGTTTAAGGACTAGTCACTTCCTCCTGAGATTGGGAAGCCCACTTCCCTACGTGTATCATCCACTTTTCTTGCTCTAAGTTAAGGGACAATTGAGAAGGGACAGCCCCTCTGTTCCCATTTGATAAACAGAGCAATTGAGAAATCGAAAGTCAAAGCCGTCCAAATCACCCCAGGAAACAGAAATTTACTGCGGCATATCTGCCTTCCCGCAGGGACGAAGGCATACAGTTCCCGCCAGTTTGTAGATAGCTAGACATCTGGTGACCTAGACGTTTGTTTTCCTAGCTCAGCTGGGCGTTCTCCCGTTGGGGAAACGGGAGGAGGCGCATATCCAATCTCCTAAGTGCCCCACGGTGTCGGAGACCCTGGCCTCCCTATGGGGCTCTGGACGGGCCCTTCATCATAAGGTCCCTTTAAATACTCTGTCCCTTACCTGAGTCCCGCCCAGGACAGGTAGTCGCAAACCCCACCCCTCTGCCAGGAACCGGGATCGGGCCGATTATAGGGAGCGCGGGAGCGGAGTGGGGAACCCATCCCTCCCCTCCCCTCTCGCCTGCCCCCTTTCACAGCTGTCCTGGCCGCAGCTGGCCTCGGAGGCCCTGCTTAAGGAGGAGGGGGCAGTGCTCACACATCTGAGCAGGTAAGTGAATGTCCCTGGAGGCAGAGCCTGGCTTGGGGACATTGGCGTCCTGCCTCCCCTGCTCCTCTGGGTCTCAGAAGTTTGGGGAACCCCAAACCCAGGAGTCCAGGGCCCTTGCCTCCTCCTCCCCTTGGACCCAAGAATAGAGGCCCCTGCTCTTGCCTCTCCTGTAAGCTTTGGTCTCTGTGGGTGGACGTGGTAATGGGTATGGAGCGAGATGGGACATATGGAAATTATCAGGAAGGAAGGAATCTCGATCACCAATGGACATGTTTATGAGCACCTACTATGTGCCAAAACTGTGCTAGGGGCTGCAGACACAGAGGGGGAAATAATAAGCTCCCTGCTCCAGTCTCTGGAGGCACTCTGCCTTTGCTCAAATCTGCCTCTGAATCTTGCAGACCATGTGATCTTGGAGGTTCAAGTTCTTTGACCTCTCTGTGCCTCAATTTCCTCTTCTATACGATGAGGATAATAAAAGCACTGCTGTGAAAATTAAACTGAGTTGGTATAGGTAAACTGCATTGAACAGTGCCTGGCCCAGAATACAGGCTTTGCCAGTGTGTGCTATTCTTGTTATAATTCATGGGCCACAGAAGTCCAGTCAGAGAGACCTTGCCTTGTTCTTTAGGGGCTGAGGCACCTGTCATCTCTATCACACCTGGTTCCAGGTGTCCACAAACTATGAGGAGCCACCCCTCTCTGCTGCTGCTATACCTGGGGTTGACCACCTGCCTGGACACCTCGCCCAGTGGAGAGCAAGACCAAGGTGGGTGTTCAGGGGAAGAGCTGGTGTCCAGGAGCTGACATCCAACTTTCCCTGACCCAGGAACCCTTGCCTCTAGTCCCCTCCTATCCCAGGACCCCATAGCTCTCCGTCCCCTTTGGTTCAGGTATCTCCAAGTCCCTAGTCCTTCATTTTTCTGTCCCTCATATCTTTGACGCCCAGAAGTCTTCCTGGACGCCCCAGAGGCCTGGAACTTCCTGGGCAGCCATAGGCGGGTTCCACGAGCCAACCACTGGGACCTGGAGCTGTTCACACCAGGGAACCTGGAACGGGAGTGTTACGAGGAGAAGTGTTCTTGGGAAGAGGCACGGGAGTACTTCGAGGACAATACTCAGACAGTGAGAGCTTGGGGACCCCGGAGTCCCTCTGTCTTCTCCAGGATCCAGGGTGGAGGTCAGGGGGGGGCTGTTCTAGCTCTCAACTCCCTCTACTGATTGGGGTTCAGAAATCAGGGTGGGCTGGTTTGGGTATGTAGGATCTCCCAACTGACAGCTGTCTTTCCGCCTTCTCTATTCCTACCCCTTCAAGAAACATTTCTGGGAGACCTACATCTACAATGGCAAAGGAGGTGAGCAGAGGGGCCAAGCCCTGTTGTTCTGTGCGGCTAAGGTAGCCCTTTCCCACGGGAACCGAATCATCACCCCCCACTCCAAATTCTGTGCTCCCCGAGTTCCTGGAGGCGGTTATTCCCTCCTTTGAGACTGGAGCCCCTGCCTGAGGAACCCACCACACCTTATTCGAAGGTGTCCCATGTTTCCAGGAAGGGGGAAGTACGGGGTGGAGGGAGGAGTTACAGCCTGGGGGTCCATCCGTCCTCAGGCTGAGAGGCTCTGGCTCACCTGAGCTCCTCTTTGGAGTTCAGAGCCCAAGCCCCTTCTGTAGCTTGGTTGCTAGGGGGGCTGTTCCCTAGCAACAGGGCCTCTCCAAGCCTGTGGGCCCTCACCTGACCAGTCCACCCACCCCCAACCCCTCCTCCGAGTTCTGAGGCCCCATCATGGCTGCAGCCTTGTTGCTAAGGGGGGGAAGGGCTGCTGGTTAGCAACAAGGCCTGCCCAGGCCGGACCAAGGAAGCCCCACATCACTCACTACCTGGCTGGCTTCCCCTCCCCCACAGCCCATCCCAGCCTCAGCCTGGTTGCTAAGGGGGCCTTCTCCCTAGCAACCACACCTAGCCAGGCTCGGGACCCAAGGCCTCTTGCCCAGAGAGGACCCCCCTCCAGGCATCAGAGGCCCCACCCCCTTGTGGCATGGTTGCTAGGGGTGGATGTACCTTAGCAACAGGCCCTAGGTCTGGGCTGGAGTGCTCACATTGGAGCCCGGTTGCTAGGGGAGGTAACTGCGTTGCTACAAGCCTAAGGATGCCTGGTGGCTTCTTGAATCCACCTGAAACATGTCAGAATCTGGAGGGTTTGGCTTCTCAGTGCAGCTTTTTGCCAAAAGGGCTAAAAGCCTAGGGTTTACTGTTTGAGGAAAGCCCCAAATACTAAAGTTGGTCTCCCCAGCAGCAACACCTAGCAAGGCCTCACAAAACTGGGGTCCTGCCTGTACACCCCTCCCTGTGCTCCTTGACCCTTCTTCTCAGACTAGAGGCTTTTGATTACTAAAGGGTTTGCACCTTAGGACAAGGGGCCACGTGAATTCTCTTTGCCCTACTGTAGTGTGTCACCTGCAGTCTTAGCAGATGGATTGCTTAGGATGGCCTTGACTCACCCTGTGTCCAGGGAGGGGCCTCTGTCATCATGGGGATACCGTGTCTGTATTTTCTAGTACCAGATGAAATTGTCACAGCCCCCTTATGTACTTTATCTCAGTGAATTTTTGCCACCTGTCAGAGAGGGGTTATCATCCCATTTTACAGAACAGGAAATGGAGGCTCAGAGAAATGAGGTGAGTTGCCCGAGGCCACACAGATAGGAAGTGGCCCTAGCGCTGCCTTGCTTCTTGGCCAGTACTCCTACCTCAGGAGAAAGGCATTTGGATGTTGGGGTGGTCGGCAGCCCCTGAAGCAGTGGCTCCCCCCACCTTCCCCCACTGCAGGGCGTGGACGAGTGGACGTAGCAGGCCTGGCTGTGGGGCTGACATCTGGCATCCTGCTCATTGTCCTGGCCGGCCTGGGAGCTTTTTGGTATCTCCACTGGCGACGGCGCCGAGGCCAGCAGCCCTGTCCTCAAGAGTAAGGGGGCTTCAGGGAGGACGGGGCTAGGGGCTGGGGGCTGGAGAGAAGGATGTGCAGGGGAGGAAGGGTTGACCTAAGGACGTGCACCGAGGAATGGGGACAGGTGGGCACTGATGAAAGATCTAAGGAGATCATGTGTCTAGCTGTGGTATCTGTCTGCCTGTCTGACTGTATCCTCAGTACTTGGCACACAGTAGGAGCTCGATCAGTATTTGCTGCCAGGTTTCTGTGCGATTATTGCTCTGGATATTGTATCTGGTGAGGCTGCAGCCTGTGGTCTATGGCTATCTGTGGGTGTCTGTGGTATGTCAGTTTCCGTGGTCCAGGGTGTAGCTCGTTTGTGTGTGCCTGTAGTTGTCTAGGTATGTCTTTCTCAGCGGCAGGGTCTAAAAGGGTGCTTGAGTGTCAGTCTTGGAAGTATAGCGGGTCTGGGGATTTTTAGGAAGAGTTTATTTTAAGTGGGCATCTGTGTTGCGTGTCTTCCAGTGTCGACCTGCCTCTCTGCAGGGCCGTCTTTTTCTCCATCACTCTGCCTGTATCTGGAGCACATGTGTGTCTGTGAATTGTCTCAGCAGTTGTTGATTTCTGGGTCTGCCTGTCCCTATGCATCTGCCTGTCATTTTGAGGTGCTTTTCTGGGTGTCAGATGGAAGGTGACCCTCTTTCTCCGGGGCCTATCTTCCTTCTGTCTCTGTTCCCCTACCACCCTCAGAGTCTCTGTCTTCCTAAATCTTCCCTCCAGCTCCCAAGTCTCTCTATCCTGTAGGTTCCCCCTGCTAACCGTGCACCTTGTGTCCCCAGGGCCGAGCTCATCAGCTCTCTGAGTCCTCTGAGCGCGCCTGGCCCGCCGACGCCCCTGCCTCTACTCCCACCCCCAGGCCTCCCTACCTACGAGCAGGCTCTGGCTGCCTCTGGGGTGCACGACGCACCGCCGCCCCCCTACACCAGGTACGGGGCTGGGCTTCTCCCGGGGGCGGGGAGCAGAGGGGAGGGCACTGCTGGAGGAGGGGCGTGTGCTCAGGGGCGGGACTTGGAATTTCGAGGTTATTATTCGAGGCGAGGTTTGGAGCGCGGGGGCGGGGCCTTGTGCAATTGCCCAGGGGCGTGGCCCAGCGTTGTGAGAGCGGAGCCTTAGAGGAGGGTGGGTCTTGTGCTCAGAGGGTCCGGGATTGGCTGAGATGCGCAGGGCGGGTCGGGGTGGTCTCGGTTGAGGGGGAAAAAAGGAAAAACAGCCCGGTCTTTGACTCCCCACTGTGCCCCTCCCCATGCAGCCTCCGGAGGCCTCGCTGAAGAGCAGCTTCCGAGCCGGGGTCCCCGAACCGTGCCCCAGATTCACACCGGATTCCGGAAGCCCCCAGGCCTCAAACTGCGGAGCTGAGCTTGGGGGGTGGTGGGAGTAGGGGGTCCTCTGGCTCAAGGCCTCCCCTGGCACACGTGTTTCCGCCGCGTACGGATACACGCATGTCCCTGGAGAAAGTGTTCCCGCGTCCCGGCGCCTCGCGGGCCCCTATGCTCTGCTGACCTTGGGGTACCCACCAGCCCCGCCCCCGGGGTAGGCGTGTCGTGGAAACTCGGACCCAGGCGCGCGGGCCGGGTGTGCGGACTTGCGTGTGTGAACAGGTTTGACACGACCATCTCCCTCCAGGGCCACGCACACGCCGAGCCCCGCCCGTGCACACGCATGTCTTCGTGCACTCCCCGTGCTCGTACAGGGGCGCTTCGCAACCCAGGGACAGGGTGGGTGGCATGTTTGCAAGCGTGCTTGCTGGGGGCAGGCTCGCATTGCACCCGGGGGACTGGAGTTCGGCTCTTCCCCTAAATAAAAATCCTTTGGAAAAGAAACCAAAGAAAGTGAAACAATGCAAAAAAATAAAAATCAAAAATCAAATAAACTGAACCGCGATCCCAGGCGCGTCTGCGCGTGGTGAAGCTGGCTGGCTTTCTGTACAAATGTTGCGCCCTACACCCCCAGGCCCTGCTTGCGCTGTCTGTCTCTCTCGTTCTTTTTTTTTTCGCATTTGCACGGGATTGTGGGAGGAAGCGGAGCGCAGCCAGACACCCCGCCGCCCGCCCCCCCTTCCCCTCCCCCCTCCCCCAGCCGCCTTGTGCAAAGATGGCTGCACCGTGAGCGCAGAGGAGGAGGAGGCGGCGGCGGCGGCGGCGAGAGAGCGAGCACCCAGCGCCCGCACCCACCCCGGGGCCGCCCGGGACGCCCCCTCCTGAGCGCGCGCTTCCCCCTTCTCTCTTGCAAGCGCCGGGGCAAAGGCGGAGACAGCGGGGTCCCTCCTCCCCCCCTTTTCCCTCAAGAGGGAACCCCCCTTCCCCCCTCCTTGGCTCGGCGGCTGCACCCCCTCCCTTGCCCGCCCCTCCGCCCCTGTCCTCCCTTCCTTCCTGCCTGGGCTCTCTCCTGGCCATCGGCGGCAGCAAAGAAAAAGAGAGAGAGAGAGAGAGAGAGAGAAGGCGAAAAAAGCAGCAGCGGAGGGGAGCGGCGGCGGAGGAGAGCGCGCGCGCGCCCTCCCTCCCTCCCTCCCCCTCCCCCCAATTTCCACCGCGGCCAATTCATGGACAGGAACTACCCCAGCGCCGGCTTCGGGGACCCGCTCGGCGCCGGGGCGGGATGGAGTTACGAGAGGTCAGCGAAAGCTAGGTAAGGAACCGAGGGTGGCCTGGAGGAAGGGGCCCAGGGGTGGGGGCCAAGCCGGGCCGGGCCGGGCGGGCCGGGCCCGCCCGGCGACGCGTGCATCGCAAACTCCCCTCCGGCTTGCAAGGGAGCGGCCTTCCTCGCTTTGCAACAACGCCGCCGCCCCAGTTTGCAAATTGCAAACTCCGCCAAAGCCAGCTCCGGCTTGCAAAGGGAGAGATGCAGCGGGAAAATGGGGGTGCAAAACAATTTAGGACGGAAAGGCCTTGGGAAGGTGGGAGGGACTGGCGAAGCAAGGCCTGGATTTCCCCGCATCCTTGGATTCTCTGCTTGCTGACCCCTCCCCTCCGCTCCCCAGGCTCTGCCCTTTCAAAGGTGGGAAGGAAAGGAGAATTAGAACGCAGACCTGGGGGGCGCCCCCCCAGGTCCCATTGTTCCGGGACTGCGCGAGGCCGCGCCACTCGGGGCCCCCCCGAAATTCCGCGCGCAGAGTGGGCACGGGGCCCCGCCCCCTTCCTAAACTGGTGTTGTGTGTGTGTAAGGGGGGGGTCCTGGCATCTGAGACACGCCCCCTTTAACTCCCCCACCCCAAAGGCAGAGAATCCTAGTTGATACACGAGGAGCAGTTTGGACCCTTGAGTCTGGGCCTTTGGATTGGGGCCACATGGGGAAGATCAGTGTGCAGTGTGTGTGTGGTAGTGTGTGTGTGTGTGAGAGAGAGAGAGAGAGAGCGTGGACCCTGTGCGTGCGTAGCCAGGCAGCCGGTTCGCCTGCGGATCTGCCCCTTTCCTACTGTTTATTGTGTAGTTCCCTCACTCCTCACCTGCCCCTGCACCTCCCTCTCCTCACACACCTGGGTTTCCCAGCATGGCCGGGCATGACCACACGTGTGTTACTTCCATGTGGGACTCTTCGCTCCGTATCTTTCCTTCCCCGCGGATGAGTTGGATACTCTTTGCACACATACTTGGCTTTGCTTGGACCCATGCATTTGACCCTCAGCCCCCGGGGGATGGACGGTGTTCGTGTTCGCACTTGTACCTTGGTACTTTCCTATCCCTTGCCCATCCCACATCCCTGTCGTTTGGGGAAAAATCTGTTGCCCGCTGCTCCCGACTGGTTGTGCAGTACCCATGAGGTTCAGGCCCTACGTGTGCCCACGTGTCTGCAGAAGAGGGGGTGTCCATGCGCAGTTCTGGGGTTGGCCCCAGGGCCTTGAGTCACCAGCGGGAAGGGGGATCTCTGTGTGGCAGGAGGTCCACATTTTCCACTCAAGGCACTTCTAACTCTAGAACCTCTCAGTTTGTCTCATCCTTGTGCGTGTCCGTGTTTGTAAATGTGAGACTCTCTGGGCTCTGTTTGCTGGAATTCAGGGTTTTTTGCTGCTACTTGGCTCGAGTGGGGACCATTTCTATGGCTTTTTAGTTAGGCTCTTCGATTTCCTTGTCTTTCCTTTAGGACCCAAGTTTCCTTAGGATAACCCCCAATCAGCTGGAAGATTCCCCTCGACTCCCCGGGAAATTTGCTGAGTTCCCTTCTCCTAGGGCAGCTTCGGAGGATACTCTAACATATCCCCCTTCCCCCCAGCTTGGTCTATGGCAGCTCCAGGACCTCGCACCCCGAGACGGACATCTTACACCGCCAGGCCTACGTGGCCCCCCACCCACTGCAAAAGCTATGCCACCAACCACCACCCGGCAGGTACGGCCCCCGTCCCGCCCCGCCCGAGCTGGCCCTCCCTCCGAGGCAGCCGATTGGCTGCTGAAAGTTACACCCTTCCTAATTGGCCGTGCGCTGCATCCTGCCCCGCCCCTTGCAACCCCTCCTCTGATTGGTTGGTCTGAGGCTGCTTAATTTTATGCCGGATTCGTCCGCCCCTGTCTCTGGCCCCGCCTCTTTCGTTCCAATTGGCCCCATCTCCACAGCGCCCAAATCCCACCTTCTCTTCCAGGCTTTTCCGCCTCACTAGCCCACCCCAATCACTTCCCTCTGGGCTTGCCCATTCACTTGGCTCCTTGGTTCTGAATTCTTTACCCCTGATTCCCATTCTTCCTGATTGGCTGACTCTTTGGACCTCCCCCTTCCCTTAGATTTGCCTACTACCTTATTCTCCCCCTGTGGCCCTGCCTCTGACGCTTCTGATTGGTTGCCTGCCTTTGCTCCAGCCTCCCTCCCTAGATGGACCAGGAATGATACTGTGTAGTCCAATTTGATTTTTGACCTCCTGGTTGGCTCCTTTCCTTTTTTCCCTTCCCATCCTTTTTTCCCCCCGGGATCCTCTCACTTTGACTCAACCCCTTTAGACTTGTCCTCTGGTTCTCCCGGGTTGGAATTATCCCTACCCTTGTTGGAATTATTCAAATCCTTTGGTCTCTCCACCCCCCACGACTCTCTGCCCTTCTGCTCCCACTTCCTTTCGCGCATATAAAAAAAAAAAAAGCCTTTATCTACCTTTCTTTTCCTGGGCTCTCTGCCTTCATGACTGCATTGCACGGCATCCTGCTTGCAATGCAGGCATCTTCCTAGCTTATCTCTGCAGACTTTCTTTGAATCTGCCCCTTTCCCTCTAACCCCTTTTCCTGACCCAACTTGCCTTGGCTTTTTCTTTTCCCTTTCCACCCTGCCCTATCCCGTACCTAGCTGACTCTACCCCCCCTCCATTCCTGGCCAGGCCTCTCTGGACTCTTCGACACTGGCCTCCACCACGCAGGCTCAGCAGGGCCCGACGCCTCCGTCATGAACCTCATCTCGGCCCTGGAGTCCCGGGGCCCCCAGCCTGGCCCCTCTGCTTCCTCTCTCCTCTCTCAGTTCCGCAGTCCTTCCTGGCAAACAGGTAAGTCCGTTGCCAGCTCAGGAGGGCCGGGATGGGGCTGGCTGTGGTGTGCCCTGACCTCCGGTCTCCTCCATTGTCCCCAGCCATGCACACGCCAGGCCCCACGGAGCTCTTCATCTCAGGCGCCCTGCCGGGTTCCAGCACCTTTCCGTCCTCCTCTGCCCTGTCGGCCTACCAGCACCCGGCTTCCTTCGGCAGCCGCCCCTTCCCAGTGCCCTCGTCCCTCAGTCTCCAGGACCCCCCGTTCAGTCCCCCAGCTAATGGGCTCCTGTCCCCTCACGATGTGCTGCACCTGAAGCCCTCGCAGGCACCCACGGTACCCTCCTCGCTAGGCTTTGAGCGCCTGGCGGGGGGCGGTGTCCTGGGGCCCGCTGGTCTTGGCCCGGCCCAGACCCCTCCTTACCGCCCTGGCCCCCCAGACCCACCTCCACCTCCCCGCCACCTCCCGACTCAGTTCAACCTACTGGCTTCCTCTTCCGCCGCCGCCGCCGCCGCCGAGCAATCCTCCCCACAGCTCTACAACTTCTCGGGTGCTGCCCCGGGCCCACCGCCGCCCGAGCGGGCCCTACCCCGCCAGGACACCGTCATCAAGCACTACCAGCGGCCAGCCAGTGCCCAGCCCCCGCCGCCCCCACCCCCAGCCCATGCCCTCCAGCACTACCTGAGCTGTGGAGGCAGCTATCCCTCCATGGGCCACCGGGCCAACCTGGCCTGCAGCCCCCTGGGCGGTGGGGAGCCTTCCCCAGGCTCTGGTGAGCCTAGCAAAGCTGGGCCCAGTGGAGCCACGGCTGGGGCGTCGGGCCGGGCTGCAGGCCCTGAGGCGGCTGGAGGAGGGGGAGCAGGGGGTGGTGGCGGAGGTTACCGCCCCATCATTCAGTCACCTGGTTATAAGACGGGCAAAGGCGGATATGGAGCAGCTGCGGGCGGTGCCAACAGGCCCCCACCGCCGCGTTCGACCGCCACACCCAAATGCCAGAGCCTGGGTGGGCCAGCAACGGCCTATGGCACTGGGAAGGCGTCTGGGGCTGGCGGGGCCGGAGGCCAGGCCTATTCCCCTGGTCAGCCCCAGGGTCTCCTGGGACCCCAGGCCTATGGGCAAGGGTTTGGAGGCGGACAAGCACAGGACTTGAGCAAAGGCCCCAGCTACTCTGGGGGGCCCCCACAGCCTCCCAGCGGCCCTGCGCCTCCTGGCCTCGCCACATGTCAGAGCTACTCCCCTGACCAGCTGCAGGGGCAGCTGTATGGGGTGCAGGGTGAGCCCTACCCAGGGCCAGCTGCCCATTCCCAGGGGCTGCCCACAGCCAGCCCCTCGCTCAGCTACAGTACTGGTCATTCCCCAGCACTTTCAGGCCACGGAGGTGGCTGGGGGCCCAGCTCCCTGGGGGGAGGTGGAGAGGCCAGCCCTTCTCACATCATCCGCCCACTGCAGTCGCCACCTGCCCCCGGCCGCCAGCCCGGAGTCGGCTCCCCGGGAGCCCCTGGCAAATACCTGAGCTCTGTCCTGGCCTCGGCCCCATTCCTCGCACCCCCGGGAGCCGGCAGCTATGCGGCCGGAGCAGGTGGCTACAAGGGCAAGGGGGACGGCTCAGAGCTGCTAGCGGGCCCTGGGGGGCCTCCTGCTGAGCGCACGGAGGACGAGGAGTTCCTCATCCAGCACCTCCTCCAGGCACCCAGCCCCCCGCGGACCTCAGGGGCGGACGGCTTGGTGGGCGAAGATGGGGCGGCAGATGCCTCCAAGGGACTTGGGGGTAGCGGTGGTGCCGGGGGTCCTCCAGGCACACCCTACGAGCTGGCTAAAGAAGACCCCCAGAGGTACCATCTGCAGAGTGTCATCCGTACCAGCGCCAGCCTGGACGAGGGTGCCACAGCGGCTCTGGAGCTAGGCCTGGGGAGGCTGAAGGAGAAGAAGAAAGGGCCAGAGCGGGGCGGCGAGACCCCCGAGGGGCTGGCCACCTCAGTTGTCCACTATGGGGCAGGTGCCAAGGAGCTGGGGGCCTTTCTCCAAAAGAGCCCCCCACCCCCACCTCCCACGGCCCAGCCCGCCCAGCCCACCCCCCATGGCCTTCTCCTGGAGGCAGGGGGCCCCGACCTCCCTCTGGTGCTGCCTCCGCCTCCCCCCCAGCTGCT
>NW_024347852.1:682512-685144 GCF_902729225.1 Pteropus medius | reverse complement strand
CAGCTGCTTCCCTCGGTCCTCAGCCACGCCCCTAGCCCTTCTTCCAGCGCCCCCAAAGTCAGCGTCCATCTCCTTGAGCCAGCCCCCCGTGATGGGGCGCCCCAGCCGCCTCCGCCGCCTCCTCCACCTCCGCCGCCCATGCCTCTCCAGCTCGAGGCCCATCTCCGCAGCCACGGGCTGGAGCCGGGAGCCCCCAGCCCCCGTCTGCGACCGGAGGAGAGCCTGGAGCCGCCAGGCGCCATGCAGGAATTGCTTGGGGCGTTGGAGCCCCTGCCCCCTGGGCCCGGTGACACTGGCGTGGGCCCGCCGAACCCAGAAGGCAAGGATCCCTCGGGTGCCTACCGCAGCCCCAGCCCACAAGGCAGTAAGGCTCCCCGCTTCATGCCGCTCACCTCCATCTGCTTCCCCGACTCCTTGCTCCAAGACGAGGAGCGTAGCTTCTTCCCCACCATGGAGGAGATGTTCGGCGGAGGGGCGGCGGATGACTACAGCAAAGCCGGGCCCCCTGAGGACGAAGGCGACCCCAAGGCAGGGGCCGGCCCACCAACGGGGCCCCCAGCCTACGATCCCTACGGGCCCTACTGCCCGGGTCGGGCGTCTGGAGCTGGGCCCGAGACGCCGGGCCTGGGCCTGGACCCCAACAAGCCACCCGAGCTGCCCTCCACGGTCAACGCCGAGCCGCTGGGCTTGATCCAGAGCGGGCCGCACCAGGCGGCTCCGCCGCCCCCTCCGCCCCCTCCGCCGCCACCTGCCTCCGAGCCCAAGGGAGGCCTGACCTCACCCATCTTCTGCTCTACCAAGCCAAAGAAGCTGCTGAAGACGTCCTCCTTCCACCTGCTGCGGCGCCGCGACCCACCCTTCCAGACGCCCAAGAAGCTGTACGCGCAGGAGTACGAGTTCGAGGCGGACGAGGACAAGGCGGACGTGCCTGCCGACATCCGCCTCAACCCCCGGCGTCTGCCCGACCTGGTGTCCAGCTGCCGTTCGCGCCCGGCCCTCTCACCGCTGGGCGACATTGACTTCTGTCCGCCCAACCCTGGTCCCGACGGCCCCCGGCGCCGGGGCCGCAAGCCCACCAAGGCCAAGCGCGACGGCCCACCCCGGCCCCGGGGGAGGCCCCGGATCCGCCCCCTGGAGGTCCCCGCCACCGCGGGGCCAGCCTCCGCCTCCGCGCCCACCGATGGGGCCAAGAAACCCCGGGGCCGAGGCCGCGGCCGGGGCCGGAAGGCTGAGGAGGCAGGTGGCAACCGGCTGGAGCCCTTGAAGCCACTTAAGGTGAGGGCAGCTGGGGCCCCCTTGGAGGTTCTGGGCGTGATGGGGGATACAGAGTATACTAAAACCTGTGAGGAAACGACGCTAAGGGCTGGAATTCCACGGTTCTGCCGTCGGGGATATGAGACTTGTAACCTGGGTCCAGAGGGAGGGAAGGGGTTGGAGTTCGGGTCCTTCGTCTCTAGATCCTGATGGACTGCCCATCGGGTCTAGGTGTCCGGGTCCTGTGGGAGGAAGGTCTGGAGCCCCGGACTCCTGGGCCGTGAGCAGGGAGAGGTCAGTGAGTAACAAGGGGGCGACTCTAGTCCTGGCATTATGGGATCTGAGAGAAGGTCTCTGTGGGCCTGAATTCTAGGATGCTACAGGTTGAGAGTCTGGGAATTTGAACTTCAGGGTCTTAAGTGAGGTGGGGGCTAGGGGCTCCAACTCTTGGGCTTGAGGGAAGGAGGGACTTGGGGTTCGGCCCGTGGGGGCCCTGACTCGCTGCCGCCCCCTATCTAGATCAAGCTGTCCGTGCCCAAGGCGGGCGAGGGTCTGGGTGCCGCATCAGGCGACTCCGTGTCAGGCCCTGACCACAACAGCCTGGACTCGAGCCTGACTCGGGAGAAGATCGAGGCCAAGATCAAGGAGGTGGAGGAGAAGCAGCCGGAGATGAAGTCCGGCTTCATGGCCTCCTTCCTGGACTTCCTCAAGTCGGGCAAACGCCACCCACCGCTCTACCAGGCCGGCCTGACGCCCCCGCTCAGTCCCCCCAAGAGCGTGCCACCCTCCGTGCCGGCCCGGGGCCTGCAGCCCCAGCCCCCCACAGCCGCCACCGTGCCACACCCCCCACCCACCGGCGCCTTCGGGCTGGGGGGCGCCCTGGAGGCTGCCGAGAGCGAGGGGCTGGGGCTGGGCTGTCCTTCGCCCTGCAAGCGTCTGGACGAGGAGCTGAAGCGGAACCTTGAGACGCTGCCCTCCTTCTCCTCGGATGAGGAGGACTCCGTCGCCAAGAACCGGGACCTGCAGGAGAGCATCTCCTCGGCCATCTCTGCCCTGGACGACCCGCCCCTCACCGGGCCCAAGGACACCTCCACCCCTGAAGGGCCTCCCTTGGCTGCTGAGGCTGCAGTCCCCGGGCCTCCCCCGCTCCCGAGGCTCCCAAGTGCCAGCAGAGGTGGCACGCCCGGTGAGCTCTGGGAAGAAGCTTCCGGGGGCGGGCAGGGGCTTCCTGTCATTAGGGACACTTGGTACGGTTGAGCAGATTACACGCTGTTGGAGGGACACTTTGCATTCGATGACGTAGCTTTGCATATTTGTGGAAGTGACATCCTGATGAGGGTGAGCGAGAGAGGGGTGTCTTTTTTCTAATCTCACAGAT
>NW_024347852.1:681564-682232 GCF_902729225.1 Pteropus medius | reverse complement strand
AACTTAAGGGGTTTTGATGAAGGAAGAGGAGTATTTATTCGCAGGTGGAAGAGGGGTTTTGGAGGCGGGGCTTCGGGACAGTTAACGAAGGTACTTGATGACTCAGAGGGGTCCTAAGGAATAGCGAGGTCTTGCGGGTCGCTGAGGAAGGACGTGAAGGTACATGAGGCTGAAGAGAGGCGTCGGAAGGGACGAGGCACAGTGGAGGGTTCTAAGCGTGCAGGATCTGTGTGATCGGGGAGATTGCGCCTCGGAAGGCTCTGGAAGGCTCCTAGCTAAGGATGCGGGGACGGAGAAGAAGGAATCAGGAGAGATTTCAGGGCATTAGAGGGGGATGTTGCAAAAACCCACGGGCAGTTAGCAGAAAGGAAAAGGGCATGATTCCGAAGATGGAGAACAGGCCAAGAAAGACGTGGAGGACGAGACCTCCGAGCAGGAAGCGAGGTAGAGCGCAGAGGGCGCTATTTCAGAGGCGGGAGGAGCCGGACAAGAGCTTTGAGGCAGCGAAGAGACCTGAGCGGACTAAAACAGGCACGAGGACGGGCGTCAGGGGTTTGGAGTAGCGGGGGAAGGGGTCTCGGAGGGACTTGGTCATCGCAAAGGGCTATGGGAAGTGGTGGCAATGAGGGGCAGAGGGGCTGTTGGCAAGGAAGGGACATTCAGATTCA
>NW_024347852.1:601009-681553 GCF_902729225.1 Pteropus medius | reverse complement strand
TTAGAGGGGGATGTTGCAAAAACCCACGGGCAGTTAGCAGAAAGGAAAAGGGCATGATTCCGAAGATGGAGAACAGGCCAAGAAAGACGTGGAGGACGAGACGGCCGAGCAGGAAGCGAGGTAGAGCGCAGAGGGCGCTATTTCAGAGGCGGGAGGAGCCGGACAAGGGCGTTGAGGCAGCGAAGAGACCTGAGCGGATTAAAACAGGCATGAGGATGGGCGTCAGGGGTTTGGAGTAGCACGGGAAGGGGTCTCGGAGGGACTTGGTCATCGCAAAGGGCTATGGGAAGTGGTGGCAATGAGGGGCAGAGGGGCTGTTGGCAAGGAAGGGACATTCAGATTCAGGGACAAGAGAAGAGGTGTTAGGGGTGGCGGATGGCATTTGGGAACTCGAGGCATGGCAGAGCAGGGCAAGGAGCTAGGCTGGGGGCGGAACAGGGGAGTGATGATGGCGGGGGGAGGTTTTGATGGGTCAGAGGAACACTCCTGGCCACGGTGTGGGCAAGGCGACAGTGAGCAATGGTATTGGGACACAGACCTACCCTGAGACAGAGAGGGTCTTTGGAGTCTGGGTAGGAAGGCCGAGGAGGACGCGGGAGAGAAGCTAAAGGGACATGAGCTTCCTGTGGCATCTAGGGACTGGATATTGAAGGTAGGGGTGGGGAGGTGACAGGTGAGTCAGGGGGTCAGACAGGTTTTGAAGGAGGAGCGAGGGCAGCAGAAGAGGATTATGGAGTAGAGGCGACGGGGAGACTTGGGGCAGAGGTGGGTGGCAGCTGAAGAACTCAGTTCCACCAGGAGGGATGTTGGGGTGCAGGGTGGGAGGAGGGCTGTGTTGGGACCCCCATACAGGAATCTGGGAACCTGCTGGGAGCGCTTTTCACTGACAGCAGATACAAGGGGCAGTGAGGACTTGAGGGCCGTGCAGGGCTGTGGATGGGCAGCGGGTCGAAACTCTGGGGAACGGGGGTTCACGGGGGTCCAGCCCTGACGCCCCTCTCGTCCCCAGAGCCCCCGCTGCTGGAGGAGAAGCCTCCGCCCTCTCCACCGCCCGCCCCGACGCCCCAGCTGCCACCACCCCCGCCGCCAGCCCTGCCCTCGCCGCCCCCGCTGGTGGCCCAGTGTCAACTCCGCCCGCCCGCCCCCGCCACCTCCCCCACCGCCGCCGCCGCCGCCGCCGCCGGTCCTGCCTTCGCCGCCTGCCCCGCCGCCTCCGCCGGCCGCGGCGCCGCCCGAAGAGCCCGCCGCGCCGTCCCCCGATGACCCCGAGCCACCGGACGCCCGGCCCCTGCACTTGGCCAAGAAGCAGGAGACGGCGGCCGTGTGCGGGGAGACGGACGAGGAGGCGGGCGAGAGCGGCGGGGAGGGCATCTTCCGCGAGCGCGACGAGTTCGTCATCCGCGCAGAGGACATCCCATCCCTCAAGGTGAGTTCCCGGCGGGCCCCCGGGTGGGCGCGCTGGCTTAGGGCGGTCGAGCGTTTGAGACAGGCCGGATGCAGGTGCAGAAATGGCTAAGACAGCTCCCCGGGCCGGGGCCTTGCTGAGTCCACAGTCCCCCCGGCCTGCTAGAGATGGTCCGCTGGCACAGCGGCGGACATGCCCACCTTTGTGATGTTGTTTACGCATGTGCCACGTTTAAATAAAAAACAACTGTCAACCGTTTGGTGCAGAGATTCTGGGTGCTAGAGTTACGGGATGGAGCAAAGCAGGTGCCAGCCTGGTCCCGTGGACCTTCTAATGTAATGGCACAAGCCAAAGAACGTACAGCTTTGTATGTTCTTTGGTGAACACTTGAGGCATGGACATAACACGCCTATGCGTGCACGGGGGTCACCTGTTAATGTAATAGCCGGTGCTTTGGGAATGCTGTACGTCAGGCACGTCGTAAGCATTTTCTGCAGACCAGCCCATTCACCACTTCCAGTTACTAGGGACTGGCACACTCGGCCCCCCACGGGCCCACTGCTTGTTTTTATAAATAAAGTTTTATCGGCACAGAGCCGTGCCCATTCGTTTGCATATCGGCAGGCTGCTTACTCCGTACAGTGGCAGAGTGGGGTATTTTCAGCAGAGCCTAGCTGGCCCGCAGAGCAAAAAATATTTGCTGTGGTCCTGTTACAGAAAAAGGTTGCTGGCTTCTGCTGAGCTTGGTTCCTTGGACGGGTAGAATGGAATCAGGGAATTAACATAAGTGTTTGACAAGGATAGGTGACATCACATGCCTGTGTGGGGCTTCTCAAAGGGCACGAAGCAGAACGAGTGGTCCTAAGGTCAGCAAGCCATTGTCACCCTGATGGTGACACCGAAGGCTAAGGCCATTCTCTGTAGGAGTCACCATCACTGGTGGTATCGACCACGGGGAACTGTGTTCAGCCCTTGATGCGTTACCACGTTTAATTTAATCTCGGCTGTTTCTTCTAAAGTACAGACGGAGAAATTGGGGGATTCATTAGTTATAAGGATTGGGACCATTGTTTTTATTAAGTTTGCTTTGTGAGATGAACTTAATGTGTTTTTTTTCCCTGTATTACTTTTAATGTATTTTATTGTGGAAGCAGCAGAGCCAGTAGGATAAGGGACTGGGTGTAGCCATTACTTAGCTTCCACCGTCAACACCTCCTGGCTGGTCCTCTTCCTCTCCACTCTGGCTCATTCTGCCCCCGCCCCACCCACCCCAGGCATCATATTCTGTCACTCATACTTTATCAACCTTTTAGCGTGACATTTGATACATACAAAGCAACAGTCAGAAGGGAAGTATAAGTTGTAAAGCAAAATGCTAGAATCGACACTCACATCTACCCCAACCCAGCCAGCAGCCAGAACATTCCCAGTGCCTCAGGTCTCGTGCGTCCACTCCCTGGCCAGCCCTCCTGCGTCCCCCACGGTCACGCTCACTCCCATAGTGCCTTGCGTACATTATTTTATCTTAACTTCTCGACTTCTGAGGCTGATTTGGCCAATCAGCCTGGGACGGACAAGGAAGATATTGAACAAACAGCCATCAGGGGAATGGCTACAGACTCCTCGGGGGACAGGATTTGGGGCGCGTCACAGTCAAAATTTAGTTTGATCTTTTTGTTTTCTCTTTAATCGTGGTAATCTATACCTACCGCGAAGTGAAGCTTTTTAAGCGTTTTTAAGCGTACTGCTCAGTGGTATTCAGTAAATTCACATCGTTCTGTGGTCATCACCACCATCTTTATTTTCTAATCACCTTCCTTTGTAGGGATTACTATCCCCACTTGATAGGGCGGGAAACTGAGGCTCAGCACGGTACTAGCCTTCCCAGGCTTTCGCAGCTGCGACCCACACCGAGCTCTGCTTGTCCCCCCCAGCCCCAGAACCCATGCTCTCAGCACCAGATGGAGCCACTCTGTTACTCTGCCAAATGACAGACATGTCAGCAGCCAGTGCTGCTAGGCACCCAGCACCGGGCCGAATGAACACGGCTGTGGCACAAGGGACTGTGACTTTCCCAATGTACAGATGAGGAAGTTCACGTTCAGAGAGAGGGAATTATTCAGCTGGTGGGTGCAGAGCCAAGACTGAAGCCAAGGCCATCTGATGCCACCTCCTAGCTGGCACAGGGCTGGGGAGGGGACCGGGCAAGGACTCAGATGCTTAAAATACAACATGCGTATGTTAAAATGGGGGACACGCAGCCCCAGGACTGAGCCACCGATGCAGATGTTGGGGACCCTCGTGTGCCTGGAGTTGGGGTAGGCTGGCCGCATGGCGATGGAGAGCCAGCTGGCTCGGATCTCCGCCACTGGCGAGCAGGACTGGTGTCGAACCTTCTTGAGCCTCAGTTTCCTCATCTGTAACATGGGGCCGATCGTATCAGTACCTCCTTCGTGCAGCGGTAGGACCCAGCCATGTGGCTTGTCCAGCGCTCCGACTGTGGGTGGCACGTAGAAGGTGCCCTCTAGGCATACGCTTTGCTTCTGTTACTCATCTCGGTGATCTTGGCCAAACCTCTAGTGCAGAGCTTGGCACAGTTTTTCTGTAAAGGGCCAGATCGTAAATATTCTAGGCTTTCAGACCACTTAAGGTCTCTCTGCCACATATTCTCGGTTTTCTGTTTGTTTTTACAATCCTTAAAAAATGTAGAAACTGTTCTTACCTCTTAGAGTGGGCCATGGGCCGTCGTTTGTCTTACAATGAAGACAGCACGTAGAAATACGGACCATATACATCATTGAAACTTTCTCGGGTCCACGTTTTAAAAAAGTTAAAAGTTAGGCGAGGTTAGCCACAGGAATGTATTTTCTTTAACCCAGCGTATCTAAAATGTCATTTCATCGCGTCATCGATGTAGAAAAGGTTAATGAGATGTTTTACGTTCTATTTTGCACACCACGTCTCCAAAGTCCAGTGTGTATTTTATACTCATAAGAACGTATTGGTTCAGATCAGCTGCATTTCAGGAACTCGAGAACCGCATGTAGGGAGGGGATGCTGACTTGGACGGCACAGGGTTATCCCCCCAGCCCCTGCTCTGGCCTCCCTGTCTGTAACATGGGAGTGATAATGTTAACTCTCAGCTCTTGGGGATGTTGAAGATGTAGCAGGATGTAAACTGTGAGCATGTAAGAGTGTGTTGGATGGAGGAAAGTCTGGCGAGGGTGATCGGGGCAGAGAGAACCGTCTGTGTAAAGGGCCTGTGGTCAGGGAAAGCATGACGTGCTTGCGATGTGCAGGGATGCAGGAGGCAGAGTGGCTGGACAGTGAGCACCAAGGCTGCGGACGTGGGCAGGGGCCAGATCGCCGTGGAGCGAGATCATTGGGCACCAGCTTGAGAACCTGCTCTGGGTTGTCCGGCCACTGCAGGGAGGTGGCTGGGGAGGTGTCAGTCCTGATTTACTGTCTGTCCCCTGCCTCAGTTCTGTGACAGCGACTTCCCTATGAGTGGACCCAGCAGCTTTTCTTCCTAACACCAGGCTTAGTGCTTCTAGCGTACTCATATCCTGCTGCTCACTGCCCTGGTCTCAGCTTGTCTCCGTTCAAATTCCCAGGAGGGAATCCGATTGGTCCAGCTCAGCATTTGGGATTCAATATGAGGATTGTGATTTGCCTGTTAATTGGCTGCCCCGGTCGGCTCTCCTCCAATCAGCTGCGGCTTCCATTGAGCCGGGGCTGTGGGTGGGACAGCTTCCCAAGTGAGTGGAAGGTGGGCCTGGTGGGTGACAGGATCGACATGAGAGGCAGGAAGGATGTGGGGCTTTGGGACTAACTGGCCCTGGTGGAGGAGCTGGCAAGCTTGATTGCCAGGAGATTGGTTCCAATGACCGGGGCGGGGTGCGCAGGGGCCTCCTGGGAAGAAGACATCAGGCCCCGTTGGGATGCGATGAACCCAGGGTCCTGAGTCCAGCTAGAATCAGCCCACTCCTTAGAGGAGGCAGGTCAGCAGCGGGAAGAGACAGGAAGGCTGGTCTCCCCTGGCTCGGGGAGGTTCCTCTGGTGGATTCCTCAAAGGGTTCTGAGAACTACAACAGGGTATATCGTTCACATGGAGAGGGAGAAGGCACCCCGAGGTGGACCCTACATGTGCAGAGGCCTGGAGGTCAAAGTCCGGGGCTCGTCTGCTGCAGTTTGAGGGGTCTGCATGGCCTGCAAGGCAGGGCCAGGAGAAAGGAAAGACCTGGAGGCAACGTCTCTCTGTGCCATGCTGTGGGGTCCGCGTTGGGGCCCTGGAAGGTTTTGGAGTAGACTTCTATGTCCTTGAAAAGGATTTGGAATAGGCTTTTCAGTCCTTGGGCCTTGACCTTGCCCCTGAAGACCCGGGAGGGAGGACTGGGAACCGTGGTATCCTGGAGGTTGCGACACCTCCATCCTTGTCTCATCCTGCTGCTCGCTCTCGTACGAGGCTTCAGGCAAGAGCCTTTTCGGGCCTCATTTTCATCAGGTTATGGTAACCCCTTATTTGCATTCCCCTGGCTGATCCGACGGACACGAAAAATCATGTGAAAGCAGTTGACCTAAACCTTATACCTGGCACACAGGTTTCAATGCTTCAGCTGCCGCCAGGGGCAGACATCACTAATTGATCCCACCATCCACTTCTGCTGAGCCTGGCGCTTGGGGCAGCCGTGATCCATCAATCGGAGCTGTCATCTGAATCCTGTTTGATCACTTGACTGTGGATTCTTTGAAGGCGGGGATGCCCTCATTCATCTCTGGGTTATCGTGGTGCCCGGTGCACATTCCCTGCTATGTCTTTATTCTTTTCTTATCTGTGCCTGTCAGTGGCTCTCTGCTAGAGCCACAGCTGTCACACACTTTCTCTGGCAGTCCCTGCTCATCATCCGGTCACCTCATGGAAGGAGACATGATCCTTCCAGGATTCATTTAGGTGTCACTTCTTGCAGGAAGCGTTCCTGGGTTCAGATGGAGTTCAAGGTCCTTCTAGGTTTCTGGGGCATCCACCTTTAGTACATTTATTACTTGTGCTGTTATTTTTTTGTGGCTGCGTCTGGCTCAGTGTCCGTCGGTTCCCAGTGCCCAGCCCTGGGCACACAGGCTTCGGCATAGGGGTGAGGGGCTGAGCCTGTTGGAGGAGGTGGAGAACGGGGGAGGCTTCCTGTCACCACATCCTGCGCCGCTGTGGATAGGCTGGTGAAATAAATGGTCTCGGGTAACTTGTCAGCTGTCTTGTTTTTGGCACAAGCCACAGCCTCGCCCTGCTTTGTTTATTTGCTTGTCTGTCTTGTTACCTCTGTGACGGAGACCCCCATGTAAAAAGCTTTGTCGCTCTCGTTCACCCCTGTACCCCTGGTGGGCGGGCGCTCAGGTTTTGTCATTACTTGGAGTCACGTGGGGGGCTTGTACCATCACACCATAAAGCCGTATGGAAACTGAGACCTCGTAGCCCGAGAATGAACGTCCAGAGATCCCTGGATGAGCCGTGGGAGGACAGGGCCAGACTCCAGCTACGTCCCCGGGGCTGAGAACATCAGGAGGCCGAAAGACGTTGTCGGTCAGCTGCACGTTCATCGATGTTTGTTGACGCCGATGCTTTTTCTCTAAGCGGTGTGTGGGGAGGTCAGGGGGCCAGGAATGGGGGCCGACCCTACCAACCTTGCTGTGCCCTCAGCTGGCGCTGCAGACGGGGCGTGAGCCGCCACCCATCTGGCGAGTCCAGAAGGCTCTGCTGCAGAAGTTCACTCCGGAGATCAAGGACGGGCAGCGACAGTTTTGTGCCACCAGTAATGTAAGCCTGTGGAGGGGGGGTGGCAAGGACTTCGGGGGGGGGGCCCAGCGTGACAGAGTCTTGAGTGTCAGGCCGCCTGACCGGGGCGGCTGAAGAAATTGCTCATATGCCTCTTTCCCTCCACAGTATTTGGGGTATTTTGGGGACGCAAAGAATCGGTACCAGCGTCTTTACGTAAAGTTCCTAGAGAACGTCAACAAGAAGGATTATGTGAGGGTCTGTGCTCGAAAACCGTGGCACCGGCCTCCAGTGCCCGTCAGGTACCGTGGGGGCGGGGGGCGGCCCGGGCCACCGGGCAAGGAGGTGGAACGTGCCAGACAGGAAATAGAGTTGGGCAGAGGGACAGAAGATGGGGGACAGAGACTCGGAGAGAGAGGGAGACAGCACCTCGGTGAGGGAGAAGCTGCTTCTATGCTTAGAGCTATGAGCCAAGCAGAGGGGTCCCAAGGAGGACAATTTGGGTTTCTTGGGGGCCGCTGGCTACTGTCCCTTCTGTGTTCCTTTCCAGACGCTCCGGACAGGCCAAGGGCCCCGCGTCGGCCGGAGGCAGCTCGGCACCTCCCCCCAAGACTCCAGCACCACCTCCCAAGCCTGAGACCCCTGACAAGACATCTGAGAAGCCCCCGGAGCAGACCCCCGAGACGGTCATGGCCGAGCCCCCTGTCCTTGAGAAGCCATCCCCGCCACGGCCTGTCGAGAAGGAAAAGGAGAAGGAGCGAGTGACACGTGGGGAGCGGCCGCTGCGGGGCGAGCGGGGCACAGGCGGGCGGCAGACGCGGCCCGAGCGGAGCCTCGCCACGGGACAGCCCGCCACCTCCCGACTGCCCAAGGCTCGGCCCGCCAAGGTGAAGGCCGAGCCACCCCCCAAGAAGAGGAAGAAGTGGCTGAAGGAGGCAGCGGGCAATGCCTCGGCGGGCGGGGGCCCGCCAGGCAGCTCCTCGGACTCAGAGTCATCCCCTGGAGCGCCCAGCGAGGACGGTGAGGCCCTTGGCAGGCACGGATCTGGCGGGGCGGCTTGGGGAAGTGACTCCGGGGCCTTCAGAAGGAGGCATGGGTGACGGCAGTCCAGAGGGCTCCAGGCAGTGTCAGTGAGACCGTAACAATAAGTAAATAAAAAATACTAACAATAGCTGGTGATTTCGTGGCATCTCACTAGACGCCAGCTGTCAGTTCTGAGTTCTTGATGCATGTTAACGTGTATAATTTTCATAGCAGTCCCAGGAAGTAGATATTGCTGTTATCCTCATATACAGATGAGGAAACTGAGGCACCAAAGGAGTGCAGCGTGGCTGGGAGGTGGCATCCCACCCAAGGTGGAATGTAGCCAGCGGAGCCTCAGATTCCGTTCTCCAGCGCTGTACCGTTTTATCTCAGAATAGGCAAGTTCTGAGGGCCGAGGAAGATGGGGGCCCAACAGCTGTCCTGGAGGCCCAGAGATGTGGCATTCCCCATGCCTCACTGGGTGGCTCCAGAAAGGGGGCGTCACCTCGTTGTGCCTTAGTGACCTCATCTGTGAAATGGGTTAGCAATAGATAAAGCACATAGAATACTTGCCTGTAGTAGGCACCAGGTGTGAACTCCATTGCTTAGAATGATGTCTGCTCTATAACGACAATAACAACAAAATGTTTAAGTACACATACGTAAAATAAATACAACGGTCAACTTTTCTTGAGTGCTTACCAGTTGCCAGGCATTATTTTAAGCATTTTCCACGTGGCTCATTTTATCTTTACGTAAATCTTTAGGTAGGTGCTGTAAAATTATCCTTAATTTTAAAGATGAGCAAACAGACACTGGGAGGTGACCTGACTTGCTCAAGGACTCAGTTATAGTGCAAGGGTAGCTGTTTTAACAGAGACTCAACGAATGTCTAGTTAAGTCAGAGGTGGAACTGTCTATCCATCAAAACCCTCAAGTACGTGGAGTGTCCTGAAGAATAAGAGGCTCTTAAGGTTGTCCGGGGTCCCGCTTTCTTCCCCTTCTGTTGCTCTGCTGTCCCCGGAATGGTCAGAGGCAGCCCAGCAACCCGGGAGCTGCAGTCCTGCCAGTAGGGAAGGGACACAAGGGCAGAGAAATGACCCCACCTTCCTTTTAAGTACCAGAGCTGAGTGGGAGTGGCTCACATCCTGTCTTTTCGTATCCCATTGGCCAGAACTAGTCATGTGGCCATACACAGTTGCCAAGGAGCCTGGGAGATGTAGTCTTTTAACTGGGGCAGGTAGAAGCAGTTGAAGCTAGGGCAGGAAAGTGCTGGCAAGCGGGGAGGTTTACCAGAGGGCTGGATTTGGAGGTTTTTGTTGTTTTTTTTTCCTTCTCTGGCCCTCAATTTGCTTCTCTTTTTTTCTTAAACGGGTTTATACATCTAATTCACATACCACATAATTCACCTATTTAAAACATAATTCACTGGCTTTTAGCAGAGACATAGAGTTGCACGTTTGTCTGGGCAATTTCAGAACATTGCCATCACCCCAAAAAGAAACCCTGCACCCTTCGGCCATTACTCCCCTTTGTGCCCTCCCCCTAGTCCTAAGCAACCAGTAATGGACTATCTCTATAGATTTGCCTAAAATAACAATGTTCTTGAGATTCATTCATGTTGTTGTAACATGTTATCGGTGCTTCGTTCCTTTTCATGACTGAATAATATTCCATTGTGTGGATCTACCGCATTTTATTTATCCATGCACCAATCGCTGGCCATTTGGGTTTTTCGCTGTCTGGCTATGGTGAATAATGCTGCCTGCCGTGAACATGCATGACACCCCTGTGTTTTCTGAGTTTGGGAAACGGGAAAACTACACTCTACACTCTTAGGGGAACAGTTTCTCTGCCAAGGGTTAGTATCTCCCTCTGGGTCTGGGTCTGGGTCTGGTCTGTCTTCCCGAGCCCAGGAGCCCAGGAGCTCGTCCAGGGCAAGGGGATACCCTTGAAGCCTTTGCCCAGTCCAGGAGGCCTCAGAACCACGCCTCTTGCTTGTCCAAGACCAGCCACCCTCCACGTGCTCGAAGTTAATGCTCCCCTTTCTTGTGTTCACAATGAGAGATTAGAAAGAGGCTGCAGTGATGTCCTCCCTCCCTCTTTCTTCAGTCCGAGCCCATCCAGCTTCCTCATCCTCTTGCTGAAGGTGTTTATTGAGTATGTACTATATGCCACAACTGGGGTGCCAGTAATAAATAGAATACACAAAAATGTGTCCTCACAGGAGCTGACAGTTTAGCCAGGGGAGTCAATCAGATAAATATGTTATATAATAGAATACAAAACAATATGAAAAACCATCAGTGTAAAGACGGCTGGGGAGGATTAAAGGCAGTTAAAAAAAATAAATCCGGTGAAGAAGATCTAGGCAGCATACTGGGTGATGTTTAGGGATTTGGGGAAGGCTTCTGGAAAGGACATTGGAGCAGAGATCTGAATGTAGCTGGGCCATGTGACTTTGGGGGAGAGAACATTCCAGGCTAGGCATGTCAGGATCAGGAAGGAGGCCAAAGGCTATAGTGAGTAAGAGGAGAGGGTGAGAAGTGAGGGCAGAGAAGGAACAGGACCAGGTCTTGGTGGGACGAGGGACCTGGGGCTTTGTGACCTCACTCGCAGGATTTTGCCCCAAGCGAGATGGGAGCCGTAGGCGGGTTTGGGCCCAAGTCTAACAGGGTCTGACTTCCACTGCCAAGTGGGCACTCGAGCCCCTTAAAACAGCTGTCTCCAAGGCCCCTCTGTGTGGATAAATCACCTGGACACTTCTCATGCTTCTTCCTAAGGGATATTCTGGGGCCTTCTCATGGCCCTCCAGCTTCTCTTTTCTCCCCAACACTCCTCGGGTTTCTCGTGAGTGTCCCCCAAGTCTTGTCCTTGGCCTTGTTGCTTCTCATTCTCCACCTGTCACCTGGCAGGCTCCCCCACCTTTCCAGAGGACCTCAGGCCCGTCTCTTCCTCCTGGTCACCCTCCAGGATTCCTCCAACCCCCTTCCCTTCAGCTCCCACTGAGCTCCTTGTCCTAGGGTCTCTAGCTCAGGGATAGCCCAACTGGCTACCCAGTCACCAGGCCAGACCCTCTGGGTACCACTCTTCGGCCTACCCCTCCTCCCCTGACTGCCCCATCCCCTGTCCTCTTACCCACAGCCCTGGCCCTCCGCCCCCTCCGTCTCTGTATCTCGTCCCTACCTCCCTGCTCCAGTCTTATTCTTTCTTACCCTGATCCATGACCCTGACCTCTGGACTCACCCATCTACTCTATCCCCGACATGGCCTCAGAGGGGCCTTTCTACACTTATCCTCACCCTTCCCTGCTTACAGCCCTCCATGGCTCCCTAGTACCCAGCAGGAAAAGCGCTCGCTTGTCCTTTCCATCTCTTGCTGGAGGCCCCGTGTGGTCTGCCCCGCACCGATACGTGCATTCTCTGGCCCTATCTCTCTCAATCTTGTCCTTTGTGATCTGATCTCTCTGACTTGATTCACTGGTTTGGAAACCAACTATGCCGCTTCTTTAGCCTTTATTGCAGCCGCCTGAACTAGTCAGACATGAGGTTCACCGGCTTGGAATGCTCTTTCCTGTCACTCAAGACTCAGCTCTTGGGTGACCTTGAAGACGCTTTCCCCGACTTGCCCCTACAGCTCCTGACAGTGCCTGTGATTCTGCCAGCGGAGCGCGTTGCTTGTCAGTCTCCCACAGTCGACTTGGGCCTCCGAGAGAGCAGAGATTTCTCTCCTGGTCCCTGGCGCCAGGAACACAGTCTGCCATACAGGTGGCCTCAGAAAAAGTCAGAACAATGGGCTCATGTCCCATTTTCTTCCTCCAGAGCGGGCCGTGCCCGGGCGTCTGCTGAAGACGCGGGCGATGCGGGAGATGTACCGGAGCTACGTGGAGATGCTGGTCAGCACGGCCCTCGACCCGGACATGATCCAGGCCCTGGAGGACACGCACGGTGAGCTGAGGCCTGGGGAGGAAAGAGCGAGGGGCCCGGTGCATCGTGGGGCCGTGGCCCTTCTGACCCTCCCTCCTCATCTTCCAGACGAGTTGTACCTCCCACCCATGCGGAAGATCGACGGCCTCCTGAATGAGCACAAGAAGAAAGTCTTGAAAAGGCTGTCGCTGAGCCCAGCCCTGCAGGTGCGCGGCAGGCCTGGGCAGGAGTGCCTGGGTCCCCGAGGCGGGCGTGGAAGACACGCGTACCCCTCAGCCACTGCGGTGGTCCCCAGAGCATCCGGAGGGGCGATCATTGGAAGGGTCGGCCGTGGCCGGGAGGCGGGTCGGGGGTGGGGCTGTCAGGGGTTTCCGGTAGCCGCAGGTCTGGGGCGTTCAGTACCTTCCCGGAGTCGGAGGAGTTTCCGAACCCTGAGAGTCGAGGAGGTGTTTCTGAGTACCCGCAGGTCCAGAACTTCGGCGTGGCATGCGCCGGGGAGCATTTCGGTAGCCCTTGAATCCTGGGGCGTTTCGGTAGCCCGCGAGATGCGGGGTCGGCTGCGATTGCGATGGGGGCGCCCATGAGTGCAGTGGGAGCTGCCGCGAAGGCCCAGCAGAGTGTGGTTAAGGGAGCGCACGTTTGGGGACAAGGTAGCCGGGCCTGCGCCCGGGGCCCGCTCGGATTCTCGTGGATTCTCCGCTGGCATAGTGCGGGCTCTCAGGAGTCAGGCTTCAGTACCAAGTGGTCCAGTACTCTCCCTCTGAGATGGCCCAGGGCTCCGGGGTGGGTGATCGGGGCGGCGCCAGGGGAATTCCGGGGTAGAAAGTAAAATCGGGCCCCAGGATCCCAATGGGGATGTTAGTGTTGGATGTTAGGTACTGAGAAGTTTGGGGTAGGATGTTAGGGTGACTCGGAATCCTAGGACGGAATGTTCATCCGCCCGGGAAAGCCTGCGGGGCCGTGAGACTAGTTCTGAGAATTCTAGGATGGACTTCCGGCCAGCTCTGAAAATCCTTGGTGAGCTGTGAGTCAGACCCAGAAAATAGGGAATACGATGTTAATCAGGTCTGGAACCCTGGTTCCGGCGGAGGGGGGCGAGGATGACTGAGAATTTTGGAACTGCCAGTCCGGCTCTGAGAGGTCTGAGGTGTCACGTCAGGGTTGAGAATTGCCTTATAGAACACAGACACACCTTGTTTCGCAGATACTGCATTTTTTTTTTTTTTTACAAATTCAAGGTAAGACCTTTTACTGGCAAAACTATCACAACTCCTGAAGGCCCAGATGACGGCTAGCATTTTTAGCGATAAAGTATCTTTTAACGAAGGTGTGTCCCTTGTTTTAGACAGAATGTTACTGTACACATAACAGGCTACAATGTAGTATAAATGTAACTTTTATATGCCCTGGGAAACCACAGATTAGTGTGACTCAATGTATCGTGACATTCGCTTTATTGTGGAGGTCTGGAACCGAACCCGTGACACCTCTGAGGTCTGCCTGCATCAGGGTGGGTCCGAAGGTTATGGGATGGAACGTTAGTGCGCTTTTAGAATTCTGAGATCGGATGTTAGCTTGCCACCGAGGGTCCTGGACGTGAGGCTGGCTCTTAGAATTTTGAGTACAATGTTAGGTGTCTCTGAGCATCTTGGGCGGGGCCCCAGATGGGCCTAGGCTTCTGTGTCCTTTGAGGAGAAGAGGACTTCCTTCCGAGTGTCTCTCTTTATCTGCAGCTGGGGGGAACTGAGGCATCTGAGGACTCAGGGAGCTGGAGAACGGGGTGGCGGGTTTGGGGTGTGTGGGTCCGGGAAGCTGTTCGCTGACCCTTCGTCCCCCCCACCCCCCCACCCCCGCCCCGCAGGACGCCCTGCACACGTTCCCCCAGCTGCAGGTGGAGCAGAGCGGGGAGGGCTCCCCCGAAGATGGGGCCGTGCGGCTGCGGCCGGCCGGGGAGCCCTACAACCGCAAGACGCTCAGCAAGCTCAAGAGGAGTGTGGTCCGAGCCCAGGTGCGGGCCGGGCAGGGGTGGCCGGGCGGAGGCGGCCGGGCAGGGGCGGGGCCTGCGGGGTGGGAGGAGGGGCCGCCCATTGCTGGGCGGGGCCTGAGGCTTCTCCACCCCATCTGCCCAGGAGTTCAAGGTTGAGCTGGACAAGTCGGGATACTACACGCTCTACCACTCACTCCACCACTATAAATACCACACCTTCCTGCGCTGCCGGGACCAGGTGAGTCCGCCACAGCGTGCGTCGCCCTGGGGTTCTGCCTCGCGCTCTTCCCTCGACCCGGGAGGCCAGACTCCCGGCCCCTCCTCCCTCAGACCCAGGAGTCCCGCCCCCAGCCCCTCACTCCCTGTGACTCTGATCCCTGAGCCCCCTGCCCTCTCCCGCCCCAAGCCCCAGAGGCCGCCTGCCCCAGCTCCGTGTTTAACCCCCGCAGACCCTGGCCATCGAGGGCGGTGCGGAGGACCTGGGCCAGGAGGAGGTGGTCCAGCAGTGCATGCGGAACCAACCGTGGCTGGAACAGCTCTTCGACTCCTTCAGCGACCTGCTGGCCCAAGCACAGGCCCACAGCCGCTGTGGGTGACCCCCTCCCCCGGCCTGGGGGGGCCACCTCCTCCATGAGCGGAGAATTGGGACGGAACTGTGTCCTCAGGCACTAGCCCCCAGGCCCCGTTGCCGGGGAAGGCGGGGAGTCGCTGGTCAGGGTGTGTCCATGCTGCCCCCACTGGGCAGGGTTCGAGTTCGACTCCCCCCCCGCAAGCCCTCTCCACTCCCTCCCCATCCTCCTACTGTCCGGTGTACAGAGAAATTATTTATATATATGTATAAATGTCTATTTAGTACCAGTTTCCCTCCCCTCCTGCCCCACTCCCCCCTCCACGGCCATAGCCCTGCCCCCTCCACCTTGTACATAATGTATAGGAAAAGTCTATGTATGGTTGAGGGGGGTGGGGCGGCTTCAGAGAGCTGGGGGACCCCCTCCCCCTGAGCCCCCCCTTACAGGCCAAGATCTTTGCTAAAGGCCATTCCCTCCCCAGGGCATTCGGCGTCGGCGGGAGGGGGAAAACGCATCTTGTTAATTATTTTTAATCTTATTTATTGTACATACCTGGGGCGGGAGGCTGGGGAGGCGAAGAGGGGAGAAGGGTCCCGGTCCCCTCCCTTTGCCTCTTCCACTCCGTTTCTACTGCGGTTCGTCCGTGTCTGCCCTCAGCGCACACACCATCCCCATCCCGTTGTCGTCTGGATGTGGTTCTATTTTTTATCGGTCTCCCCTCCTCTCTCTCACCCCTCTGCTCCCCACCTCCCCCCCACCGTTGTCTCTTGCTCTTTCTTGGGCTTCTGTACAACTCAACTTGTACACACTGTGTACACACAACCAGCCAAACGAAAACCCAACGGCAAACACTTTATCGGCCGGCTGGAGTGGCTCTGTCCTGCGGCGTCTGGGTGGCCCTGGGGAGGCACGGGCAGAGGGTCCGGAAACGGAAGGTGGCTTTTCTGGAGCCCCCCGCCCCTTGGGAGGTAGTTGGGCTGGGGTCATTGTATTCGTAATGTCTCGCTGTGTAACAAATAGCCCACCCCAATATTTAGTGACTTAAAACAAGAAACATTGATCATTGTACGGTTTCTGAAGATCAGGAATTCAGGATCGGGTTAGCTGGGTGATCCTGGCCTAGGGTCTGTCATGAGAGTTGTAGACAGGTCGTCAGTCAGGGTGGCAGTCAACAAGGATTTAGCTGGAATCGCAGGATCTGCTTTTAAGGTGGCTCGCTTGGAGTGGCTGTTGGCTGGAGGCCTCAGTTCCTTGCCACGTGGACCTTACCCATAGGGCAACTGGAGTGTCCTCACAGCATGGCAGCCGGGTTCCCCTGGAGCGCGTGATCCAAGGGAGAGAGCCAGGCGGTAGCCACGAGATGTTTCTGTCATCATTCACCACTGCTTCTGCCACCTCTTCACTAGAGGAGGCCCCGGGGCCCCCAGCACACACTCAGTGAGAGCGGAGCTGAGCATAGGACTTTTTGGATGTATTTTTAAACCAGTACGGGCAGTGGCAATTGTCAGGAGTTGACCAGCTTTCTCTTGGCTCCCTGATGTAGAATTGGGGGTGGGGAGGTCTCTGTGTTCTGGAGCCCTGAAACCACAGGGTCACGAGTAAACCGACAGTTGTGAGGTGAGCATGGAGTCTGTTCTGTTCCCCAGCCTCGCTGCCGCTCGGCGCGTGGGCCAGGACCGCCCCCCTGGGGGTGTCCCAAGAGCGTGAATGGAGACTCTTGGGCTCTGTCTCAGATCTACTGAAGCAGAACCCACTTTTTGGTAAAATCCTGGGAGGATTCTAAAGCACAGTCGAATCTGAGGAGTCATGTTCTAGAACAAGGGTTGGAAATGTGAAGGTCCAAAGGCTGTGTTCTCGAACTCAGCCTATAAAGTAGTGATAAGCCACGGTTACAGAGCCCGGACACTGCGAAAGACGGACTGTCGGTATTCTAGAAGCCCGGTACCGGCATCGCAATGGCTGGTCAGTAGGTAGAGACCCAGTGTGAAATTTAGGGGAACGTCGTCAGCATTCTAGATGCTCTTCCAGGAGAAGAACCTTATTCTAGAACCTTGATGTCTGCACCATCTCCAGTGCTCTTGATAACTAGAGCCCTAATTTTATCGAATGGAGGATGGGTAGTAACGTTTGAGAACTATAATGGGAAAGTCAGCGATGGGCCGTGAATTTTCTAGAATCTTAGTTCAGAGCAATGCAAATGAGCCATGGTCCTTGAACCATGGCCCGTAGCATGTTGGGGGTGCAGCCTTTGAGCAGAAAGGGCACATTGGGGCCAAAGATTCCAGGGTCAGCGTTGTCCCAGGTCGGAGCTCTGGGGTAGAAAGTGGATGGAGTGGCCAGAAGGTGGACGGTGGGGTTAGAATCACCCTGTGATTGGCCCTTTGAAGTTCAACGGCCCAAACCGAATCTCAGCTCCGGCACTAACCAGGCGAGTT
The DNA here is from genome assembly GCF_902729225.1 of Pteropus medius. Taxonomy (NCBI): domain Eukaryota; kingdom Metazoa; phylum Chordata; class Mammalia; order Chiroptera; family Pteropodidae; genus Pteropus; species Pteropus medius. The sequence continues at coordinate 664,441 of NW_024347852.1, read as the reverse complement.
GGAGAACAGCCCCCATCCTCAGCTTTGTCATCTGTAAAATGGGTTTTTGTCAAGATAAAGGAAACGTGTTTGAAGCACTCAGCTCCTACCCGTGGCTGGAGACCCTGACAGACTTGTCGGAGGTCCAAGAGATGACAAGAAGGGAAGAGGGGACAATTGTGATGGGTGAAGAGATGGCCATTGAAACCTGGAGAGACGTAATCACTGACAGGGCCTGCCAGCACCCAGGGGAGGGCGAGAACCAGAGACGCCTGGGCACACACACGTGCCTAGCGAGATGCCAACTAGGTGGGCCCCACACCAACACCGTTGTCGAGCTTGGAATGGTGGCTGCGAACCTTCCAAAAATGGCTGCAAGTAACCGTGGGTGTGTCCGTGCACCTTCTTCTGGGGGCAAACAGTAGCTTTCATCAGCTTCTCCAAGTGCATCTCGGTCCTTCAGGAAGTGGGCTGTTCCCACCCAGAACTTGGCCCCGTTAGACAATGCAGAAAGGTCTCAGACCTTGTCCTAGGAGAGTGCCTCAGCCCATGGCTGGGGCCTAGATGGAGGTGTCGGAGCTTGAGAAACTGATAGGAATATCCCCCCACTAGCCCCTCCCTATCTCACAGGGGTGGGTCCCTGGTGAGCAAAGGTTCTGGGGGAGGGTGAGTGATCTTGTGGCACAATACATCGGAGCAAGGCTTATTCCCAGGGCGGAAGGTTGAGCACAGGCCAAGGATTCTGTGATACTGAAACCCGGAAAGGGACATTCAGCTAATCATTGTTCTAATCTGGAATACAGAGGGACATTCATGGTTCTGGGGCAGAACACTGGGGCCTTGGTCATCGAGACTGAGCACTTAGTATGTCCCAGGCCCTGCTATGTCCATCCCTGTGGGCACATTGGCTCCTCAAGGCCTCTTGCCCTGGGAAGCTGGATAGTCACCCCCATTTTACAGATGTGAAGACTGGGAGGCACTCGGCAGAGGTAGTGAGGCCCATACAGGACCGTAATCTACTGGGGGGGGTGGTGGCGGACAGAGTGTTGGTGACAGTCAGGTGGAGGTCTAAGTTCCAGGGTCTGGGGACACATGGGTTGAGGTCTGGCCCCATGTGTTGAGTAGGTGTTGGGGTTCAAAGATACCTGTCACAGGGGCTTAGGTTATGGCTGAGCGGTGGTCTCCAGGTCTGGCTCCAGCCTCCCAGGTAGAACACAGAATTGGGGTTTCTGGGATGAATGCGGGGGGAATTAAGGGTTTTCAGACCGAAGTGTGTTGGCAGCTAATTTGCGGTGGCCTTAAAATGCTCCACACTGAAGCCCTCCCAGGAGAGAGGCTCGGATGGGGTGTGTCCACACCGGCCCCACATTGGATTCAGAGTTTGGACCCAAGCGTCAGCCCAATTGGAGCTTTCTGGAACTGAGAAATCGCCAGCCGGCTGCTCGGACACACCATTCCACCCACCTGGCCCTTCTCCGTTCTCCAACCCAAAGGGCTTTCTCAGTGTACACTGGGGGCGGGGGGCGGGCAGAGCTTGTAGCTGTTGCTGCCCATTTCCAGGATCCAGTACCTTCTAGAACTCCACTGGCCACATGCGAATACTGAGCTCTTGAAATGTGGCTAGCGTGACTGAGGAACTGTGTAGCTTCTGGCTACCATATTGAACAGTGCACTTCTAGAATGCTCCAGGAAAAAAAAAATTCTTTTTCAGACATTAAACCCCATCCCAGCAAACATCCACCAAGACAGAAAAGGGTGGACTCGTCCTGTTGAAGGGAATGTAGGGGTCCACATGCGAGGCTCGCTTTGTTTTTCGAGGTCCCCACACCCCCGCTAGGCAGAGGGTTCCAGATCCACTGGTCCTAAGTGGGGTGAGGCTTTAGCACGTGTGCCCAGAATTCACCTACCTCCCCTAGCCCTTTTTCCCTTTAAAAAAAAAAAAAGCACTTCCTGACAGTGGCAGTGATGTTTATTTCTCTGGGGGAGGGGGTTATATACAGCAGTGACCCGGATGCCCGGGAGCCCCGTACCCCCACCGGGGGCTCGGGTGGGGAAAGGAGGCGTAGGCAGAAGGCACACGGTGGCAGCGGTCCAGAGGAGGCCAGGACCTGCAGGAGGGCGTGTAGTGTGTCCCAGATCGGGGAACGGGCTGGGCGAGGGCGGCTGGTCCCTAGAGCTCGTGCTGGTGGTTCCTCCCGTGCCCGCGCTACAGGAGGACACAGGGGCAGCTCCCGTCCTTCTTCCTGGGGGCACTGGGCGGGCTGGGCGGGAGCTCTTGTTCCTGGTACTTACTGTGGAAAGAGGTTGGTGAGTTTGGGCCACAGGGGTTGGGGACAAGGACGAAGGGGAGGGGCTCGGCTCACCGGACAGCCCGCACCAGCTGCTCGAAGGCCTCGTCCACGTTGAGGCGCAGTTTGGCCGAGGCCTCGAAGTAGGCCACGTGGTGGGAGGCACTGAAGGTGGACGCTTCAGATCGGGGGACCTGGGGGCGACACAGGGAGGAATCAGGTCCCTGCACTCGGGGGTCCCAGCGGGGGCAGGGCAGACAGGAAGACGTAACACTCTGTCCTCTGTATGGGGGTTACACACTGCAGGGGCTCAAGTGGACAGGGAAAGTTCTGGAGAGATCGTGGGGGGTGCCGAGGGGGCTCGGCGCCATCTGAGTAAGGAGTAGAGGAAGGCCGCTCAGGCGTTTGCCCTCCTGGGTATTGTGTAACTCGAGTTCATTGGGCAGACAAATCTGGGTGTTCCTGGCACAGGCCTGAGCCAAGCTCCCGGGGTTGGAAATCCCCAAAGGCTTAATCTAAAAGCTGCATTCTGTGTGGGGCTCACAGAGTCCCCGTGCATGGGGAACCAGTGGAAGCTTAGAAAGAGGAGGACGACAACGCGGTGGGCATCAAATCAAGCACCAGGCGGAGCTGGGGGTTTCTCCCAGGGGCCCTGGGGGGCCATAGAGGGCTGAGAGCAAGGGAGGGGCAGAGGCAGCGGGGACCAAGTGGGAGGTAGGCTGGCGGGGAGACATGGGAGGCTGGGGCAAGAGTCTAGGTGAGAACAAGAGGCGGGGATGGGTCCGAGTCAGAGCCGCTTGACCCGGGGACGGGGAGATGCCCTTTTCTCCATCTAGCCACCTCTCCTGGGAACTCCTGTGTGCAATGCTGGGGACTCAGAAGGTCCAACTTGGGGGCAACACCTCTTGTGAGGTGTGTGACAGTGGAGGGGGCAGGACCGGACGAGCCGGAGGAGGATGCTGCTGTGAAGAGAGGCAGGAGGTGCGCCAGATGGAAGGAGCCTCGCGGGCTGACGTGGGGTCCCCGGGGCTCCCAGACCTGACGCTGTGTCTCGAGGTCTGCCTTGTTCCCAACCAACACGATGGGGAAGTCGTCACGGTCCTTGACTCGGAGGATCTGCGTGAACAGCTTGCCCACCTCATTGAAACTGCAGATGAAGCCAGAGGCGTGAGGTCCAGTCAGTCACTCGGCCCTGGTCCCCTCTGCTCTGCCACCTCCCTGCTCCGCTCACCTCTGCCGGTCATTAATGGCAAACACCAGCAGGAAACCGTGCCCGGCGCGCATGTACTGCTCTCTCATGGCCCCGAACTCCTCCTGGCCCGCAGTGTCCAGGACTGCAGAGAAGGGAACAGAGCTCCCGTGGGGACGAGGCTCCCCCTGGCCATCCCCACCATCCTCCCATCCGCGCCCCGCTGCCCTCACTGTCCAGCCGAGCGGGGACGCCATCCACCGAGCAGATCTTCGTGTAGGAGTCTTCGATGGTGGGGTCGTAGTCAGACACAAAGTAGGACTGGCGGGGGGTGGTGGAGAGGGTATCGTTAGTGCCCCGGCAGAGATGGTGCAGCCCTGGCCCAGGGGCCTGCCTTTCTCTGTCCCCCTCCCTCTGGTCTCTGTCCCTCCCGGACCTCTCTCTCCAGTGCTGTCTCTGAAGCTCTCCTGGTTTTCTCCCTCTTTCTGGTATAGAGTACATCTCCCACGTCGAGATGACGTCATGGCTGTGTGGCACTGAACAAATCACTTCCCTTCTCTGTACCTCAGTTTCCTCATTTAGAAAATGAGGGTAAAAATAGCGCTACATGAACTTAATCCAGTGTTTGTGAGATTCAGGGAAAATCCATTTACCATCTAAGCATTTAACATCCGGCCCAGACATAACATGTGCTTGTTATTGGGACCCGCTGCCCAGAATATCTGCCTGTCTGTATATCTCCCTCCTCTTTCTCTTTCGTCCCTTTTTTCCCCCTCCTCCTCCTCCTTCCCCTCCTCCTCCTTGGGGCGGCTTTTAGTGTCTCCTCCCAAGGGAAGGTCCCGGTTCCAATCCGACTTAGGAGAAACTGCCCCGCCTGCAGGCTGGGCCCCTCCCTTCCTGCCTGGGTCCCGCCCGCCCGCCTCCAGCCAGGCCTTTGGCCAGCTTCGGGTCTGCCCCTGGGAGTAAGGGCCTAGGGCCAGGGCCTTTCTCTACAGAGACAGGGGCTCCCATGCAGGTGCTGGCTGGGGCCTCTTGATGGGTCTGGAGCCCAGGGACCTCTGCAGTAGCATCTCAGGAGCAGACACCTTTCTAGGGTTTCTCTGGGGCGGGAGGATTTCCCTTGGGAATGGAGGTGAGGTTCCCTGGGCAGGGGTGCATTTTCAGGAGTGAAGGGCTGATCTGAAAGCTGGGGGTCTGAGGGCTGCATCCGGTCTGCTGGGGTGGGGAGTTTGCTTGATGAGGGCTTGTCCTGGAGGGAGGGTGTAGGGACCAGGCTCTGGGGGGATTAGGATGTGTCTTCAGAGCACCCCAGGAGAAGCTCAGGGGTGAGAACTCGGGGACAGCCCCAAGGTAATTCGGATGCATTTCAAGGTTTGTCATAGACCATGGGTGCGTGTCTAGTCTTAGAGACTCTGACATGTATTTATGGAGGAAAAGACAGTCCCCAGGGTTTTTCTGGGGGTGTCAAGAGTCTTGGGTTTCTTCCATGGAGACTTGGGGGGCTGGCCAGAGCTTCTGAGAAGGGCTCAGGGAGTTGGAGTGGAGGACTCCAGCAGGAGGAGCGGTTGGTTCTTCTTGGGGGAGGGCGAAGGTGTGGGTCTGCGGGGATGAAGGAGCCACAGAATGTGGGGTCTTCGGGGCAGGAATTTTTGAACTCTGGGTCTGAGCGCCCCTCAGGACTGGGGGTCCCAGATGGGCCTCAGGGGGCAAGGCTGGGTTTCTAGATTCTGGGGAGGTCCTGAAGGCAGCTTTAGCAGCTAGGGCGATCTCAGGCTTTGGGCACAGGAGGTCTCCCAGTTAGGCTCTGGTGGCTCAGAGGGGAGCTGTCTCGGATTGAGATGGGGCTCAGGTGAGGGAGGTGGCAGTTGGGGACATGAGAGTTAGGATCTGAATGGGGCAATTATGGTTGGGATGCTCCAGGAGGTGCTCAAGGCCAGCCAGCAGGGAAGAGGGGGGTCTGGGAGAGGACGGTGGGTCTCAGGATGAGTATCGGAGGACGGTCCCTCATGTAGAGGGGTGGAGGTCCTGGGGGGCTCAGGATCAGAATCTGAGGGGAACTTTTAAGATTAGAGGGCCTCACAGGAGGGTCTCAGTGATAAATCGAGGGGAAATCAGGGTCTCAGGGATCCACCCAAGGGCTAAGTTCTGGGTCCCGGGGGCACCCCCCCGGTTGAGGGCCCACTACCTGGATGAACTGGATGGTCAGCGCACTCTTGCCCACGCCGCCGCCGCCCACGACCACCAGCTTGTGTGTCTCGCTGGGTGGGGGGTCCCCGGGTCCCGGCCCCCCGCCCCGGGGCCGCCCCCGCCCGGTCCCGGACGCCGCCCCGCTGCTCATGTCGCCACCGCTGCCGCCGCCGCCGCTACCGCCTGCGGGGGGAGCCGGGCGGGGCGTAGGGGCGGGTCACGCTAATAAGACTACTGCATAATCATGAGCTCCGGCAAGCTGGGCACAAGTCTCGGGACACTTACGGAGGAGGTGAGGCCAGGGAAAAGGAGGTGCTATGCTAATAAGGGCCAGGGAACGACGTTCGCCAAGAAGGGGAATTCCGATAGGGGCGGACATATGCTAATGAGAGAACTGCGTCCACCCAGAACCGCGCCACGCGCTCTGGGCTGGTGGGTCGTTTGGGGGCGGGGCTATGCTAATAAGCACTCTCATTCTTTCGGCAGACAGGTCGGAAAGCTCACCCGGGGAGGGGCTATGCAAATGAAAAACTGCACGACAGCGTCTCAGGGCACCCTCCGCGAGGCCCTTGTTCTAGTAGGCGGGACTCACCGGCTCACGCGCGGCCGTATATAGGCGCGCTCCGAGGAAGGAGCAGATCCTGAGGGGAAGCTCCACCTCCGTCCTGGGATCTTAGCCAAACTCCCGACCCGGGCGTCTGGGCTGGATGTCGGAGTCTCTGCCCGCTAAGGGACCCAGGCTTCCGGTTGCCGCTGTCCCAGCCAAGCGGAAGACAGATTGGGAGGGGATTGGGGCCTTGGAGGGGTACAGCTGGGTAACGGGGCAGGGAGGGGCTGTGAGATCACTGCATTCCTAATCCATGAGCCAGCTCGCCCAAGCCGGGATGGCCGGGTCACGAAGGGCCTAGAGCCAGGATTTCTGGGTCTTTGAAGGAGGAGGAAGCTGAGGGCCCTAGGAGGGAATGAGTTTGAAGGCCTGCGCTTGTGTCTCGGGGAAGAGGGTATCTGGGGATTCTTACTCTTAGGATTACCCATGTTTCATAAGAAAGGGAGACTCTCAGGTGCGGGGGTTGGAGGGGCTAGAAACCCAGAATTCTGGATCCCGAGGGAATTGGGGTGGGGAGCCTGACCACTTCTGTTCCTATAAAGTTCGAGCTAGAGACCAGGAATGGTGTGAAAGCCTGAGGGCCTGAACTCTGGATCCAAGGAATGAAGAGGGCTCGGACTCTTGAATCCCAGGAACGAGGGAAATGGGAGTCTGGACTCCTCTGCCGAGTGAGACGGATCAGAATTTGGACTTTTCTATCCTAAAAGAGGAGGCTGTAGGGCCGGGCTTCTTGGTTCCAAATTTAGAGGGGACTGGGGAATCAGAATTCCGAGAGTCCCAGAATGCGGCGGCGCAAATCCCAGGCAGTCCACCCTTTTTTCTACTGCCCACTCCGCGGAACTACAATTCCCTTGCATCTGTTGAGCCGAGTGCACTTTGCATCACTTCCTGTTCCGCAGCTCTTTCCGCGCGCGCGCAGAGTGCTGTGGGGCCTCATCGCGGGCTACCGCAGCCCCGCCCACTTCACCTCTCACCTCTTTGCTATCCTCGCGTGACGGAGGCGACGCGCGGACTACGCCTCCCGGCCTGCGTCGCGCGCACCCCTGCCCATGTACCCCGTTGACTGCTGGGAAACTGAGTCCGGAGCTTTCCCACCAGGCTTCACGGCACCGTGCTCGGTACTTGAAGTCCCGGCAAGCTCGGCGGCGTTTTAGCTCCGCCCCTCTCCTCCCTCTGCTCGCGAACCCCCACCCCAGCCCGCCCCGCCCCGCGCCGGGTCCGGAGCCGCAGCCCGAGCGGCGGGGTAAGATGGCGGCTGTGGTCCGGACCGCGGGGCTCGGGCCTATCGGGGTGGGCGGGGCGGAGTCGGGTCGCTAGTTATTCTGGGGTCCTCCCCATACGCCGCGGGGCCTGGAGGACTTAGCGGGGCGGTCTCCCGCCCGACAGCGGCGGTGGATCCTGGCGCCGAACGGGGCCCTTCTCAAGGCCCCGGGATGCGTCTCTGGGTGCCGGGGGGCATCCACGGGGCGTCCCGGTGAGAACCGGGGGCAGCCACAGGGCCAGGACCGAGACTGGCGCCTGCCCTCTGTCATATAGCCGGCTCGGGTCATTTCTGTAGGCACTGTTGATCGTCTGTGGGCTGACCAGAGGCTAGGGTCTGTTCAAAGGGTTCTGGGGCCATCTTGAGATCTTGAGATATGTCCCAGGGGTGAAGGAGGTCTGCAAGAGCTGAGGAGTATCTGCAGAGCCATCTCTAGAGCCTGGGGTATGTCTCTTGGGGCTGGGAAGTGTCTACATGGGGTGACCTGAGGATGCCACTCACCTACGTGGGTCTGGAGCCATTTAGCGGGCCCGAAAGAACTTCCTGGGTTAGAAAGTCTTTTAGGAGTGGGGTGCACCCACCAAAGGAGGGAGGCAGATACTGAGATGCGCTGAGAGGTCAGGATGGTTCTCCAACGTCTGGGGAGAGTCTGATCTGGGTGACAGCAGGCTGGGGCGGTTAGAAGGACCTGGAACCATCTAGGTGGCTTTAAGTGTACCTGCTAGAGTGCAGTTTCTGTGCCTGGAGCAAATTCGAATGCCTTTTGGGGCCAGATATTCAGATGGAGATTAAGACAAAGGAGAGTATTGGAAAATTTCCGAGCTCAAATGTACTTGCACTTTAGAAGGTAATTCAAATGAAACATACTTTAAAATTCCACATTGCCCTGGGGCTATAGAGCGAGTTAGAATTCAGTCCACAGTAGTCTGGGAAAGTTTATAGGATCATCTAAAATCAGCTAGTGCTGTGCTTTTCAAATTCTTTTGACCTTGATCTCAGTAAAAAATACATTTTTGATTGAGACCTGGTGCCTGCTGATGTAGATATTTAACTAATACTCATGTCCCGTTCATATTCCCATTTACCACTTGCGATGTACTTACTGTGAAGAACTGCTATGTGTCCGCTTTAGCTTTTATAACAAGCTATTTGTTATAAAAATAGCACTGTATTGCTGTCAGAACCCGTAGTTGGGGAATCACTGGTCTAGAGGGACCCAGTAATGTCTGCAGAACTTTCTCTGTCCAAAAGATGTGAGGAGCCGCGGGGTGTGTCTGCAGAGCCTGGGGCATGTATAAATGGGCAAGGGAGCATCTTCCTAAGGCAGAGGGTTTGGGATCTGTGTGTCTAGTCAGCAGACCTTGAATAAGCATGTTCTATGACAGTCACCATAGCTCTTGCTTCCCCCAGAGGTGCGGGAGAGCAGCTCCAGGGCTTGAACTGTCCCTCATCAGGATGGGTGTCATGGGAGTTAGGGAGGGAGCCTCAGGCTTTTAGAGACCTGCAAGGCTGCATGGGGGAGCTTTGGCAAAGCTTGAATATCTGGTAGGAGGGAGACCAGGACAGAGGTGTTTCATTTGCAGGTATGCAGCTGGGAGGGGTGGGGGAGTCATGTCGGGGAGACCTGGGCCCTAAAGGCCAATCATGATCGTTTTTACTCTGGATTGAGCACTGGGTTGTGCTAACTGGCAGGAGTGTCTCCTTCTCAGTTTGCACAGTCTTTCTCTGAGGTAGATACAGGTAAGCACACTGAGTTGGGGGTTAGGGGTTTGACGCTTTCTAGGAACTGTGAGACCGGAAGTTGTTTCAGAGTAGCACATTCAATGGTCGTGGGGAAACCTGCAGCTGAAACATTCCTGGTTTTTGAGGCTCTAATTAAGACAACCGCCTGTCTGAAGGATGACCTTTGAGCCGTGCTTTCATACAGTAGGCAGATGGGCCATGACCCGACGTCCCCTCGGGGTCTGGTGGACAGCATGCCTTTCTGAAATCAGTGTTTTCATTTTAAAAGCGACAGACCGGTTTCGATCCCGCTATCGTAACTTCATCTTATATCATGTGTATAAATAAATTGTTTTTGGTCCCTCACCATCAAGGAAGATTGATGTTTTAGGACGTTGCGTCGTGTTTGAAATGCAGGCAGCACACTGCCACATAACATTTGAAATGTGGCACATACTACTCGAAATCACAACTCAACAGAAAAAAAATCTTGGTTTTGGGTTAGCTCCCATAAGGGTGACCCAGAAGGTCTTCAGTTTGGTTGTGGGGGAAGCTGTGGGAGCTGGGGAGCAGGGTGTCCAAATGGAAGGCTGGAAAGACCTCTCTGATGGAAGAGGCAGCCGAAATCCAGACAAGCGGAGAGAATTGCTCCTGTCCTTCCAGTGTGTGCGCTGGACCAGGGCGCTCCTAAGGACTGGGCTGCGGTGGGGGAGAGGAGGGGCGCTGACGAGGATGCTGATTGGGGCTTCGAGGTCTTCATGTCCATCCTTCGCTTCCATCCCCGTCCACACACACCCTGCCACCATCCTGGCCTTGCCGGCCTGCACTGCAGACTCTCACCCCTCAACCTCTAGGTGACCATGGAGGAAGAAGATGAGTCTCGAGGGAAGACAGAGGAGTCGGGCGAGGAGCGGGGCGATGGCCCGCCAGACAGAGACCCCACGCTTTCTCCTACTGCCTTCATCCTGGTGAGGCTGCTGGACATCTGTGGCCAAGGGAGGGAGGGGCTGGGAGTCTGGATGCCAGGGCCCACCTCCTGGGCCCCAGGGGGAGGAGGGGCAGGGGGCCTGCACTCCCGGCTCCTCTGAAGGGTTCGAGTCTGGTCATAGGGTGTCTAGAATGCCTATCTCCCAGGAGCAGAGCTTGTGACCATTTGCACGAGTCCCCTGACTGCCACCCTTTCTTTCCACCCCCTTCACACCCCATCTTTTCTCTAGCGGGCCATTCAGCAGGCTGTGGGAAGCTCCCTGCAGGGGCGTCTGCCGAATGAGAAAGGTACGCCGCTTCCGGTTCCTCGCAGCTCCCCGCCCTATCTCTGCATTCTTTATCCCGATTTCATTCATACACACTCTTCTGAGGCCTCCTGGGTACCATCCTTGTGCTGGCATGAGAGCCAAAGATGGGTCGGAAGCCCCGCAGCTGCCTCGGAGGGGCCCACAGTCTGGTGGAGGAGGGAGATTCAGTCACGGCACAGGAGGGCAGGAGGCCCAGCTAAGCTGGTGTGGAGGGGACAGGGCCCAGGAAGGCTTCCTAGAGTGGGTGACAGGTGCGCTGGGTCTCTAAGGACAGGTTAGAGTTGTCTGGTAAAACAGGAAAGCCTGAGAGGCAGAGGTGACCGCAGGAGCACCGCACAGTGGCGCGTCGCAGGACTGAGCTACGGTTCTTAGGGGCTGGCGGGCAGCGGGGCGGGAGGGGAGGCAGGAGCGGTTCGTGGGGACCGGGTCACAGCCTGGCTTGAATGTTGAGCTGACTTGTCCTGGGGTCAGCTAGGAGGTCAAAAGAGTGAGAGAGACGGAGCCCCAGAAGGACACCGGGGAAGTCCTGCTGGGACCCACGTTAGGCGGCGGTGGCTGGAGGCGGGGGAGCCGGCAGGCGTCGGCAGGAGCGTGCTTCCCTTGTCCAGAGCTGGGGCGGGCTCCTCTCTCTGCCTCACAAGGTCCCTGCGTCTAGTCCCCTCTCCAATCCCCCGCGCACATCTCTCTCCAGATGGCTCTCGGTGTCATGGCCTTCGGTGGAGGCGCTGCCGGAGCCCACGCTCAGACTCCCGTTCCCAGGAGTCGGGGGGAGCTGACACGGCTACTGTGAGTGAGGGGACAGCGGAGGAAGGGCGCTGGGGCCTGGGTCCCAGAGGTGGGGAGGTGGGCTTGGGGACCCAGACTCCCTCATCTGGGCTGCTGATCAGGGCCAGTGGGGGAGGCTGGGGCTGGCCTCAGGTCTCGGAGGCAGTCAGGGCGAGGGACTTGCTTGCATCCCCGCATGTTCTTAGGGGCTCAGATGTCTGTGCTCAGGAGGTCAGGGCCTGGGGAAATGGGATTCGTGGGTCCTCACGTGATCAGGGACAGGGCGGAGCTCCTCCGTGTTCCAGGTGCTGGACATGGCTGCAGACAGCTTCCTGGCCGGGGTGGTGAGTGTCCTCGATCCTCCAGACACCTGGGTTCCCAGCCACCTGGACCTGCGGCCTGGCGAGTGAGTAGCTGGGCAGCCGGAGTGGGAGAAGCTTGGGGCGGGAGCCGGGAGCACCCCGGGGCTCGCTCATCCCTCTGTCTTGCAGAAGTGAGGACATGCTGGAGCTGGTGGCCGAGGTTCGAATTGGGGACAGGGATCCGATTCCCCTGCCGGTGCCCAGCCTGCTGCCCCGGCTCAGGGCCTGGAGGACGGGCAAAACGGGTACGTGCGGCCGGGACAGAGCTGGGCCAGTGGCCGGCCTTGGTTTTGTGGGGGAGGCAGCTGTCGTTAGAGATGACAGTAGCAACGATCGCGTCATTTAGACGGAATCTTTATATTAACGTTCTTTTCCTATTGCACTGCAGTAAAGGCCACACGTACGTACAGATGTACGCAAAGTCGTGAGTGTAAGCCGGCACGCGCGAGACGCTCGGTGCCCAGGGTCTTACCTGTCAGGGTAGCCGCGTGGGGATTTATCTTCCCCAGGAGGGAGCCCTTGGCATCTCCATCTGCCAGAGAAGAAAAGTCAGGGAGATTGCTTGAGGTGGCAGTCATCTGCTTAGTCAGGGTGCTGGGCCCCGAGTCCAAGTCCGTCTGAGTGTAAAGCCCCAGTCGTTGACTTCTGTGCCGTGTGCCTGCCTGGGTGACAGTCCATCCCCCCAACCCCACCACAGTCGTGAGCCCAGGAACAGTGTAGACTAGGGGCTCTCAGACTCCAGCAGGCACGAGAATCACCAGGGACACAGGTCACTGGGTCCACCCTCGATGTCTGTGATTCAGCGGGTCTGGGGCGGGGCCCAGGAACTTGCAATTCTAATCAACTCCCCTGGGATGCTGCCGCCACTGATCCCAATGAGAACCGTGGGCTCAGACTTCCCTTTTGTGGACTTAGTGTTGAGGGTGATGTGGAGCTGGAAGGTGCATGGCTAGCGGTGGGCGGGCTGCGAGCGTGTTCGCTGCAGAGCACGGCGCACACCTGTCTGGGCCAGTTCCATGCTTTTCCTTTATAGTGGCAGGTGGACTCATCCATCAGTCTCGGGGGACACGGTAGTGAGGGCCCGCCTCAGTCTCACGGGTCTACAAAAGTATTTTTCCTTTAAAATCAGAAGCTGTAGAGAATAACAAATGGGAGGGACAGCGTCCCAATAAAACTTTATTTAGAAAAACAGATGGTGAGCCAGACGTGGATCCTGGGCCTTAAGTGGTACAGGTGTACCTAGAATCTGGTAGTTGTTTTTAGGAGTTGTGTTTTATTTCCTTATTCCAAGGGGTTTTTTGGTCTTCATTTGGAAAATGTTAAGATTAGGAAAAAGAACTTGCCCATAATCTCATGTGAAAATTATATGAAGAAGTCAGTGGACTGTCTCCTCCTTCAGGCGGCAGTGCTAGCGAGCGGGGTCGTGGGAGCTTACACTCACGGAGTCCACGCGGGCCAGGCGCAGTCTGGTCCTCTCCTCCCTGTGTGGTCTGAATGCTCCCATCGTCATCATCCCCCGCTTTATTTTCCTCCAGAGCCCTCAGCAGCTGGCAGATGCTACGCTTGGCACGTTGATATTTCTCTCCCCACTCAAATGTGAGCCCCTCGGAGGCAGGGATTTTGTTTATTTTGTTCACCTTTCTATTCCCAGTACCCCGAGCAACACCTGGCACAGATAGGTGATTGATAAAAATGTCGAATGAATACACAAACCCTGCGGTGTAAGGTGAGGGAACTGAGGCAGACAGAGGGCGAGTGACTTGCCCACAGTCAGGTCACGAGAGAGGGCCGGAGCCTGGGATCCAGACTGGGAGGTGGCGCTGCAGCTGTCCTCTCCACCCCGGGCTTCCCAGGCCCTGTCCACAGCCGTGGCAGGTCCTTGCAGCTATGTGCGGTTGACAGGGGACTCTGGACCCTGACGTGTGTGTCCTAGTTGTTGCTGGCCACCCGCACGGGGTGGGACTTGCGCCACTGAGACAAGCGCTTAGAAAGCAGCGTCTCAGGAGTGCAGACAAGAGGACATGGGAACGCCTGTCGGCTGGCCCGTAGGAGGGAGCGAACACTGGTCATCCCTGTCACCATTTGGTGGTGTCTCCGAGTCCTGAGTAGATGTAGCCCATTGGGCGGGGCTTGTCGCGTAAGTGGAGCGTGCGGGGTGGGGACTCAGGCTGTCAGGGCTCCTCTGCTCTGCCCCTTCCAGGCTCTGGAGAGGAAATTCGCCTTTTCAGTTTCCCTCGATTCTATCAAATGGGCTACATTCCTGCAGGAGGCAGCGGGTGCAGCAGGCCCGAGCGTGGCCACACAGGCAGCCTGGGCTCGCCCCTGCCCTCCTGCCTCGGCCTAAGCCCTCGCGGTGGCCTTGCCACCATCAGCGGTCAGGGCGGCCAGGGGCCGGGGGTCCCCGTCTGTCTGGGGATGTGGGGGTGCAGCCTGCCCAGTGGGCACCTCGGCTCCTCCCTGCTTTCCGTGTGCCCTTGGGGGAGGTACCCCAGCTCTCTGTGCCTCAGTTTCCTCCAGGGACCCTCGGGTCACAGTACCTGTGGTGTGAGGTTGTTGGGAACATCCTAGGAGTGGACACACGTAAAGCACCGGGAGCAGTGCCTGCCGGTGCAGCGAGTGTCGTGTGGGTGCTGGGAGCGTGGGCGGGTGCTGGTCTGCCTGGGGGCCGGGGAGGAGGGATGCGCAGCTGACCGTGCCTCTCTGTCTCCCGCTCTTCCGTAGTTTCTCCCCAGTCTCTTTCTTCTCGACCCACCTGCGCCCGCCATTTCCTCACCTTGGGCACCGGCGACGGGGGTCCTGCCCCACCCCCAGCGCCCTCCTCTGCATCGTCTTCACCTTCCCCTTCCCCCTCATCATCCTCTCCCTCTCCTCCTCCCCTCCCCCCCACCCCCCAGCCCCCAGCCCCCTCCTGCCCCCGATTAAACATCCTGCCACCCAGGGCCGAGGCCTATTCCCCACCACCCGCTCCGGAGCAGAAATCTCTGACCTTGACCCTGGCTCCAACCCTTCGTCGTGAGGACCCCTCCCGGAGGAGGAAGAGGAGGAGGAGGGAGGAAGAAGAGGAGGAGGAGGAGGAAGAGAGAGGAGGAAGGAGAGGAGGAGGAGGAGCCTGTCTGAAGCGCTCAGCCGCATCTCTGAGACCCTGGCGGGCATCTACGACGACAACAGCCTGAGCCAGGACTTCCCAGGGGACGAGAGCCCTCGCCTGGAGCCCCAGCCCCCACAGTCGACTGCCGCCCCCGGAACACCACCGCAGGCGGACTCTACGCGGGCCGACGGAGCCACCCGCCGGCGCGTCTTCGTGGTGGGGACCGAGGCGGAAGCCCGTCGGGAAGGCACGGTCTCCGTGGAGGTGGTGACAGCCAGCGGAGCTGCCCTCCCGCCCCCGCTGCTGCCTCCTGGCGACTCGGAGATCGAGGAGGGCGAGATCGTCCAGCCCGAGGAGGAGCCCAGGATGGCACTGTCCCTCTTCCGGGCCAGCGGCCGGGCCCCCCGCCCTCCTCCCGGGGCGCCGGCGCCTGCGGCCCAGCCCCCGCCCCCGCCCCCCGCGCCCCGGGCCCCCGAGGGGGATGACTTCTTGTCCCTGCACGCCGAGTCTGACGGGGAGGGCGCGCTGCAGGTGGACCTCGGGGAACCGGCCCCTGCGCCGCCCGCCGCCGACGCGCGCTGGGGCGGCCTGGACCTGCGCCGCAAGATCCTGACCCAGCGGCGGGAGCGCTACCGCCAGCGCTCGCCCTCGCCGGCCGCGGCGGCCCCCGCCGGCCCGCCCGCCCGCAAGAAGTCGCGGCGGGAACGCAAGCGCAGCGGCGGCGGCGAGGCCAAGGAGGCCGCCTCGTCCTCGTCGGGCGTGACGCCCGCCCCGCCGGCCCCGGCCTCCCCCTGGGACTCCAAGAAGCACCGCTCCCGGGACCGCAAGCCAGGCTCCCACGCCTCGTCCTCTGCCCGCCGCCGCTCCAGGTCCCGCTCCACCCGGCGCCGCTCCCGCAGCCCCGACCGCCGCCGCGGCGGCAGCCGCAGGTCACGCTCCCGGGAGAAGCGGCGGCGGCGGCGGCGTTCGGCCTCCCCGCCCCCGGCCACGTCTTCGTCGTCGTCCTCGAGGCGCGAGCGGCACCGCGGCAAGCACCGGGACGGCGGCGGCAGCAAAAAGAAAAAGAAGCGGTCGCGGTCCAGGGGTGAGAAGCGGTCCGGGGACAGTGACAAGGCCCCGGCTCCCGCCCAGGCGCCCTCCGGCTCAGCTTCCCTGGGCGGGGAGCGGGACAGCCGCCGCCGGGGGGCCGTGCCACCCTCCATCCAGGACCTCACAGACCACGATCTCTTCGCCATCAAGCGGACCATCACCGTGGGCCGGCCGGACAAGTCTGAGCCCCGAGGCCCCTCGCCGGCCCCGGCCTCGTCGCCCAAACGCGAGGTTCTGTACGACTCCGAGGGTCTGAGCACCGAGGAGCGGGGTGGCAAGAGCAGCGAGAAGGACCGCCGCCGCTCCGGGGCCGCCTCCTCGTCCTCCTCCTCCCGGGAGAAGGGATCCCGGCGGAAGGCGCTGGATGGTGGGGACCGGGACCGGGACAGGGACAGAGACAGGGACAGGGACAGGTCATCCAAGAAGGCCCGGCCCCCCAAGGAGTTGGCGCCCTCCTCAGGGCCCCCGCCCAAGCCCCCCGTCAGCAGCGGCTCGGGCTCCTCGTCCTCGTCCTCGTCCTCGTCGTCCCGGAAGGTGAAGCTGCAGTCCAAGGTGGCGGTGCTGATCCGAGAGGGCGTCAGCAGCACCACGCCGGCCAAGGAGGCCGCGTCGGCCGGCCTGGGCTCCATCGGAGTCAAGTTCAGCCGCGACCGTGAGAGCCGCTCTCCCTTCCTCAAGCCTGACGAGCGGGCCCCTGCCGAGGTGGCCAAAGCAGCTCCGGGCAGCACCAAGCCCAAAAAGACCAAGGTCAAGGCCAAGGCTGGGGCCAAGAAAGCCAAGGGGACCAAGGGAAAGACCAAGCCATCCAAGACCAGGAAAAAGATTCGCAGTGGGGCCAGCAGCGGGGGCACCGGTGGCTCTGTGACACTGAAGAAGTCCAAGGCGGACAGCTGCAGCCAGGCGGCGGGAGCCAAGGGGGCCGAGGAGACCTCCTGGTCTGGGGAGGAGCGGGCCGCCAAGGCCCCCAGCACCCCACCCCCCAAGGCAGCCCCTCCGCCCCCTGCGCTCACGCCAGACTCACAGACCGTGGATAGCAGTTGTAAGACACCCGAGGTCTCCTTCCTGCCTGAGGAGGCCACTGAGGAGGCAGGGGTCCGAGGTGGGGCGGAGGAGGAGGAGGAGGAAGAGGAGGAGGAGGAGGAGGAGGAAGAGGAGGAAGAGCAGCAGCCCGCCACCACCACGGCCACCAGCACAGCCGCAGCCGCCCCAAGCACCGCCCCTAGCGCAGGGTCCACAGCCGGTGACTCAGGAGCAGAGGACGGGCCAGCCACCCGAGTCTCCCAGCTGCCCACGCTGCCCCCACCCCTACCCTGGAACCTGCCCGCTGGTGTGGACTGCACCACCAGTGGTGTCCTGGCCTGTGAGTGTCCCCTGGGGGTGCCGGACCGAAAGGATCAGTGAGGACGAGGTCATACGGGGACAGACTTGGTGGCAATGGGGATGCCTTGGAAAGGGTGGGTGTGCAGCGACCTGGACTGGGAGAGCCACGGTGGGCGAGGGCTGATCAGTCCGTCCAGGAGGCTCCTAGCTCTTTGGGCGTGATGGAAGAAGGGCCGGCAGGAGCAGGGGGTGGCCCGCTCAGCAAGGGCCGGAGGCCTGGGACATGTCCTGAGGGTCCTCCCGGAGGTGACCTGGGAGAGGCTTAGTGGAGGGACCCGAAAGAATGAGGTGACAGGGAGCAGCATCCCTTAGTGGATGGCAGTAGCCTCTGCCAGACCACAGAGATGGAGGGAGGGGCTGGACTGTCTGCGGGTCTCAGGAGACAACCTCATCTCTGCCGTACGTTGTCGCCGAGCGACCCCGGCTACATCCACACGCATACACTTGAGTCCCAGGCACATCGGAGGTGTGGGCGGGTTCTTTGAGTGTCCAAGGCGCCCTTAGTTCTTAGCCTGAGGCCTCAAGGCCTGACCAGGGGCCCAGGGTGGGAGATGGCAGCAGGTGGCGAGGTGAGGTTCACCATCTCTTCTGCCAACCCCAGTCTCCCTGTCAACTCTCCACCTCCTGCAGTGACTGCACTTCTCTTCAAAATGGAAGAAGCCAATCTGGCGAGCCGAGCAAAAGCCCAGGAGCTGATCCAGGCCACCAACCAGGTGGGCTCCCCTGGGGAAGAGTCCCCGCAGCCCCTTCTCTTGTCCCCTGCCGCGGGTTAAGAGAGGAACTACAACTCCCAGCAGGCCTTGGGGCAAGGTATTGGCCAGAAGAGGAGCTTGTTGTCCTGGGACTGTTGGGAAATCAGGGTGGGTATAATAGGGGTACATGTTTCCTCTTCTCCATCTCTGTTCATCCTCCATCCTCTTCCACAGATCCTCAGCCACAGAAAGCCACCCTCCAGTCTAGGGGTGACACCAGCTCCTGTGCCCACCTCTCTGGGTCTGCCCCCGGGCCCCTCCAGCTACCTGCTCCCGGGCAGCCTCCCCCTGGGGGGCTGCGGTTCTACCCCTCCTACCCCTACTGGGCTGGCTGCAGCATCTGAGAAGAGAGAGGGCAGCAGCAGCTCTGAGGGACGTGGGGACACAGACAAGGTGAGCTGGGCTTGGGAGAGGTGGGTCGATGGTAACAGTTTTGCAGAAAACAGCAGCAGATACCGAGATGCGGGGGCCCAAGGAGAATGGCAGACCGATGCCAACAGCTGGGCCTTATTTTTAAAACCTGAGGTCATTAAATTGTAAGGAACTAAACTTTCACTTGAATAGGTGAACGAGAAACAGGTGCTGGGCAGAATCACTGGAAATTACGTGCACACGTCCATAAATACAGGGAGATACAGATGAAGACGTGAACACACACGCACGCACACAGTGCGTAGTCTGCCCCTCGCTTGCTCACATCTCTGTCTCCCGTTTTGCTCCCTTGTCAGGGAGGGCGGTTTACAGACGCAAACCAAGCATTTCCTTGATGGATAGTTCAAGAGTGGGTGCTGGGCAAACATACACAGCTTCTTCCACTACTGTGGTTCCTTCTCCCAGGCCTCTGGCCGATTTCCTTTCGGTCCGGTCTGGAGGCTTTTCGTATGGTCCAGCAGCTGCCCGTTGATGGCACTGCCCACCCTTGCACAGGGCGTGCACGGTGCCAGAGGGAAAGTGGGAGAAACCCCATATGAAGCCCCTTGTGAGAAATGGTGTTAGGGGCACAGCTGTGATGGTCACTGGCTCATGACACGTGCCACGGGCTGTAGGATGAGGACAGGATGGAACCTGCGACCAGAAGCAGGTTCCTTGCTCAGCCAGTGAGGCTGCCCTGGTCTGCCCTCTGCCTGTTGTCCTTCCTCGCCACATCTGAGACGGCTGTGGGAGGCAACCCGTGTCCCTTTAGAAATCCACTTCCTGTTAGGTAAGGAGGCCTGAGGACTCGCCCCGGGTGGCCCGTGGCTCTCCTGGCAGTGGCGCTTCCCACGCAGCCCAGGAGCTCAGCCCACAGTTTGCGCTCGTTGTCATCTTGTCGGGGATGGCCCTGACGTCTGGAGTGTCCTGCCCTTGCCAGGCCTCAGGTTACTCTTCCCTTGGCCCTGGCTCAGGAGGGTGACCTCCCAGGGTTGGTTCTCAGAGTGACTTTCCCCTATGTCTAGCTCTGGTCTGAATGCGCGCCCCCATCAGAGATGTCCTGGCTGGTGGCTTATGCAAAGAGCTCACTTGAGGCCGAGGCAGGGGCGCAGTTCTTCCGTTCCCGTGGGCTTGGGGTTCCCTCAGCTGCTCCCTGTCCTCTCCCCACAGCCATCGCCTCAGAACAGCCATAGCTCCCTTTGATTGGCTCCTTCTGTGGCCTCCACGTGTGTCGCCTCAGCCCCCCAAGTACTGTCCCACAGGGGGCTCACTCAGTCCCTTCTCCGGCCAGGATTCCAGCACAAACGAGCCAGCTCCATGCCCTGAACTCTGAAATGCCAGCCGCCCCCAGGCTCACCTCACTGCCTCCCTGTTATGCTTAGCCAGTCCGCTTTTCCCACCCCGCCCATACACCTGCAGCGCCTCTCGGCCCCACTGGCCACTGAGGAGCTGGGCCAACGTTGGGTCTTCTCACTTGCCCATCGAAGAGCTTTGCCACACGTTCTTGCTGCTGTTAGTATAAACCTCATAGCATCTGATTAAAACAGTTGTAACTGCTTGGTTAATGTCTGTTTCCCCACCCGACTGAACTTTGTAAAGGCAGGGGACATGTGTCCTGGTCATGGCCACCTGGGACAGCCAGAGTCCAGCCTAGAGGACATGCTCAGTGACACTCAGAGGCCCAGAGCTGGCCAGGGGAGCACAGGGCAGACCCTAAACAGGGCTTCCGCTAGCACGAGGAGGGGCGTGGTCAGGGAGACGGAGCTGGCAGGCAGCGAGTGGAGCCAGGGGTTCCTCAGGAACTGATCTGTCCCTTCTTCCCACCCTGTCGCCACCCCCGCCAGTATCTGAAGAAGCTGCACACTCAGGAGCGGGCGGTGGAGGAGGTGAAGCTGGCCATCAAGCCGTACTATCAGAAGAAGGACATCACCAAGGAGGAGTACAAGGACATCCTGAGGAAGGCCGTCCACAAGGTGGGCCAGAGGGGGCCAGACGCCGAAGTGGGAGGGACGAAGCGAGAGGGACGCGTGCAGGCGGATGTACGAGGGATGGTGGCTCGGTCTGGAAGGTGTGGAGGGTGACGAGACTTCCCTGAGCCTGCCTGGCCTCTTCCGACATCGGGGGATAACTAAAGACATTGGGGGAGCAGCTCCTGTCCGCGTCCCAAGCTGCGCTCAGCAGTCTAGGTGGACAGATCCTGGGGGGCCGGCGGTGACAGCTGCCCCTCGCTCCCCAGATCTGCCACAGCAAAAGTGGGGAGATCAACCCAGTGAAGGTGAGCAACCTGGTGCGGGCCTACGTCCAACGCTACCGCTACTTCCGCAAGCACGGCCGCAAGCCAGGGGACCCCCCGGGGCCCCCACGGCCGCCCAAGGAGCCAGGGCCCCCTGACAAGGGTGGCCCGGGCCTGCCCCTGCCCCCTCTCTGAGACCCAGCCCCCCTTCCTTCCGCCTCCTTGGAATTCTGGACGTATTTATGGCTCCGCCTCCTCGCTTCCCTCCCCGAGTCAGTGGGATGATTGGGGGAGGGTCGCCGCGGGGAAGAGGAGAGCCCCCTGCCCAGTCCCGTGCCCATTTCCCTCGTCCCCGAGCCTGTCCCCATCATCCCTCTCCTCTGTTCGTGCCTCTCCCGTTTCATTAAAGATTTCATGAAATGTTGCCCCCGAGCCCCAAGATTTTAGGTCTTTTTTTTGAGAGACCCGTCTGGGAAGGGTAGGGAGGGACATGCTGGGGGCTTAGCCCAAGTCTGAGGCTGGTTCTCAGGAGACCGGGCTACGTGGCTTGGGGCCAGTGCGTTCCCCTCCTCGGGCCTGTCTCCTTGTCTGTACAGCGGGCATTGAGGATTAAATTAAGACCCAGGCAGGTGAAGCACCTAGAACATTCCCCGGTGCATAGTAAGCTATTGCCGGTGACAGACCAGTGGTGATGGCCGTGGGGGTCCCACTGGCCAAGGTCTGCCAAGCTCAGGGCACCTGGGTGCTACTTGTCTGTTTTGGATGTGCCCAAGACCAGGATCTTTGTCCCCCATCGAGTTGGGTTGTGTCTTAACCAGACCTGAGAGGCTGGAGTGACCACATCACTCTCTTGAGACGGAGAAGGGAGCCGAGACGCAGTAGGAGCCGTGTGGTGTGGCAGGGCGGTGCTGGCCTCGGTCAGGCCCACGACCCAGAACCCAGGCGGGGTCGAGGTGGTTGTGTCGGGTGGGTGGGGCGCAGAGCTCCTGAGGCGAGGCGGGATCCCAGACTCAGCCCTGGGCCTCCCCGAGAGAGCAGCTCTGAAGCCAGAACTGGATTCGGACCAGCTTGTGTTTCCTACTTTGTGACTATTTTTCCTCTCCCAAGCCCCAGTGTCTTGGTCTGTAAAATGGGATGACCGTCACCTCCTCAGCAGGTCCCTGGGAAGAGGTAAGGAGGTAGTGTCAGCTGCCCCTACGCAGTGCCTGGCCCTCACACAGCGAGCACCTGCGTCGTGGCAGACCAGGACAACTCATGCCCAGCTTGGGTCAGAACTGGCCTGGGAACGCTCAACACCAGACACGCACACACGTGGTGACTGTGGCAAGAACTAGTTTACTGGTTGACGTGGGGAGGGAGAAGGGCCTCCCCAGTGACCTAGAAATCCATGTCCTCGACCAGGTCCTGGAGGTAGGCCTTGTACTGGTCTGCCGTGAGGGAGAGCGGGTGGCTGTGAGAAATGTGCAGGTCCACCGTGTTCTCCAGGGAGGAGGCACCCCCTGCCCGCGCCATGTCCAGCAGGGCCCGGAGGCACGTGGGAACGATCTGCAGGAGGTGGGGGAGAAACACCATTAGGGGAAGCGCCCAACGCGATCCACCGCAACCCAGCATGAACCGTTAGACCCAGAGCTGCTGGGACTTGCAGTTTTCCCATAGTCATAATTGTGGGAGGCCAGAGGAGGTTTGTAGGGCTGAGGCTGCTGAAGGGTTCCCAGAAGTTTGGGCTGAGCAGCTTGTGGTCAGGACTCCTGGGAGCTGTAGTTCTCACAGAGGCTGCGGGGACTTGTAGTCCACCGACTCCCACACGGTTTTAAGAGCCCAAAACAGGCTAGATGTGGGAGAGAGAGGTGTGAGGCCATGGGAAGGACACCCAAAAGCTCCTGGGAATGAGGGATGGTGGTTGCAAGGACTCCTTATTAGAAATTATAGTTTCTCAGAGGGGCTTTGGGAATTGTAGTTCCTAGAAACAGTCTATTCCCGTTGGAAGCTCCACCCCGTGGCTCCAGGGGGCTAGGCTGCAGGCACCTTGACCATCACAAGCTTCTTGATCCATGGCTGATCCTGGGGCCATGACTCCCCCATGCAGAACCAGAGGGTGTAGCGTGGCGAGCGTCCACTTCCTTCAATGAAGGCGATCAGATCTGGGGGCCCAGGAGCCTAGTCAGGGATGAGAAGTCCTCGACCCACCCTCTCCCTAAAACCTGAGTAAAACTCTAACTTCTCCCCTGACTTAAAGCCCGACACAGCTCTGCCCCCACAACCAGGGGGCTGTGGACTTGGGAGAAGTCCCCACAATTCTGGCACAAACGTAAACATTCTTCCTCCCTCCGTCCCTCCCATCAAGGTAGGGTGGGAAGGTCTGTCCCTTCCCCACCCAGAGCCTCAGCATTGAGGATGAGGTAACAGGCCCAGGAGGGGGCTCAGCTCCTCCACGGATGCAGTGATTCTGGGACAGACGGTGGTTTCCAGTCGCTGCTCTTTAACCCATTACGGCCATGCTGTCTGATAAGCAGCCATTAGCCACCACGGCTGTTAAAATTGTAATTAATGAAAATGCAACAAAATGTAAAAACTCACTTCCTCACTTGCACTGACCACGTCTGAGTACTTAGTGGCGACATGTGGCTAGTGGATACCATACTGTACAGTACAAAGGAAACTGTTGGCTAGCCAGGCCCTACGGGAGACCTGCGTCTGTCCAGCCACACTAGTTGGTAATGATGATGACTGGCAGCTGGTTCCTGGAGCACCCTTTGTGCAGAGGACACTGCCTCCTACCAGCTCTAGGCAGGTAGGGGAGAGAGGAGACAGCCCCCAGATCTGACGGGCCCGAGCAGTCCCGTCCCTTGCCCCAGGTTGAACTGCAGGCAGAGCCGCAGGACCCAACAGGCCCTGCTCTTCCCACAGCGGCGCTAAGACCCCGCCCCGCTCACCTGCCACGAAGGGCTTCAGGTCGAACACACCTCCTTCCCTGTCCTTGGGGACCTCGCCATCAGGCCCGTGACCACTGCTGGGGAGGAGCTCCTCGCCCATGGCCCAGTAGGTGTGGCAGTGCCCCAGCCTCTGGGCCCAGAGCTGCTGCCCTGCCCTCCACAGAGCTAGGCCCCCCCCGAGGGAGCTCAGCACACGCTTCACGTAGCCTGTCACGGCCTTGTCTGTAAGGGACACTCCAGGGTCTGGCAGTGTGATCGGCTGCCCAGGCAGTGCCTTGTCCCCTGCTTCTGACCCCACCAGCCGCAGGCCCTTTGGGCAGAAGATGGTCTGCTGGAAGACTTGGCGGCCCCGGTAGAAGGCAGTCACCTCGAACTCCCACTCTGAGCAGCGGCCGCAGCAACGTGAAAGTGGAGAGAGGTTGAGAGAGTGTGAGGGGGCCCGTCGCCCCAGCCCCACCCACCCCATGGCGGGAAGTCACCTTCCGCGGGCACTCACCTTCCTCAGGCACCAGGAGCTGCCTCAGTGGGTTTTCAGGGGGTTCTGAGTTTGGGCAGGGAGCAGGGATGTCTAAGCTGGGGCTCAGCAAGAGCTGGGGGGGCTGTTCAGTGGCCATGGCCAGGCTCAAGGGCCCCTCATTTGGACCTGGGACCAAGGCCATGTCACTCAGTAACTCTAGAATGTCTTCCTGGAGAGAAAAAAAGGACCTGGGCATTTCCATAGCATTTCTGGAGCCTTCCCATGGACTAGACCTTGTGGTCGGCAGTGTGGGGACCCAGAGATAGGACAGGCCTGAGCTTTGCTCTTAGGGGCTGCCAGTCTACGGGAGAGGCAGCCGTGGGCGCAGACTGCTAAGTACACGTGTGGGTAAGCTGCTGGGCGCTACAGTGGCCTGAGCAGAACAGCTAGTTCCTGCCTCAGGATCTGGCTCCATGCAGGCAAGACCTGGGCAGAGAAGGCTGGGCAGAACTTCAGTGGGGACTTTCCCTGGCACAGACATCAGCAAGATCAAGGGCGGGGAGTTTCTGAGTTCTCAGAGAGGCTGGAAAGTGAGGAAAGCAAGGAAAGGTGTGTTAAGGCCTCAAATGTCTAGCGATAACTGAACTTTCTCCTGCGGGTGCTGGGAAGCCATGGGTGTGCGAGCAGGGGAGTGATGGGGTCAGCTCTGGGTCAGGTGGGGGAGAGGAGGGAGGCCAGGGAGGAGGCTTGGGCCGTGGCCCAAGGGGAAATGATGAGGCCTGACCGGCTCTGCGGGGACGCAGAGAGGAGGTGGAGCCGACTGACGGCAGCCGGGTTGGGCGTGTTCTTACCTGGGTATCCGAGGTACTGCATCTGCCATCGGTTTCTGGAGAGGTGTCCAGCTCAGGACAGTCCCCAACTCCTGTCGAGAAAGCTGGTGAGTGGAGAAGAGATGCTGGGGACTCTCAAAATCCCATCCCTCCGTGATAAGCCCCACTTCCAGCACACCTGAGGACACAAACTCGTAGATCTTGTGCGGGTCACGGGGATCCTTGCTCCGGTCCTCCGCTAAACGCAACACTTCCTTCCGGTTCAAGGCAGACCTGAAATTCCTCTTCC
Organism: Pteropus medius; assembly: GCF_902729225.1. NCBI lineage: Eukaryota > Metazoa > Chordata > Mammalia > Chiroptera > Pteropodidae > Pteropus > Pteropus medius. The sequence goes on along the minus strand of NW_024347852.1, from coordinate 639,324 downwards.
AGGTGGGCAGGTCAGGCTTATCCTTCCCAGGAGTGTAAGCACCGCTGGCCTGGGCCCAGGCCTGGAGGATGGGGGGTACCAGAATAGTGGGGAGGATGAGTTAGAGCCGGGCCGGGAGCCCTAACCCCGCGTCCTCTCATCCTGACACCTCCTCTCCCCTGGCCCGTGCAAACGCCGCACGGCTCCATCCCCAAACTTCCATTCTCTGTACCCCAAGTCCCCATTACCTCCCACCTTTCAAAACCTTTTTCTAAGCAAGCCTTCCGGGTCCTACTGCGTGTCTAACTCTGTCACAACCGCCCACCCCGCTCTCTTTTTAGCGCCACTGGTGTATCTTAATACGGTGGTAAGTAACCGAAGCTTGGGGCCCGGTCTGGCCTCTAATGTTCCCAGACCGGTTCTCCCAGAATTCTATATCCAAGAGCCCCGCTCCCACCGAGCCCTGAACCCCTAGGATGCATTTCCTTCACGTTCTAACGCCACTTTCCCGGTTCCAGTCCCTGAACCCGGCCCCTCCCACCCTGCCAGCTCTCCTGCTAACCTCTCCCCTTCCCAGTCTAACTTCACCCATCCCTACCTGCCGGCTTTAGCGAGGGCCCGCCCCCACGTGCTAACCCCGCCTTCTCGGTCCAGTGCCCTCGGAGTCCGCCCCGCCCCGTGTTTGTCGAGTCTTGGCTCCTGCGCACCTGGAAGATGCCGAAGTCCTCCTGCTGGGCATCCTGCCGCAAGCCGTGCTTCCAAGGGATGCGAAAGCGCGTGTGGCTCTCGTCCAGCCATGCCACGCCCTCCAGCTGCCCACTGTCCAGTTGCGACACTAGCCAGGGCAGGATCCTCGGCTTTGGGGTAGCCATGGTCCGACCTGCGTACAGAGGGCAGTTCCTGGGCGCCGGCGGCCTCCCAGGCCCACCTGGGCCGAGGATTCCACACCCAGACGGTCCTCTCACGGGGCCATAGCGCAGGTCCCTCACCTGTATTTCCTTGGGGTACAAATGGGCCTCCTCCCATCCTCCAGAGGGGCTCCCCAAATCAGCGAGAATTCGCTCCCAAATCCATTTTAGACCCCGCCTCGTCTCCCCAGCTTCTGTGCACACCCTCTGACCCCTCAATTCCGCCAACGTACACGCTTCTCTCTTCCACTGTAAACCCCTCCCTCCCCATCATGCAACACAGGTACCCCCACCTCTAAGGTGGAACCTTCCAGCAGACGCTACTCCCGGCAGACCTCTACCTTCCGCATTTAACCCAATGAAGACCCCTTCTACATTTCCGCCACTTAGATCCCTCTCATCCCATCCCCATCCTCCTCCAGGCCATGCCCCGCTCTCCAGAGTGAACTGCCCCCCATCTGCAAAGTCCACCCTTCTCGCCCCATACCCGCTTTTCCTAAGTTTGTTTTTTTTTTACGCCGGCCTTTGCTTTATTTTTCCCTGCGTGCTTCACTTTCCCCAGGGTGCACATTATCGTGGCAGATCCATCCTTTCTCCCGTTCCTCAGTCTTGGACGCCACCAACTCCCCATCTCTTCCGTGTTACCTACCTAGGGGGACGGGGGAGCGCGGGGTGCTAGGGCTCACCCGTCTTTGGGGTGATCGCTTTCGATTTCGCAGCGGCACACCCCTCTTCCCGTCAACTGAGCTTTGGAGCGACGGAGCTTTCTTTTCTACCGATTTCTTGAAATAAAAACCACTTCATCCTCATTCGGGTGACAAACTCCAAAGAGACGACACCCAGAACCCGGACCTCCCTCCTCCCCATGCCCTTTTCAGGCCTTCCGGCCACTGGCATGCTGGGAACGTCACTCGCGAATTCTGCGGGCACCCAGGGCTCCGCCCCCTCGACTTTCGGTCCGTCCCCAGCCCGGCCCAGTGCGCAGGCGCGGGAAAGTCAAACTGCTTCAGAAAAGTTCTTAACACGAGTTTCGGGAAGGAGGCGGCGGCGGGGCCCGGCACCAGGTGAGCGGGGTGTTAGGGAAGGCTGGCGTGAGGAGGGAAGAGGAGGGGGCCGGGCTCCAGGTGCGGGCACCCCAGTCCCGCTTGTGTGGCATCCAAGCGTCCCGGGCCCCCAACAGTGCAGCCTCGGAGTGGAACTACACGTCCCGGCAGGCTGCGCGGCGAACGGGTACGGGCCGAGCGCAGTGTTTGCCGTGAAGCCTGCTGGGATTGGTGGTTCCCAACCTCCAGCGGCTTAAGTAGCGTGGCATACGCTCTGCGAATCCAGAAGTCGAAGCTTTAAACACCCTTCTCTCTTGGGGACCTAGAGGCATGAGGCACAGTCCCCTTCTCTCTCCGACTCAAGTGTTCAGACCCCCAACCCCGTCTTGCCTTCGATCTAAGAATCCGCGTCTCCAGCCTCTTCCTCTGCCAGGACCGAGGAGTCTTCGTCCTCATCCCCCTTCATCCGCTAGGGACTCAGAAGTCTGAGCCCCGAGACCCCAGTTCCCCTAAAGGACCTAGGAGTCCAGACCCTCAGCCACTTCCTTCCTTGGGGACTCACAAGTCCTGGACCCCTCCTCATTCATGGCGAGGAATTTGGACCCCAAGCCTTTACTTGCCGCTGAGCCCTGGAGTCCATACCTCAGCCCCTTCTCTCACAGGTGCCCCCATGGCGGGCTCGGAAGAGCTGGGGCTCCAGGAGGACACGCTGAAGGTCCTAGCTGCCTTCCTTAGGCGGGGCGACACTGCCAGGTCCCCTATTCCGATCCCACCCAGGTAGGAGGAGGTGCCCTCAGCCCTCGGGGGCCTGCCTGTGGGGTGGGCTCTCCAACACTTGCTCCTGGTCTCAGTCTTTCTCCTTTCCCCTCTCGTCTTATCTGGCTCTGTTTCTTGTCCCTGGGGTTGCAGGGAGAGGTCCTCAGTGGGAGAAAAAAGGGACTGCTTGCAGGAGATTTCTGCGGTCACTCTCTGAGTTCCCCTTCCCCAGGAACCCTGCCCAGGAGGAGCCGACAGACTTCCTGAGCCGCCTTCGCAGATGTCTTCCCTGCTCCCTGGGGCAAGGAGCTGTTCCCCCCGAGTCCCCCCGGCCTTGCTCCCTGCCCCTCCAGCCCTGCTATGGTTCAGAGCCTGGTAAGAGATTTTCCTAGATGACTGGTGACCTGGCAGGGCCAGGAGCTTTGGTTCCTAAAGTACAGACAGGATAAGGACCTCGTTCAGGTTCACTCAGCTAAGGGGGTAGGTAGCTGTGTGGCATCTTCAGCACCTCCCCTCACCATTCTATCCCCCCGCCCCCGCCAATCCCAGTTAAATTGCTGTCTGTCAATTTTGTGAGCAGGCTTCCAGAGGGCTGTTGGTCCCTTTCTATTTGTTATCTCCCTCCTTATCTGCCCGTCAGATTTTTGGACCCACCAGTACCCCCAAGAGGGAGATAGGAGACCTGGTTTTCAATCACAACTCCCTGGTCATTTGATTACATGACTCAGAAAATCCTTTTCGTCCCGTGCGCCTACAGTTTCTCCAATGACAAAACAGGCATGGGGGAGGCGGGGGTGGGAGTCATTGGACTTGATCAAGAGTGACCCACAGCTTTCCTCTCATATGTGAGCCTGGATAGACTAGTCATGGCTACCGGGAAGTGCTAGTTTGCAAAGGACTGCCGAGCTGGAGAGGAGAATTCTGTGATCGGTCGATGATTCCAGAAATGGGCGAGGTGGACTGCTACGTGTTCGCCTTCCTCGGATGGGATAACCTTCAAGGTCCCGTTCAGCTCTAACATTCTAAGTCCAGTTCAGGGGACACGATAAAGTGGAAAGTACAAGGGTCTTTTGCCAAGTGTGCTCCCTGGGCCTTACTTGACCCCGTCATGACACGGAAATCGTTGCTACCTGGCGAGGTGGTTGGGAGGAGAGACCCATAACTTCCTGATGTCCGGGAGACCTGACACTGGCTCTTTTCGCCCCAGGCCCAGCTACTCCAGACTTCTATGCCCTGGTGGCCCAGCGGCTGGAACAGCTGGTTCAGGAGCAACTGCGATCCCCACCTAGCCCAGGTGAGGTGCAGAGGGGCCCCAGAGAAGGGTGAAGGTAGAAGGGTCCCCAGGATTCTGCACGCAGCCAAATTCTCTTCTGTCCCCCAGAGTTACAAGGTCCCCCACCCACAGAGAAGGAAGCCCTGCTGCGGAGGCTGGTGGCCTTGCTGGAGGAGGAGGCAGAAGACATCAACCAGAAGGTGATGGTCGGTCTGCTCCATCCCTTAACTAAGATAGGAACTGCTGGCTGGTTGGGCACTGGCATCGGAAGCTGGGTCTGCATTCTCATTGGATGGTCAGGTGGGGCAAGGGTGGGACAGGGCTCGCATAAAGGGTTGAGTGACAGGTATGCCAGGGCAGGACAGTACTTTAAATGAGAGGCTTTCGTCACTCGTTCGAGGGGCCTGGTTTAAGGCAGGGAGTGTGGCCATCACCATGACCTAGGAAAGAAATTGGGACCAGTCGAGGACAGAAGGGAATATGTGGCGGTCGCGGGGCGGGGGTGCTTTGGAGAAGGCTGTGTAATCTGAAGCCCTGTTTGACTCTAGGCGCACGGAGGAGAATGTGGGGGCAGTGGACCGCGGAGGTGTGGTGTGTGCCTCTGTCCTGGAATACGATAGGTTCAGGAACTTGGCAAAGTGTATGGTCCTGTAATATTAATTGTATGGTGGAAGGCGAGGTTGTCATAGACACTGGCCTGGCCTCCGGGGCTGTCAGGGAACCGTGCGTGGGGTGTGGCAGATTAACGGTCTAGAACTTAAAGGCTCGGCCCTCATTGGCTGTGAAGGCCTCCGCAGGGGCGTGGCTTAGCTTCTCGGGTTCTAGGCCCCCCACTTCTGGGAGTAGTTAGGCAGGGACCAACCTGGGTTATGATTGGCTGATGTGCTGGATAGGGGTGTGGCTTAGAGTTAGTCTCTAGAACTCCCTTGACCCAGAAAGCCACGCCTTCAAGCCCCCTCTTCTGAGGCGGACCGGGCCTCTTCCCCTTCCCACCGCACAGCTGGCCTCGGACCCTGCCCTCCGCCGCCAGCTGGCGCGCCTGTCGGCCGGCTCCTTCGCCCGCCTGGTGGAGCTGTTCTCCAGCCGGGAGCGCAGCCCTCGCCCCAGCCGCGCACGCCCGTCGTTGCCGTGCCCCGGGCCCCCGCCGCCCTCCCCGGAGCCCCTGGCCCGTCTGGCCCTGGCCATGGAGCTGAGCAGACGCGTGGCCCGGCTGGGGGGCACCCTAGCCGGACTCAGCGTGGAGCACGTGCACAGCTTCACGCCCTGGATCCGGGCCCACGGGGGCTGGGTGAGCCACCAGAGCCTGTCCGGGCCCCCCTTTACTTAATCGTAACTGTGCATGTGTGTGTGTGTGTGGGGGGGGTGTTCTTCGGTTCCCTTAAGACGTCTCAGGTGTTCTCCAGCCCCACCATTCATTCACCTGTTCCCTAGGTACTGAGCACCTACTGTACACCAGGCACCACGATGATCAGTGGGTTATTGTGAGGATTAAATGGGATCATCCTTGCAAGTACTTAGTGCTCTGCGGGCATTCGGCTGTGTATTATCCAGTGGCTGTCTGCCTGGGCAACGCTGCCTGGCGGGATGCCCTCCCCCGGAGTCCCCTGCCTCACCTCTAATGCTCCCCTGCTCTGCTCGGGTACTACCCCCAGTGAGGTCTTCCCCGCCCCCACTTAGAACCGCAGCCACCTCCGCACCTCCCCACCCACTCCCCTTCCATTTTCGCTGCTTTATTCCTTTCTGCAGCGCTCCGCACCTTCGAACAGATGGTAGAAATGATTGCTTTTACTTATTTTTCTTTCCCTTATTCCGCTCCTGACACATCAGCTTCAAAAGGCCAAGGAGTCTTACCTTGCTTGCTCACTGCGTTCAGCCCAGTGCCACGCTCAGAGCTGGACTGGGCTCTCGTGTGCTGGCTGTGCGACCTTGGCAGCTGCCCCATCTCCCTGAGCACCTGTCTGTCCCCGCCCAGTGGGCACCATCACCCGCTTGCCTCGTTGCTTGGGGATGCAGTCAGAGAAAGACACCTGCCAGGCCCTCAGAATGTAACCACTGCTTCACAGAGTGGCAGGGTCTGGCCAGGTGAGTTTGAGGAGCGGGGAGGAGGAGGGGCCGTTAGGGCTGGGGCGGGGTGAGCAGGGGGGAGAGGTGATAGCGAGAGCAAGAGGTCATGCTGGGACTCTGAGTAAGCCCGGAATCCCTGGAGGGCTCTGAGCAGGTGAGGGGCAAGAGGAGACTTAGGTGTTAACGCGCCCTCTGGCGGCGGCCTGGGGAACACTGTAGGGCGAGAGGGCGGAGTAGAGAGTTGGGAGGGTGTGACCACGAGTCCAGCCTGGAGATGAGGGAGGCTCAGACCAGTGTGGGGGTACTGGAGGATTCTGGATTTCATTCGGAGGTAGAGATGACAGATTTTGCTAATGGAGTGGATGCGAGGTCTGAGTGGCAGACAGGAGTCGAGGATGCTGGCCTGGGCAACTGCGGGGCTACATCCGATGTCCGTCCCCTGAGATGGAGAAGATCTGGGTGCAGGGCAGGGGTGGGAATGCTGGTTTGCGGAAGAGTCAGAGATGATTGCAGGTGGTCAAGTTAAGCAAGAGAGACCCTTTAGACCTCACAGCAAGGTGTTGAGGTCACAGCGGATGAAAGAACCTGGAGTTCAGCCCAGAAGCTTGTCGAATTGTAAGATTATTTCATTGAAGGACTGATAACAGGTAAGCTTGGCGGGGAGCTCGCCAAGGACTTCAGCGGGATGATCTCATTTAAGCCCACAGCAACCTATGGGATTTGGTTATGATGCCAGTTTTATGGAGGCAGAGAGGGAACGTTTCTTGTGCAGGGGATTAGAATCAGCTCTTTGACATGAAGCCAGGGCTCTTAAACCCCAGCTCTCTACCACCCTCTTGCTGGGACTCTGTCCCCGCCCACCCCCGGGTCTCTGTCTCCCCTCTCTGGTACTTTGCATGCCCCGTCCCTGCTCTCACTGGGCTGCCGTGGGTGCAGCTGTAATTGGAAGATGCCTCCACTCATGACGCTCTGCCACTTATTCCTCCAGGAGGGCATCCTGGCCTCTTCACCCGTGGACTTGAACTTGCCCCTGGACTGACATCCTTCTCAGAAGGTGCTATGAGACTGGAACTCAGGTCCCCGAGCTTTCCGTGTGCCTCCCAAGCCTTCCCATTCTACTCAGGGCTGTGGGGTGGTGGCCACCCTCCCTGGTTTTGCCAAAAAACAATTGTTTAAAAACTTTTATATTAAAAACTTTTTCAAGTATTTAGTTGTTTGTACTTTAACTTGGGAGCTAATGTTCTAAGTAGGAGAAGTGTGATTAAAAGATCTCTCCAATTTATAAATTGAGGAAAGAGCAAGTTCATTCTAGAAACATCGATTTGGAGCACCGATGAGTCCTCGTCACCTGAACATACAGCATATTTGAGGATATCTGTAAATATGATTCCAGCTAATTATATTTTCCCTTTTTATTGCATGGTTTAATTCTTCCAGCTAACCCTGTGTTGATGCTTACGGAGACTTTCCGGCTGATTCCAGAAGAAAGCTATAATCTTCCTTCCTCGGGCATCCAGCACACAACTCTCTTCTCCTTTATCTACTCCCACTGCTCCTTCTGAACCTTTCTTGCTGCTTCCTCCTCATCTACCTGTAGACTTGGGGTGTGTCACCTTTTAAGGCGATAGCCCCTTTCGCAGAGTTATGTTTGTAAATACACACGATGAAACGTACAGGATTACAAGGGAAACCAATTACAGCTGGTCTTCGTTATACGCAGGTCCCAGATTGGCAAATTTGCATATGCACCAAAATTTCTGGGTAATCCCCAGATTATTACCCACGGAATTTTCGTGGTCCTCGTGGCCATGCATGTGGGCAGAGCAGCAAATGATTGGACTCACCTGATGTGCGACTTCTCGGCTGAGGTTGACCAAGGCGGTGGCACTGTGCCTTCTCGCTCTGGCTCTCATACCGTAAACGTGTCCTGTCCACAGTCTATTTAGCGCTCTATTTTTCTGCTTTCTGTGCTTTTCGTAGCGATTTTGCTGTTGAAAAGGCCTTGAGCATAGCACCAAATTGCTGTCCACTGTCCCTAAGTGCAGGAAGGCTGTCTTGTTTCCCGGTTGGATAAGCTTCATTCAGGCATGAGTTATTGTGCTCTTGGCTGTGACTCCATTGCACGTGATTCAACAATGTATATTAAATAAGGTGCCTTTAAACAGAAACACACAAAATAAGGTGATGTATCGATGGGTCGACAAAAGTGTTGTAACGAGACTCTCAGAAACCTGAGCCCTTATTTCACCAGGAACAATGGCTCAGTATTTGCTAGGTCAGTGTGTGCAGTGACCTTAGAGAACATAGCTACCAAGATTAATAAGAACTGACTGTATGTTGAAATAAAAGTTTTCAACATGAATGTAAAAATGAGTGGCATAGTAATAGGTGTGCCTCTACATTAACAGTAGAAAGACCTAGAATGGGTCTAATGTCCACATTTCTAAGCAGAGCAGGAAGGACTCTCTCAGATGTATTAGTTCTTGCCGTTTCGCTGGGTAACAAATCACACCATTGTAGCGGCTCGCGATCCACATTTATTAACCACGGTTTCTGTGGAGCAGAGATGTGGGCGCAGCTTAGCGGGGTGCTCCGTTCAGAGTGCAGTCAGGGTCTCAGCTTCCAGCTCTTGAGTTTGTTGGCAGAATTCCTGTCCTCGTACCCATGGGACTCACGGTGGTGGGCCAGCAGGGGAGTCACTGTGGCCTTTGAGAAGACCTCAGCTCCTTTGAAGGGGGCTCCCATCTGATTAAGTCAGGCCCAGATAGAAAAATCTCCCTTCTGATTTATTTTAAAGTTAAATGATTGGGGCCTTAATGATATCTGCAAAATCAATTCACCCTTGCCACATAAGGTAACTTAATCAAGGGTGTGATATTCATCTCCTTTGTCATATAACCCAATGCACTGTTTGGTATATAACACTAGGGGGGCCAAAATCGTAAGGGCCACCTTAGAATTCTGCCTACCATGTGCCTGTCTGTAGAAACCATCATGTGACATGCAAGCATCTGTGACTTATGTTGGGGACCAGACCACAGAAGCGAATCCTAGGATCTTTGATGTGCTGCCAAATTCTTAATTGAAAGAAGGACCAAGTTCCAGTGTAGTGAGAGATTAATTTTCTACCATCCTAGCTCATTTCACTTTGACCTAAGTCAAGAAGAAGGGCTAGATTTCTGTGTGCTGCTTTTTAAAACTGTTTTAAATTTTAAAAATTTATTTATTTAAATTAGTTTCAAGTTGTGTGCTTCCAATCACAGTGCGAGTCACGCCAACTCCTTAGCGATTTTGTCTGTTCTGTGGCTTGTGACCTAATGTAACACCGGCCAACAGAAATGGAATATATGAACCATGTATGGTATTTAGAATGCACTAGTAGCCCCGTTAAAGCAAAGTAGAAAGAAATATGTCAGTTAATTTTGATAATAATCTTTTATTAGCCCCATTTATCCAAAATAGAATCATTTCAACGTGTGTTCAATTTTTATTTATTTTTTAATGCCTACGGCACCTGGTCTTCCTAGGTGGTCTCCCATCCAAGTACTAACCCAGGCCCGACCTTGCTTAGCTTCCGAGATCAGACAGGATCGGGCTTGTTCAGGGTGGCATGGCCGTAGACAACATGTGTTCAATATTAAAAATATTAATGAGATGTTACTGATTCTTTTTACATGAAGTCTTCAAAATCCAGCATATGTTTTACGCTCACAACACATCTTAGTTCAGACTTGCCACGGCCCATGACTCGCCCTATGTGGTGAGTGTCTGCCACTTGGGAAATGCAGAATTTGATGCTGACGACTCCCCCATTTCTGACTCCAGCTCAGACTTCTCCCCTGAACTCGATACTCATGTGTCCCCTGTCCAGTGCCATCTCCTTTTCAGTGACATTAGGTTCTTCCCTAGTGTTGCAGAAATAGTTTGTTATATTTTTTCAAAATAGTTTTTGTTCTTAGTAGCAGTACGGAGGAAAAGTAATTGAATTGATCAGGTCAAAATATAGTTCTTGGGTATAAAAAAAAAGGAATAAAAAAACCTTGCTGAAACATTTGGGAAAACAGCAAAAACAAAAACAAAACAAACAAAAAACTGTTTTAAAACCCATACAACATACAGCGTAGGGGTCAAGATACGGGCTCCGATATTTAATCGGACTTCATCCAATTTTTAAGTTTCTGCTCTTAAAAAGACAACATTAAGAAAATGAAAAGATAGATCATGGATTGGGAGAAAATATTCAAGGTAGCTATAACTGACAAAGACCTGTATCCAGAATCTATAAAGAACATTTACTATTTGTGAATAAGAAAACAACATCGTTTGTAAAAATAGGCAAAAGACTTGAACCAGACACCTGATAAAAGAAGATATACAAATGGCCATTAAGCACATGAAGAGATGGTCAACATTAGTGGTCAGAGCAAGGCAAATGACAGCCATGACATAGCTCTTCGTACTCACCAAACTGGTGAAACTAAAGACATCTTAGCAAGTGATGGCCAGGACGTCGAGCAACTAGAACTGTTCATGCATCATTGATGGGAATGCAAAGTGGTGGAACACACTGGAAAACTTTCTGGCAATTTCTTATAAAGCGAAACATACATCTAGCATATGACCCAGACATCTGCTCCTAGGTTTATCCAAGAGAAATCAAAGTGTCCGTGGGCAGAAAGACTTGTACATGAAAGTGCATAGCCACGTTATTCGTAATAGCCTCGTCCTGGAAACATGTCTATCAACAGGAAAGCGGATAAACTGATACATCTATACAGTGAAATACCCATCAGCAATAATTGCAAGCATTGCAAACCGTTATATGCAACAACTTGGAAGAATCTCAAGCATTGTGCTGAGCGAAAGACCGACACACGAGAGCACATACTGTATAATTCCATTCATAGGAAACTAGCAAGGGAAAGGCTACACGATAGTGACAGAAAACAAAGTGATTGCTTCAGGGGTTGGATGAAGGAGGTGTTCACTGGAAGGGGTCATGAAGGAACTTTCTGAGAGCGATGGGTATATTCTACCAGTTGTATTCATCTTTATTCGATTGGTAACGTTTTCTGCAGGTCGAGGAAAGCTCTGTGGACGAGGTGGTGCCTGAGCAGTGCCCGAGCTGACGTCCAGGAGTCGGCAGACAAAGGAGGTGTTTCTGGAGGTGGGTGGGCTGGACTTGGCAAAGGCCAAGTGGTTTGAGTGGTCTCTGGGTTTAGAAAACTTGCAACAGTTAAGTAGAGGGCTACAGTTTAAACTCCTTGTCGCCTGAGTCCTCTTCCCGACTGGGTTCGGGGACCCCCGGGCAAGCCCACCCTCTCTTTGAGCCTGTCGTTGCTTCAATTTTTCCTTCAGGTAAACGAGAACAATCCCCTCCTTGTTCCCCCTGGACGCCCCTCGGGCTGGGAGAATCCACCCGACAGGACAATGAGTTACAGCTACTTTTGCCAATCGCTGGCGCCTAGAGGCCTGCTTCCGCCCTTCTCGTGGGCCAATCGCCGTGTTCTTGAGACCAGCAACTTGGAGAAGGCTCGCCGAAGGCTTCGTGACGTCACATTCCGGCTAAACCAGTAGCGGCTGTCAAGGGGCGGGTCGTTTGGTGATGGACAGATCTATTTCAAAATGTCCGCTAGCGCGGGGACTGCCGGGAAGCTTTGAGGAGGTGCTGGGGTGAAGGGGCGGGAACTCCTGCTGGACTTTGCCCAATCACCAGTCACAGTTCTTGCGATGGACGGGCAGTCTTTCCCATCCCTGTCGACTTAAGGGGGCGGGGCTCCGCACGCTGGACTGGGCGGGTCCCTGGGCTTTGATGGGCGTCCAATTGGCCCAATTGCTAAACGGTATTCCCAGACGGGCCGCCTCCATTGCCAATAAGATCTCCTGGCACGGTCGCGGAGGGCGGGCCGTGGACCCTCCGGTATAAGGCGGTCCCGGGGGAGTGCGGGGAAGGGGGGGTCTCGGCGGCTGGAGGAGTAGGTGCGGGTGAAGATGGCGGCAGCCGAGGCCGCGAACTGCATCATGGAGGTGAGCGTCTGGAACGCCGCTGGGGGAGGGGGTCGGTTTGAGGGTCGGTGTTTTATGGCTCCGTCGTGGGGAAGGGGCTCCGTGTCGCCGGATTGGGGCTAAAGACCGCCAGCCATACCGAGGGGAGGCCGCATGCTCCAGATCCGGGGATACCGTTTGATGTGCGGATTCTCTGCCTTCGGGGGCTTGCGGTATCCCGCCGAGCCGATGAGCTCGTGCCCCCTCCCACGTGGAGGAGGGCTGGGGGCGCTTCCGGCCTGGCCCCCACGTGGCTGGGGCGCGGTGGGTGGGGAGGGGGTGTGCCGTGCCCGGTGGCCTGGCGGGCTCCACGTGCGGGACAAAGGCCCCGCCCCCGACCGGGGGAGGGGCGCGCCGGGGGGGCGGGGAGGAGACTCCGACCCTCCTTCGGAGGCCCCCGGCCTTCCTCCCAGGGGATGGCGACGTACACCTCCGGGTGGGACTTATTTGGGAACCTCCGCGAAGTAGAGTGTGTTGCGTGGGGCGGTGTATCTCAGTCCTAATAAAAGCCCCTTCTGGGGACAGGGGCATCTGCTTAGGCATCGGTCCAGGTTTCATGCACTTTTGGGTTGGGATTGGAGGAAGATGAATTTGTTCCCTTCGGTCCTCATCCCACCCCACTCCCCCGCCTTCTGCCGTTTCTTGTTCTTAGATTCTCCCCCGCCCTGGGCTTTGGGAACGGGGGTTTGGGGTATTGCCCCTGTGACCTCCCTCTGGGTGGTGGTGGGGCCTCTAGCTTGAAGGAGATTCTTCTCGATAAGGCGCCGCGCACCCCCTTGTGGCCATTTCTGGGTGTGTGGGAGGGACATCTTTTTCATGGGGCGTGTCTCAAAGCCCACCGTCCCGTTGGAACCCACCCCCCGCCCCCCCCGACCTCGGCTAAGCGGGGCGGGAGTGGGGGGAGCCCTTTCGCTGGGAAGGGGATGTGATGAAACCTTTCAGCCGGGTGTTTGTGAAGGTGGGAGGTGACCTCCCCCTTCCTGAAGGCCCGTTTGAGGGTGCCGAACCTTTATCCCTGAAACGGTTTCCCGAGAGTGTGGTTCTTGTGCAGCCATGTGCGCTGGGTTGGGGCTGCTGTTTCGAGCCCGTTGGGGCTTGTCTGCGGTAGTGTCGGTGGTATTGAGAAATGGGCCCCCGTGGGAAATCCCCTTGCCCTTCTTTGTAGGCATTCTCACTGGCTTGGGAGAATGCGGTGGGGCTTGCAGCCCCGTGGGTCATGTCCCTGACTTCACGCTTGGAGCCTGGAGGGTGGCCACATCTGGGAAGAGATATAATGTGACGGGGCCTGGGGTACTCCCACCCCTTCCTTTCTGTGGAGTGGAGGTCAGCTCCCCAGGGTCACTCCAATGACTCCCATCCCCCTGGGCTCTCTCCTAGACCAGGCCCTGTGTGGGTAGAGGAAGTATTTTTCCCAGAGGTTGTCTGAGGACCTGGCCCCACACCGGGGGCCTTCCGGGCATGAGATGGGTGTCTGCATGGGGAGAGAGGGACTCCAGGGCTCAGAGCCTGGCCTCTTCCCAGGGGCTCTGTCTCAGCAAGAGCGTAATGAGAACGGAGATTGTCTCCAGCTGGTTTTATTTGGAGCTTCCTGAGCCCAAGGCCGGAGCTAGGGGTCAGGGTGCCAGCTCCGGTGGGGTGCCTGTGTGCCACACCTCCTTTCTGGAATCCTCTCAGACGAGAGATTGGTCTGCAGAAGTGGCAGATGCCCAGTGGGCACACCCTGCCAGCCCCCCTCCTCCAGCTACTCCTGGCATCCCAGCATGGGGGTGTGTGTCAGGAAGCGTCACCTAATCCGGGGGGATTAGATGATGAGGGGGAGCGACAGCTGGCAGTGCCTGTGTGCCCAGCGGGTGCCAGTCTCTCTGGGCTGGATGGGGGAGGTGTGTATGGTCAGGTGTCTGGCCAGAAAGGGGCAACATGGGAGCGGTCCGCCATCTCTCCAGCCACAGCTGAGACAGAACCCCCTCTCTTCTCTCCCCACTGTCCCATCCCTTTTGGAAACAACCCCACCTCATCACTTGCTCCCTCTGCCATCACTCTCCACCAAGGAAAAGGAAAACTGTAGAAAACATCTCCCTTCCCCCGAGGGCCAGGGTCCCTTGGCCTGGCCTGCCCCTAGCCACTCCCAGTAGCTAATCCTTTCTCCCTGTTACTCTCTCCTAGAATTTTGTAGCCACCTTGGCTAATGGGATGAGCCTCCAGCCGCCTCTTGAAGAAGTAAATATCCTTTTGTGAGACACTTTCCCACATTAAGCTATCTTGCCACACGTCAGGCCCTTTCTAGCGGTCTAACCTTGATCCCTCTTGCTTCAAACCAGTTTACTCCGTGCCCCCGAAACACTTAGTACAAACTCCCTCCAGGTTTGTGGCCCCCATCTGGCCTCCCCCAATATTATGGCTGCTTCCCATGCTCATTTTAAGCCCCTCTGCCCTTCCTGTGTCTGCCCCAGTTCTGTCTTCCCCTCCCTTCCCCAGCTGTGGGCTGAGCTAGAAACGGGGGCAGAGACTGGAAGATGGTGCAGGCGTGGCTGGGAGGATGGCGGGGTGCTCTCCCTGGATGGTGCTCTGAGGGGGGGGGGTCCTGCAAAGGAAGAAAATGGGATTTTAGGTTTTGGGGTTCTGGGGGAGGCAAGATGGCAGGTGGGGGCTGTAAGGTTGCCATGGTACGATTTTGGGGGGTTACTCCAGGGAGAAGTAGGGATCTGGAGGCTTAAGAGGCCCTGGGGAGCCCCCAGATTTGACCCATGCTCCCATCCGCTCCCTCCCAGGTCTCCTGTGGCCAGGCAGAAAGCAGCGAGAAGCCCAACGCTGAGGACATGACGTCCAAAGATTACTACTTTGACTCCTACGCTCACTTCGGGATCCACGAGGTGAGTGTGGACAGCTCCTACGGCTGCTGAATCTTGAGGGGTTCGTGTTTGGGAGGGCTGCAACTTAATTTCCCACGCGTGCGCACTGCCTTGCCTGGCAGCGGGCCGCTTCTCTGCGCATGCGAGGCGCTCACCCCGGGGGTCGCCTCGTCTACCCGTTGCCTTGGAGACTGAGGTTAGCCTGGTACTCTACGGGAAGCTCTTGGGAGGCAATGGTGGGAGCGCGCATGCGTGCCTGAGACTGCAGCTGGAGGTCAAGGCCAGCCGGTCTCTGCCGCCCTCTAGTGGCCGGCGGTGGGATCGTCTCCCAGTTGCTCGTGCCTGGTGTGCAGATGGTTTCTCAACTCCTAAGGACTGGAGGCGGAGATCCCAGAAAGCAGCTGGGATGGGGTTCAGAGGGTTTTTTTTCTTTCTTTCTTTCTTTATTTTTTCAGCCGATGCCTCTTTTTTCTTAAATTTACGATTTTTGCCTAACAAAACTTACGATTTTTAAGTGTACAGGTCAGTGGCATTAAGTTACTGAGGACTTTTTAAAGCCGAGGATCACTGGGACTTAGGAGGCAGTGGTAGAATCTGGTGAAGATGGGAGTTTAGTCCATCCGCGTTTGATTTTACAAACACGGAAACTGAGGTACACGGAAGGGGCATAACTTGTTCCAAGGGCATTAAGCAAGCGGGGGGGAGAAGGCTGAGCACTCGCCCTCCAAAATGTCAGGGTGTCGGAGGCCAGTGCACCCTGTTTTCCCACTAGGCGTGCAGGCCGCCCTCACGGTACCTTTGCACCCTCCCGTCCCCCAGGAGATGCTGAAAGACGAGGTGCGCACCCTCACGTATCGCAACTCCATGTTTCACAATCGGCACCTCTTCAAGGACAAGGTGGTGCTGGACGTGGGCTCGGGCACGGGGATCCTCTGCATGTTTGCTGCCAAGGCTGGGGCCCGGAAGGTCATCGGGGTGAGTGTCCTGGGCAGCCTGGGCCTTGGGACAAGGAGGGGCCTTTTGGGGCTCAGAGACTGGATGGAGGGAAGTGGTGGCTGAGGGTGGGACTGGGGGTCTCAGCCTTCCTTCTTCCTGGGCCCCCAGATCGAGTGTTCCAGTATCTCTGACTATGCGGTGAAGATCGTCAAAGCCAACAAGTTAGACCATGGTGAGCCCAGGAGGAAGACGGGGTGTGGGGATTTAGTGGGTGGTCATAGCCTCACCGGGGCCCTGGGCAAGGGGCGGGGCCCCAAATGCATCTCAGCCATTCCTCCTCTGTGGGCTCTGCGGCCCACGACATCGACGGCCAGGGAGTCCGACCTCAGTGCCCACGGCCTCATGGGTGTGTTCCGCCCCCTCGGAATTTGAGTGTCCAGGTTGCAAGCTTTGCACCTCAGTCTTAAACGTCAGGGCAGGAAGCAGTCTTTAGATTTCTCAGTGAGTAATACCATCGTGGTGACCCCTGAGGGCCCACAGTGAGAAGTCTGCCATCCGCCTCAGCCGTCTTTCTCTCGAGTTCAACCAACACTCCCTGCGAAGTTTGCACCTACAAGCACACACACGTAAATGTGTTTATGCTCACACGCAGCTAGCATTTTGTGGAAGTTTTTCCACTTTGCATTTTCCATTTGCTTCTTGGGTAGTCGGGCACGTTAGAGGACGCTGAGAAGATCTTCTCTCTCATGACCCACCACGTGCAAACACCCCAGCTTTCTCAACCAGGCTGCCGGTGGCAGGCGTTGAGCTGCTTCTGAGGTTTTCATCCCCCGGCACATGACGTCATTTCACATGCGAACTAGTACATGTGTGAGGTCCATTTATAACAGTGGGGCCGCGTGGGTTAGATGTGTCGTTAGGTCGAGTCGATGTTCCCAAATTGCCTTTGAGTTCCCCCTGCAAGTTTTGAGAGGCAGAAAATGTGGGAAGGCGGTGGCTTTTCCGGACGCGGGGCTCTCGCACTTAGGAACTGTAAAGACTAGTATAATGAACCCCTCAAGCACCCATCACTCAGCTTTAGGTATGTCCGTTGGAAGCAAATTCCAACTGCGATATCGGGTCCCCTGTAAATTCTGCTGTGTGTCTCTAATAGATAAGGCTATTTTAAAAACATGACCATTTTGTTAGTGGCAACACCGGAATGTCACCTAATACCTAATCCACGTAAAATTGCCACTGCTGCTCGAGAATATCTAGAGTGACGAATTTTAAACCTGACTGAACAGGGCGTGGCTTCAGCACGTTCTTCGAAGTTGCCCAAATGTAGCATCCAACCCTTCCTTAGAGGACAAGGGCTGCCCCTGTGGGGTCCCCAGGCCCTGGAGCCCCTGGGAAGGTGGGTGTTTGGGTGTCTTCAGGGCTGGTGGCATGCGCCCCTGTCTGCCCCCACAGTGGTGACCATCATCAAGGGGAAGGTGGAGGAGGTGGAGCTTCCGGTGGAGAAGGTGGACATCATCATCAGCGAGTGGATGGGCTACTGCCTCTTCTATGAGTCGATGCTCAACACCGTTCTCTATGCCCGAGACAAGTGGCTGGTGAGGCCCTGGCGGGGAGGCGGCTGACAGGCTGGGGTCTTTCAGCCATTTGTTGAGCACTTATCAGTCCGGGTCTGGGCAGAAAACAAAAGCCGTGCTAGGTATTGCCACATGGGGGACTTGACACAGTATTGACTGCGCAGGTACCGGAAGGCCCGCAGCCAAGGCGGGGTGTAGCAGGCTTTGGGAGCTAGACGCCGACGAGGAGATGCTGCAGTGTCGGGAGGAAGTTAGTGTCGGGAGGAAGTTAGCGCCAGGAGGAAATCACAGCAGGGTGAAGGGATAGGGAGGGACTGGGGGGCCCTGGTCCCAGGTTCTCAGAGCAGAGCTCCCAGGGGAGGTGACAGAACCGAATGAAGGATGGGAAGCAGTCGCATGAGATCCGAGGGGAAGGGCATGTCGGGCTGAGGGTTTCAGCCACGGCCGAGCTCCTGGGACGCGTGTGCCCACTGCGTGCTGGGCAGCGGGGGAGCTGGAGCGGAATGGGGGTCTGGGAGGTCCGCAGGAGGGAAAGTTGGAGGTGAGGCCTGGAGGGGCCTGTACAGGTCTTCGTGGGCCTCGTGGACCTTTGTGAGACCTTGCCTTACCTCTCAGGACAGGCAGCCATATGGGCATAGCCGTGGCGATCAGGGTGGAGCGTGGGGGAGCCGATGGGGCGGCCAGTGCAGGAGCCCAGGTGGGGCAGAGGGGGTGGATAAAGAGACCTAACAGGGAAGGTTCAGGGGCACCATCTCCAAGGCCCCCCGCCTCCATGCCTTTGCCCTACCCCTTCGCAGGCGCCCGATGGCCTCATTTTCCCAGACCGAGCCACGCTGTATGTGACGGCCATCGAGGACCGGCAGTACAAAGACTATAAGATCCACTGTGAGCGGGCGTCCCGGGGGCGCGGGGCACGGCGGGCTCTGCCCAGGGCCAGCCCGTGCTCACCCGCCTCTCTGCCCCTCCCCAGGGTGGGAGAACGTGTACGGCTTTGACATGTCTTGCATCAAAGATGTGGCCATCAAGGAGCCCCTGGTGGACGTGGTGGACCCCAAGCAGCTGGTCACCAATGCCTGCCTCATAAAGGTGAGGGGCTGCGTGTGGCCAGGGGGCCCCCAGGGTTCGAACCAAAGAAGGGTCAACACTGGGCCCGTCGTGCGAGACATCGGGGCCCAGAGTGCTGGCCTGAGGTCCTGGGAACACGACCTGTCAACCAGAGGTGATGCTGGAGGCCGGGAGAAGCCACTTCACCCGTTAAAAAGCTCTGCAAGCCAGGAGGTGGCCATGTCCCAGGGGCACACGTCCCAGAGGGCACACTGAAGGCAGCTGAGACCCCCAGGCAGGGCTCACTCCCCTGGACACCCAATGTGAGGCCAGGAGTGAGTTTATCACCAGCAAAGAATACCATGACTGGCATTTACTGAGCAAGCCCTCTGCCCCCATGTCCCATATGTGACATCTTGCTGGGATGCATGAGGTGGGCAAAAGCCGGTGGAGGAGGAAGTTTGGCGGGGACCAGTCCAGCCTCCACAGCCTGCGTCAGAACCCCGCTTTTGTCCTGAGTGCTTCCGGGAGCTGTCAGGGTTTTAAGCAGGGGCAAGACAGGATCTGACTGATGCTGTTTTAGAATTTTCATCTTGGCCATGTGTCAAGGAAGGGGCGGGGCGTGGGGGGAGGGCGGAAGCTGGGAGCCCCCAGTGGGGAGGCAGGGGAGGCAGTGGAGGCCTGGGGAAGGGTGCGGCCGTGGAGAGGGGGACCGGGCGGCTCCCTGGGTAGTAATTCTAGGAGTACACCGTGGGTTTGAGGTTGGGATGTAGGAGAGAGGGAACGGGGAGTCCAACCTGCCTTCCCCCGGGCATCGGGGTGGAATACTGGGCTGGATGTTGCTGAGCGGGCTCACGGGACGGGGCCTGTCCCGCAGGAGGTGGACATCTACACCGTGAAGGTGGAGGACCTGACCTTCACCTCCCCCTTCTGCCTGCAAGTGAAGCGCAACGACTACGTGCACGCGCTGGTGGCCTACTTCAACATCGAGTTCACCCGCTGCCACAAGAGGACGGGCTTCTCCACCAGTGAGCTCGGGGGCGGGGCCGGGGCGGGTTGGGGCGACGGGACCGCGGAGATCCGCTTCCCACCCACCAAAACCTAGACAGGTCCCTCTCTCGGCTGGCCGGGGCGGGGTTCACGGCAGGTTTAATCACCACAGTAAGTCACATCGGGCCAGACAGAGGGCGAAGCAGACCGGGTTAAAGGGGTGGAGCCGGAGATGGGGGTCGGCTCTGTTGAGTCAGCCTCTATAGGCCTCGAAATGTCCTCGCATTACTCCACTGGAAGCAGACCGTGTTCTACATGGAGGACTACCTGACGGTGAAGACGGGCGAGGAGATCTTCGGCACCATCGGCATGCGGCCCAACGCCAAGAACAACGTGAGGCGCGGGTGGCGGAGGGCGGGGTGGGGGGCACCTGTGCCTGTCGGGGGCTCTCAGGGTCTGTCTGTGGAAGTTTCATTGAGCACCTGCCGGAAGCGGGGCCCTGGGGACCCAGTCACGATGAGGCTGAACCCTTGCCCTCCTGGCGCTCCTGTTCTAAGCACAGGACACTCTGGCGTGGGGCCAGGTGGGTGGGGGCCAGAGGGAGAGCCACTGGGCTTCCTACCCCAGGCTGGGGAGCCAGGCAAGGGAACAAAGGCCGCGCCTCCAGGGCACCTGACAGGACAGAGCTGCCCCAAGCGTAGCCAGTGGCTAAGGAGGGGAGTCTGGGCCATCGAGCCAGTGTTAATGAGGCTGATGGTGCTCAGGTAGCCTGGGTGGAGACGGGGGGCCCAAGGCTGTTCCCACTTTGTAAATCAAGGAGATAAGAGCCCATTAAAGCTGTGATTCTCAACCAGGGACAAGCTGGCCGTCCCCTAGAGGACATTAGCCACTGGAGACATTTTGGTCGTTAATAACTGGAGATGGGGTGCTACCGGCATCTAGCGAGTAGAGGGTGGGGGGTACATAAGACAAAGAATAGCCCCTAATGAAGAGGGGTGCACCCCAAATGTCAGTGTTGTGGAGGTTGATAAACCCCAAACTACAAAAACAGCTGTGGAGGGAGGTGGGAGCTTGTGGCGAATTTCAAGGATGGGTCATCGGTGACTTCCCGGAGCCTCTGGCCTCTGCGGGGAGCCCTGGTGTGCTTGGGAGGGAAGGAAGTGGGGGACAGTGGGG
Organism: Pteropus medius; assembly: GCF_902729225.1. Classification (NCBI taxonomy): domain Eukaryota; kingdom Metazoa; phylum Chordata; class Mammalia; order Chiroptera; family Pteropodidae; genus Pteropus; species Pteropus medius. The sequence continues at coordinate 618,687 of NW_024347852.1, read as the reverse complement.
TGGAACCATCGAGTTTTGCTGTCCAGTTTTTTGGGAGGACGAAGTGTGCTTGGGAAAGGGGTTACCTATTTAAAAAAGAAGGAAGAAGTAACTTCTGATGGGAATGGTCCCGGGTCGGGAACTGTCATGAGGCCAGAGGTGGGGCAGCTGAGGTCTGTCCTCAAGGGACCGGCTGGCTGGGTTTGCAAGTGTCACGTGAGCTGTCACTGGGAGGTAGGGTTCAAGGCAGATGCGGGGGTGTGGACTACCAGTGTGGGGTGTCCAGCCTGGACGTGGGCTAAAACCAGGACCCACTGGGTCTCGGGGGGGGGGACATGGTGTCCCAAGCCCTCGCAGGCATGCTTCAGCCCTCTGCCTCCTCCTGACTCGGACAGTTCTGGGTCTCTGCCAGCCCTGTCGCTGGTCCCCCCTCACGTCCACCCTCTCCCCACAGCGCGACCTGGACTTCACCATCGACCTGGACTTCAAGGGCCAGCTGTGCGAGCTGTCCTGCTCCACCGACTACCGGATGCGCTGAGGCGGCGCTGGGTCCTCCCACCCCAGCCGAGCCGGCCCTGCACGGGCCCAGGGGCTGTGGCGTTCTTAGGTGGTTTCGGGGCTCCCCCTTTCTCCTGTGGTCAGGAGTTTTAGGGCCTGGGGTCTGGGAAGGGGGTGGGAGGGGAGGGCACATCGTGACTGTGTTTTTCATAACTTATGTTTTTATATGGTTGCATTTACGCCAATAAATCCTCAGCTGGGACGGCTCAGCTTCCTGGGGGAAAGTCGGTGGGGTCCCATGCACAGGGGCTGGGATGCCGATGGCCGCGAGCCTCTGTCCTCACATGTGTCCACTGGGTCTCGTTCCCTTTTCCAGCCTCTTGCAGTCTCTCCACAGACCTCTGTTGTCAACTCGCGCCTTAGGCCTCTCCCAGGCTCTCTTCTCAGCCGTCTCTCGGGGTCTGTCCCCTCGGCTCTCTGTCTGTTGTCCCCGTGGCATGGTTCTGCTCCAGCTGCCCGCCAGGCTGGGGGAAGGGTGGGTGTGGGTTCCCAGCAGAGCTTGGCCCTTGTTTCCCTGAAAACTGCCCATCCCAACAGACGTGGTTCCTCTCTGCTTGTGTTTTCCTGTCCCAGACCCTCCAAGGCCAGGCCAGGGCTGATTGGCAGTAACTACTACCCTGTTCCCTGCAGCTGAGAAAACCGAGTCATGGGTTTACACTGGGGAGAAGTCCTTGTGGGGACATGCACCCACTTCCTCCCCTAGCCTGTCTTGGAGCTGGGACTAGGGATCGGTGGGGGGATCCCATCTCAGCAGCGGGGCCTTCCTACATCACAGAGATGGACACCAAGGCCCGCTAACCTTCACAGTTCCCCAGAGGCTGGCCAGCCTCTGCTGCAAGCCTGGCATCTGCACACACCTGCCCTTTGCCACAGCCTCGTCTGCAGGGCCCCTGGTCCCCCAAGACTCCACACGACCTGGGTCACTGAACACATCTATGTCTCTCCATAGCCCTTGCTACACCTGCTGCAGTACAGCTGGAGCCCTAGGCTCGCAGGCACCTCGCATTTGCCTGCCCCTGCTTCTCCAGGATGGGGCGGTGCTGGCCAAGCTGGGGCCCCTACTCAGACTGCCTTTGCTCCCCATCCCGTGGTGGCTCTTGTCTGCACGTGCCCCACATTGCCCAGTTCCCTCTCTGAAAGTCCCCTGGCCTTGATTGGAGCCTCTCCACCTGCTGTGCTGGTCCCTGACTGGGGTGACTGGTGAGGTCGTCGCTACACAGGAGCCCAGAGCTTCCCCCCACCACACGCACACACTCCTTTCTTGGAATCCCGCTGCTGAGCCACCACTTGTCAGCTGCCCCGCCCCTCTTCCCTCCGCCCTCAGCGGGTCACGCCTCCCTGAGGCTTATAACCATCCTGGTGTGACCAGCACGCACGTAGGTATCCGTGGTGAAGCGCCAGAGGTGGGAACCCATCCGGGTTCCGATCCTGCCCTGGCGTGGTGTGGCCTCAGGCTCGAGCCCATTTTCCCCGCTTGGGAAGTGAGGGCAGGCCCCGAGAGAGCCTTAGCCCACGGCGGGAAGGCCTCTGCAGCAGATGGGTTTGGGGCATCTTCCCGACCCACCTCGCGATGACTGCCCACACTCTCCTGCTGTTGCTCCTGGCCTCCAACGTTTTGGGGCACCCAGACTCCGAGGGCAGGTTAGAAAGGTCGGTGGCGGCAGGGACAGGGCGAGGCCGCGAGTGGCGTGTACCCTTTTCGCGCCAGGGTTTCCCGCTGCGACAGAATGGGAGGATGAGATCCAAGCACGCCAGCCACCCCGCGGGGCTCAGAGATCTGGGTCTCCTGACCCCACCGAGCCCCATTTCTTGAGTGGCTTCCCTTTGAACCCGGTATCCCACACTCCCCCAGGCTGCTCGGGCACGATGTCCCCCAGCACCGCCAGCGCCGCTGTTCCCTGGGCACCTGCCAGATGAGCCGCCTGCCAAAGATTGTTTACTGGCTCAGCTTCGCCTCCACCAAGGAGCTCTCGGGGAAGGCTGGCCATGAGCCCCAGGACCCCCACAGCTATGGGCGCCGGCGGCGGCGGCGGCGACAAGAGGCCCTAGTACTGTTGCGTCGTCTCGGGGACCCTGGCCTGCGGCAAGGAGGCCATAGCGGGGCCCAGCTCCCTAGGTGACATCTGGCACGTCTCTGGGCCTCCCCTGGCTTCAGTCACCCATCTGTATATTAGGGCCACGACTGCAAGTTTCTTTTTCCCTGACTCCATGTGGGCTCACCCAGAGATCGCCTCCTCCCCGCCCCCACAGCTCCGGCTGTGACTGGGCTGGTTCCGGGGGGGCACACCGGGGCCAGCATGGGCAAAGGATATTAACGTCCGCAGTCGAATAAAAGGAGGGTTCCGTGACCATTTCAGCCTCCCAATCTGAGCCCAGTCTCTAACACATTCTCCTTTATCCTTGAACCTTTTCCCTCACGGAAGTCCCTCTGAGTGTCTAACTTGAATCCAATGCGCTGCAGCTGCACGTTTTGTGAGTGGTTTTGGTGTACCGACCGGACCCCAAAACAGCCCTTCTACCTCCCTGGGTGGTAGGGCTGTGATTCCCCACGGGCGTGATTTTACGTGTACCCAGAGGTAGACCGTGAGTTCCAAGCTGAGGGAGCTCCTTGAGAGACAAAGCGGAGTGGGGAGCCCAAGAACCTGGGGTTCGCAGGCGAGATGCTGCGTAGAACGCGGGAGGCCAAACAGTGGAGAATCAGGCGGAGTAGAAAGAGACTGGGCTAGGGATTGGACGGAGGGAGGGGATTGGACGCTGGGATTCGAAGGGGGCGGGGATAGAACGCGCGGATTGGAAGGGGCGGGGATAAACCAGAGACTTGGATACCCGGCGAGGCACACGCGAGCCAGAAATCGGGGTAATCGAGACAGAAATTGGATAGTCGGGGGGCGAGCAGGAGCTCCGGAGGCCCGTCGACCAAGTCGTGGACTCGTCGTTCTGGGATCGGACATATGCCACTGAGAGACGGGTCCAGCGCTCTAAATCGGGGGTTCGGGAGGTGTGCTTCGGCTTGGTTCCCAGGATTCGATCGGCGGACTCCTGACTCAGCGTGGTAAGTACCGGACCCGAGGGGCCCGAGTTCCTGCGGGGGCTGGGGGCCTGTGTCTTGGGTCGAGCGTGCGAGCCTCTCCATCCCTTGTCCTCGACGCTTGCCTCGGCTCACAGCCTCAGCATCCCTGGCTGCGAGACATGCGCAGTAGGGTGCTCCCTCCCCCATCCCCCCCAGCCCTGAGGCGTGCGGGGAAGGAGAAGGGGACGCCGGGCCACCCCGGAACGGATGAATTTATAGACAACCCCCCGCGCCTCAGCCCCGCCTTGGAATGGGAAGCGGAAATCGAGGGGACAGTACGAACAACGTCCGGCAGGTGTTCGTTTCGAATGGGTCTGGGGCTAATATTTTTCTCGAGATCTCTCAGTTCACCCTGGAAGGGTTTCCGCCTCCACCGCCCGGAATCTTGAAAGTCCTATGTTGCGGGGAGGCACTGTCCCCGCACCACGTTCTCAGCAGAGCCGCAAAAGGGGTTAACTCGAGTTACCCCTTCCGCCTGTGTTCACAGAGGTCCCCCCGACACCGGAGTCTCGGGCGGTATCTTCAAGATCCCTCAGGGGCTTAGGAAGGGTAAGCGGGCGTCCTGTATTCCTGGGTCAGCGGGAGGACGAGGCTGGGGCCCTGGACTCCTGGGTCTGAGGGAGCAGGGGCTAGAGACCTAGAGGATGACCCTCTGTCCTCCCACGCGTCTAGCGTGACATGGCCGAAGCACACCAGGCCGTGGGTTTCCGACCCCCGCTGACTTCGGACGGGGCCGAAGTGGAGCTCAGCGCCCCCGTGTTGCAGGAGATCTACCTGTCCGGACTGCGCTCTTGGAAAAGGCATCTCTCCCGTTTCTGGGTGAGGAAGGCGGCGGCTTTGTTTCCTTCCGGGAACCCAGTTACCTGCCTCTGGGATGCCTGAGGCTCATTTCCTGCATCCTGGTGGTCCCACTGCTGGGATCATATCACCCCCTTCTGGGAATTCCGATGTCCACTTCCCGGACCCCTTAAAGCTATTTCCTGGTCTGTGGCTCACTTCTGGGATCCTCGGCCTCACCTACTGGGAACCCCTGTTTACCTCTAGTACCCATTTCCTGGGCCTCCACTTTCCCTACACCCCCAAACGCAACTTCTACCCCAATTTCTAGAACTCAAAGTCCCTTTCCCACGGTGTACCTCTTATCTTTCCCTTTCATCTCCAGGCTAAAAACTAAATACTCCCCTTTCCAGAACCCCAAGGCCCAATGAAGATTTGGGGTAGCCCACACCCCAGTCCTGAAGGCCCTTCGGTTCTGAGTTGCAAACCTCCAGTGTCTGTATCCCACACTTCTCCATCACTGCAAACCCTGCCTCCCCGTCTCTGGTACAGCCCAACCCCGGCTCCTTGCCCTGGCTGGAGAACACCCACGTAGTTATATAACCGATTCCTTACCTGCCCCAGAGGGCCTGGTTCTACATCCTGAGTCTCCCCGCTGGTCACAATCTCTGTTTGTGAACACAGGTTTTGAGCACCTGTGAACTCAGCCAGGACCGAGTTTGAATCCTGGCTCTGCCACTTAGGAGTTGTGTAGCCTTGGGCGAGTGCTCCGCTCTGAGCCTCAGTTTCCCCACATGTAAAACAAGGGGCAAACGTGGCCCCTTCCTCACAGGACAGTCACGAGGATTAAGTGAATCTCACCTGTAAGCACGGAGCGAAGCGCCTGTCCCAGGGCAAGTGCGGACCTTTATCTTTTGATAATACCGTTTTTGATGCATTCAGCAAATTATCTGTGGAGCATTTGTTCAGGGCCTGGCACTGTTTGGGGCACTGGGGACACGGCAGGGAGCAAGGACAGGATCCTGAGCTCACAGAGCTCTCCATATAGTTGGAGAGAAGAAAAATAAGCATATATATGTGTATATGTACGTGTGTGTGTATACTTAAACTAAGATATAATTACATACAGAAAAATGCACAGATTTTTTAGGTGTACAGTGAATTTTCACAATACCTTTATAACCAACTCCCCATCAAGACAGCATTACCACTATTCTAGAAGGTTCCTTCAAGACCCTTTCCAGTTAGCGATCTCACTGCAAAGGCAGCCACTGTCCTAATGCCTCTGCTTCTGGATGGATTTTGACTGGAATTGCATTGTTGAATATTTTGACTGTCACCCCTGCATAAGAGTCAAGACCTTAAAAGAGTTAAAACTCTTTTAAGAATAGAAGGTCCCCTATGGTTAATGGCCCCCACCAGACCCTCACATTAGTATTAAATGACAATCGCAATAATGATCATTCTCTCCTATCACATAGCCACCTCTCTCCCTGACAGTCACTTGGAACTCTCATGTCTGATCTCGGAAGCTAAGCAGTGTCAGCCCTGGTTAGCAGTTGGATGGGAGACCACCTAGGAAGACCAGGTGCTGTAGGTGTAAAAAATAAAAAATAAGGAATCGTAAGCTGACAAGATCCTTGCAATCTGTGAGGTCAACCAAGGGTTGCCTCACCTAAAATAATAATAATAATAATAATAATAATAATAATAATAATAATAATAATGTGTTAGTTATCTTGGTCAGCCTCCTCTAGGAATCTGGTTAGTAACCCAGCATTTTCATTCATTCCTCCGTCATTTCATGGCCAGGTAGTCCCAGAAGGCCTACCAAGCTCCAGACCCTGCTGCATCTGGGGAATCATTTTGCCTTCAGGGTCCAGCTTGAGAGCGACCTCCTCCAGGAAGCCCTCTCTGACTCCCACGGGCCGAGCAACCTGCCATCACAGGGCTCCTGTGCCTTGTCCCACCGCCACTAGCACTCATTCTGGACTGACCTCCCTGAGCACACGACCTAGATCAATCTGTTCCCTGCTGGGTCTTGAGTACCCAGCTCAGGGCACAGGACACACTCGGTGCTTAATTGATATCTAAGAATGGTGCTTAGAGGATGGGATAACTGATTGAGTGGATGCCATTTCTTCCCCGCAGAATGACTTTCTCACTGGTGTGTTCCCTGCCAGCCCCCTCAGCTGGCTCTTCCTCTTCAGTGCAATCCAGCTCGCCTGGTTTCTTCAGCTGGATCCGTCCCTAGGGCTGATGGAAAAGATCAAAGAGTTGCTGCCAGACTGGTGAGCTCCCCGCTTTGGCCCAGTAACCTCCCTACTCCCTTTCCCTCCACCTAGAAAGCTTCTCTATCAGCGTGGTGTGCCTGCTAAAGAAAAGTAACCTCTGAGACTTTGGGACAGATTAATAAAGGTACAACATCAGTAAGAAGGAGGTGATTGCCTCTCTTCTCTCTGCACATTTTCCATCCTGGCTGCTTCTTGCTAAGGGGGATGGCGACACACTAGAAAATGTCCAGATGTGGTTATATATACTAACGAAAGCATGAACTCTGCTAGTCTACAGTTGTGCACTCTTAGGCAAGAGACTTCACCATTCTTAGGGGCAGAGTGTTCATCTGTAAAATAGGGATAAAAATAATTGCTTCTTAGGGTGGTTGGAAGGATTAAACCAAATTAAGCCTGTGGAATATTCGGTACGGTGCCAGGGGGTTATTAAGTGGGACTGGTTGTACTATCATAGTTCATCTTTGAGAAAGGTTTGGCCACCAGATATCCACGAAGTGGCAGGTTCTAACGCTTCGATTAGTCCTGCTGGAGAAGGCAGATTTTGTGCAGACAGCCCCAAAAGGCAGGTCACGGATCAGAGGTCGAAATTCCCGGGAAGACTAGATTTACCCAGTCTACAGAGGGGATGTGACTCGCCCCACGTCCTCCAGGTGGGATTTGCTCCCATCTCTGATTGCAACTTTGCAAACGTGTTGATTTACTGTAGCTTTAGACCAGTTTCCTGAACTTGAGTTTGTATTAGAACCACCTGGAAGGCTTGTTAAAACAGTAATTGCTGGGCCCCACCGCAAGAGATTCCATCTTAGTAGGCCTGGTTGGAGGGAGAGGCCAGGAATTTGCATTTCCGGCAAACTCCCTGGTGGTGCTGGTGCTGCTGGTCCACGGGCCACACTTTGAGAACCATTGCCTTAAAGTATAATTTGAAATCTGGGCGGAAAAAGTATCCCTTCAACAGAAATATCACCTATTAGGCATCTAGCGATTTCCAAGGGGAAGTGATTTTAGAAGCTGGGTGTCCCCACAGTCCTGGGGGTGGGGAGATTTCCTAGAGAGTATCATGCCCACTTTACAAATGAGGAAATTTGGCTTCTCTGACTCTACAAGTCTACAAGATAAGCCCCCAACAGCCAAAAGACCCGAGTCAGAGAATATTATTTAGGGCCGGGGCTAGGCAGGGATGAAGGAGAGGGGGGTTCTGAAGCCAGGAGACCCAGGCCCATCCTCTCTTCCTCTCTCCCAGGGGAGGACAACACCACAGGCTTCGGGGGATCCTGGCCGCTGCGCTGTTTGCTTCGTGTCTATGGGGAGCCCTGATCTTCACACTTCACGTGGCTCTGAGACTGCTCCTGTCCTACCACGGCTGGCTCCTCGAACCCCACGGGGCCATGTCCTCGCCCACCAAGACCTGGCTGGTATGTGGGGGGCAGAGCCCGGCTCAGGCTTCTAGGGGCTCGCTTCTCTGCCCCCTCTCTCTGGGGCTCCATCCCCCCCGCCCGGGGTCTCCATCCTCCTCTCCATAGGTCTCTGTCCCCGTCTCTCTGTGGGTTGCCACACACACCCCACCCTGGTCGCTGGCCCCAGTGAAGGGTTTAATGATCCACTAACCTTCGCTTCCCACCAGGCCCTGGTCCGCATCTTTTCCGGTCGCCACCCGATGCTATTTAGTTATCAGCGCTCGCTGCCGCGCCAGCCTGTGCCCTCGGTACAGGACACCGTGCGCAAGGTGGGCCTGGTACCCGGGGGGCGGGGACAGGCAGGCGGGGGCGGGCGAGGGGCGTGACCTACCCTCATTTCCGCCTCGCCCTTCAGTACTTGGAGTCTGTCCGTCCTGTCCTCTCCGACGAGGACTTCGACTGGACGGCGGCCCTAGCGCAGGAATTCCTGAGGCTGCAGGCGTCGCTGCTGCAGTGGCACCTGCGGCTCAAGTCCTGGTGGGCGTCCAATTACGTGAGTCCCCCCCATCCCGAAGGCAAAGGTTCTGAGCCCGCCCTCCCGCGAGTTCCACGCCCCGCCCCACGCCCTGCCCACAACCGCCAGGCCCTGCGGCGATTGGAGCCCCGAGACGGGCGAACATTCTGAGCCCCCCCTCTACTCAGTATTCTGAGCCCCGCCCCCCACGCTCCACTAATTTAAACGCCAGGATGCTCTGATATTCCGAGCTCCCCTCTATTCGCCAATATGCTGAACCCCGTCTATCAGGTGCCAACATTTTGAGCCCCGCACTCTATGCTCAGATATTCTAAGACTGACTCTCCAATAATCTAAATTCTGCCTGCAGGACCCGCCCAAACCTAGAGCTCCGCCCCCAACCCTTCAATATTTGAACCTGAATTTCAGGACCCACCTAACAATGTCGGCCCCTCCCCGGGACGGCCAACATTCTTAAGACCCACCCCCGCAGAATAGTTATATGTAGTTTTCCTCCTCTCTCTCCTCAAGAATACATTTTCCTCAATGGGCCTCTATTCTGAGTTCAGGTGCTAGATTATTTTACTCCGAGTTGAACTCCTTGGAAAAACGAGGCATAGAGCAAGTCGGTGATTTTCCCAAATCGAGGCTTACGAGTCTCCCACCCTGTAGGACTAAGCCATGAACAGCCGCTAGGCGGCGTGTGGAGGTGCAGGTGGAAGTGGCCATGGCCAGGCGGATGAGGCTGTGTGTGTCTGGAGTGTGGTCAGAGGAGGCTGCAGCTGAATAAGAGGATCAGGGCTCCAGGAGGAGAAGGTATTGGGGCTGAGTCGTGAGGGTTGGAGAGAATTTGACCCTGTCAGGTTGGTAGGAACGAACAGCCTGAGCCAAGGTGAAGGAGTAGAAAAGTTGTTAGGTGCGGACTGGGAGCAAGGAGGCTTTACTCTGGCTGGAACAAGGGCATTCAAGGGTGGTGGGGAGAGGCCTGGCCTCTGGCTGAGAACCCTGGACTTTGTCTTGGGGGTGCTAGGAAGCCAGGGGAGGTTTCTGAGCAGGGGAGAGGCAGAGCCAGCTGTGGGAGAAAGACTAGAAGGGAGACATTGGAGCCTGGGAGGCTGGAGAGGAGGCTGGAGTCAGGGTCCGGGCGAGAGGACAAGGCCTGAGAGGTGGCTGTGGGACAGAGGGACTGAGGCAGCGAGCATCAGGGGGCAGGAGGGCAGGACTCCCCCTTAGATAGGGAGAAGGGGAGCGGCTTTGGAGTCATGACACTGAGCTCCGTGGAGGCAGGTCCGACTGGCCTGGGGGGCCAGGGGAGACACCCTGGAGACTTGGGTGAGGGCTCAGGAAAGAGACTGAGATTGTGACTGAAGAGTGGGACCCTCAGCTCTAGAAGGAAATTGAAACATTAGACTTGGAGGAGAATATCGGAGGTGAGAATATAGAATGAAAAGGGAAGAGGGTCTGGGACAGAGCCCCAAGGGGTAACAGCACGGAGGGGTCAGTCAGGCAAGCTTGGTGGCCGGCACCGAGTCAGGTCTGGAGAGGCAGAATGGAAGCCAGGCCTTAGTTTTTACATTTTTTTTTTTCCTTCACGCTTGGACCAGATTCTGCAGTAACAAAACAAAACAAAACAAAACAAACAAAACAAACAAAACAAAACAAAATAAGTAAACATACAGACACACACACACACACACACATACACACACACACCGATGTATTATACCGCTAAGGCGTGCCAAATAGAACATACACCATTATCTTATGTGCAACGAAGGAAAAAAAAACACAAGGCCAACTAAACACACTGCTTTCTCATCACGCAGACTTTGTATATATAGATCGGTCCTCTTATTCACGATTTCGTATTTGCAAATTCACCTACACTGCTGAAATTTATTTGTAACCCCCACATCAGTACTGTGGCACTATCATGGGCACCCGTGGGCATGCGCAGAGCGGAGAAAAATTGGAGTTGCCCAGTGTGCACGTTCCCAGCTGAGGCCAAATAAGGCAACGCCCTGCTTCCTTGCTGCAGCTCTCGTCCTGCAAACACAGGTCCTTTTTGTGATCTACTTAGTTTCACATTGTTTGCATTTTTTTTTATGTTTTTCGTTGGTGATTTCGCTGTTGAAAAGGTCCCTCCAGTGTAGCGCTGAAGTGCTGGCTAGCATTCCTAAGACGTAAGTTGTGAGTTGCCTTACGGAGAAAACGCACGTGTTAGAGGAACGTCTTCAGGCTTGAGTTGTTGGCCATGACTTCGATATGAAAGAATCAACGATATGTATTAAGTAATGTGTCTTTAATCAGAAACACACATAACACCAGTTTATGTACTGATCGGTTGACGAAACGTGGTGACCGGAGGCTTGCAGGAACCTAACCCTCTATTTCCCCAGGAACAATGGTTCAGTATTCAATAATTCAGTGTTCCTGGCGACTTTACAGAATGTAACTACCATGAGGAACGAGAATCAACGGTATACGGAAAGAACGCACCTAGACGTAGATTTGTATCAAATATCACTCCTGAGCAAACTTAAAAAAGGAAGCCGTAGGTGTAATGGGCCAAGGCACCTCGAAGACTTTCACATTCAGAATCCGATTCTTCTCACTTGCTTTTTGATCAGACTTGTTCATAACTTCTTACTTTGCCCACAGCTTCATTCTCTGTCTTGTCAAAACCCTTGTGATGTAGCACTTCCCGAAAGATCCTATAACAGAAGCCATTGGTTTTGGAGTGGTACAGCGGCTGTTAGGAAAACCAGCCTAATTTAGACTTTGGTTTGGATATCTTCTAACCAGGTCCGATTCATCCCCACCTCCCCCACAACCCTCACCATCTGGATCCTGGTGGTTATAAACTTGCTCTATTACTGTCTCCAGGATTTTCTTTTTAAAATAGTTATTCGTTACACATATAATGTTACGGTATTATACATATGGTAAAAAAAGCCCAGATATTCAGTGTACAGCTTGATGAAATTTTATGTATGCATGTAACCATATAATCACCGCTTAGATCGAGGTATAGAACTTTTCTAGCATTTTCTGGAATCTTCTGGATTTTTCCAGAAGGTGTTATACATTCCCAGAGAATGACGACTGCGTCCCGCCTAATCTGAGTGTAAGGTATTAAGTACATTCGCAATGTCATGTAACCATCCCTATCTATTTCCAGAGCTTTCTCACCATCCCAAACGGAAACTCTGCCCGTTATGCCACACGTCCCCATCCCACTTAGCCCCTGTTCCACTTTCTGTCTCTGTATTTGCCTGTTTTCAATTTTTCGTGTGAGTCAGACGTTATTTATCCTTTTGTGTCTGACTCGTTTCACTTTGCATAATGTTTTCGGGGCTCATCCACGTTGCAGCCCATATAAGAACTTCATACCTTTTTAGATTAACATTCCATTGTATGGATAGACCACATTGGGTTGTCTGTTTCACCTTCTGATGGACATTTGGGTCTTGGTAGTATTTTTTTAAATCTCGGATAGAATTGAAAAACATATCTTATTGCACACCCGAGCTTTTTCACTTGGCAGCATACCTTGGTACTCACTCTGTCAGTAATATAGAAGTACCTTGTTTTTTTAACTGCTGTGTAATATTCTATAGCATGAGTGTAGTACGGTTTAGCTCAATGATCCCCCGTTGATGGATTTCTAGGTTATTGCTAGTTACTAACCACGATGGCCTCCTTCACTGAGCTCCACCCTCCCTGTCTGACATAGGAAAGTCTTAGGGATCCCGACCCTCCCACTCCCCCACCCACCCACCTTGGCCCAGCCCCCCCAATTGTGTGTCTTTCTGCCACACTTACAGGTCAGTGACTGGTGGGAAGAATTTGTGTACCTGCCCCGGAACTCACTGATGGTGAACAGCAACTATTACATGATGGTGAGAAGGGGCGAAAGGGGGGCTACGAGATGGGGAGGGGGTTGGGTTGGTGATTCCCAGGTCTAGAATTGAGACGTCTGGGTAGAATGTGGGGTGTAGGGTCAGTGACCCGAATCACAACCTGGAATTCATCGTCCCACCCTCCGCTGGGGTCAGTACCTGTGTTTGGTGTCACAGTCGGGGCAAACCTGACCCCAGGCGTTTTGCTGTCCCCCCGCCGGGCTCCCCCCCTCCGCCAGGACTTTCTGTACGTGACACCCACGCCGGTGCAGGCCGCTCGTGCGGGAAACGCCGTCCACGCTCTCCTCCTCTACCGCCACCGCCTGGACCGCCAGGAGATCCTGCCGGTAAGGGGGCCACCCGGCGGCCTGGGGACAGAGGCCGTGGAGCCACGCGGGTCCCGGAGAGTAGTTCGCTAGCCCATGGTCTCCTGCAGACTTTGCTGATGGGAATGCGGCCCTTATGCTCTGCACAGTATGAGAAGATATTCAACACCACCCGCATTCCTGGGGTCCAGAAAGGTGAGACCTCTTTCCCCGCCTCGCCGACGGGTGGCACAGTGTAGGGGCTAAGAGCGTGTTCTCTGGAGCCAGCGCACCTGGGTTCGAATCCCAGCTCCATCGCTCCCTGGCTGTGTGACCTCGGGCAAATTATCGCCCTCTCTGAGCCTCAGTTTCCCCATCTTTAAGACGAGATAATAAAGGCGCGTAGGGTGGTGAAGATTTAATGAGTGCTAAACACAGTGCAAGCCACGTAGGAAGTGACTAATAAGTGGTGGCTATTCTTATTCTTGTAATATTTCCGACCTCTCTTCCCCGCCACGTTTCTGCCCACGCCACCCCTAGACTACATCCGCCACCTCGGTGACAGCCGACACGTGGCCGTCTTCCACCGCGGCCGATTCTTCCGCGTGGGGACCCACTCTCAAAGTGGCCTGCTTCCTCCGCGGGCCCTGGAGCAGCAGTTCCAACGAATCCTGGATGACCCCTCCCCCGCCTGCCCGCACGAGGAGCATCTGGCGGCCCTGACCGCCGCGCCCAGGTGAGGGTGGGAGGTCAGGGGAACCCGGAGGCCCAGCCAATGTCTCCAAGTTGCAGAAGGGCAGGGTTAGGGGCCCCGTGGAGGCTGGGCAGAGTGGTGGGCTCAGGTACGTCCCTCAACAGGGACCTGTGGGCCCAGGTGCGGAGGTCGCTGAAGACCCAGGCGGAGGATGCTCTGGAGGCCGTGGAGGGAGCTGCTTTTTTTGTATCGCTGGATTCGGAACCCCAGGGACTCACGAGGGAAGACCCCGCAGCTTCCTTGGATGCCTACGCGCATGCCCTGCTGGCGGGCAGGGGCCATGACCGGTGAGTCAGCCCAGGGAGTGGGACTCGACCCTAACCCGCAAACAGAGCCCAGTATCCAGACCCAAGACGGGACCCCCTAGACAAGCCGACCCTGGACCCCAGGCGTGGGCATCTCCAGATTCGGGGCCTGGAGCCCTGGGGACCTCTCATCCAGATAAAGCTAGGTCCAGTCCCCCAGCTCTGGGACCCCCAGACAACTTCCCAGGTGCCTAGCAGGCATCACTCTGATTTCCGAGGCACCTGGGAGAGTCTCCCGAACCTCCCAGCACCCCATAAGCCTTGACCCTCTCTCTGCACATTCTCCCAACAACCTCCAGCTTTCTAAACCCCAGACGCGTCTCAGAGGCCATCCAGCACCACCTGCCGGAGACCCCACCCTCTTAGAGATCCCCACACCAGCCCCGATTCCCAGAAAAATGTCCCCACCCTGAAACCCCCACAAGTCCAGCGGAGGGCACCCCAAGTTCCCTCCTGGCCCCTACTTTTTGGTGACCACTTTGAACCCTCCCCGCACAGCTGGTTTGACAAATCCTTCACCCTCATCGTCTTCTCCAATGGGAAGCTGGGCCTCAGCGTGGAGCACTCCTGGGCCGACTGCCCCATCTCAGGACATATGTGGGAGGTAGGGCAGCCAGCCCGCCCCCTATCCTGGGGACCGCCACCCCCATCTCTGAAGACCTTGGGGTCAGAGGAAAAATGGAGGCTCAGAGAGAGGCAGAGACCGGACCCGGGCCACCCAGCAAAGGATGGGGTCTGGGATTATGACCTTCCTTTGACGAATGAGTGACTGGGGCTCAGAAAAGGAAGGTGCTTTGCCCAGAGTCACGGAGCCAGGAGTTGCACAGCGAGAATCTGAATCGAGAAGCTCCGAGACCAGAACGTGCGACTTTTCAACCACATTGCACTGAATCAAAACCATCTTCCAGCACTGGCCAGATGCGTGACCCTGGACAAGTTACCCCCCTCCTCTGAGCCTCAGTTTCCCCCTTCGTCAGGTGAAAGGGTTGGATATTCTTTTGTCTTTAAGTCCGATCCAGTACTGAGAACCTTCGTGTCACCATTGTCTCTATTTTATTCGGTCCCTAAATCGTAGGGGGTGGTGCCTGCACCCCATCGGGTTTCTGGTCTAACGTGGTGCCGTGTGAGGGGTTGGATGGGGCCCACGCTGGGGATCGGGCATGTGCGAGGGGAAAGGGGGCCCTTCCAGACCCGGGGGACAGCCCCAGATCAGCAGCGACTCTTCCGGGCCTGTTTCTCGTTTGTAAAATGGAAATGATTTCTCTGATGATATCGGTAAATGAAACTCTCAATTCAGTTCAACCTCAGACCCTTCGGACAATTCATGTCAACGTATCTCTTCGTAGCGACTTTGCATGAAGAGATGTCACGTAGAGTAATAATATAAAGAGAAATGCAAGGCCGGAGGGTAGTAGGTACTCGATCAGGGCCAATTTAAAATATTTAACAACAATAAAAAGCAGTGCGTGGGCCCCCCTCAATCAGAACCATGCTGAGGGGTGCCCCTGGGGAGGGCTGAGACAGCCATTGCTGGCTCTTTATCTACCTGTCGGAAATACGGGGTCAGTAAAGCACCAGTTGAGTATTAGTATCAGTCCCGCTCTCGATGAACTTGAACCTGAGAACCTATCTGTGAACATCAGAGATTTCTGCTTCTCAGGGACTGCCCCCCACCCCCAGAAGGGACTGATAAAAGAGGTCCCTGGTTAGATGGCCCTTGGGCCACAGGGGAGAAGGGACTGTGACAGCCTCCGTTTGCACACAGTTCACTCTGGCCACAGAATGCTTTCAGCTGGGCTATTCGGCAGATGGCCACTGCAAGGGGCATCCTGACCCCTCACTGCCCCGGCCCCAGCGGCTGCACTGGGACCTTCCAGACAAGGTGAGGCTGGGTTTCCAAGTCGCTCCTCCAAGTCCCCAAATTCTTGGCTTTACCCCTAAACTTAAGGCCACCCCCAACCTCAAGATCAACCCCATCCCCTACTCCATCCCTAACCCCAACCTCAACCTCAATCCAGTCCTACCTCAACTTGAGCCCCAACCCCATCCGTACCCCAAACTCATCTCTGTCCCTCCATCACCAGACCTATATTCAGTCCTGTCTCCGACACCAAACCCATTTGCAACCCCAGCCCTGACTCGTCCCAACCCCATCCCCAACCCCAAGTCCATCCAGACCTTCAGGGCCATGCCTTGCTCCTTGAACCTAACCCTTCAGCTCCGTTTCTTCCTTTGTCCCCATTTCCATGATTCACCCCAAGCCTAGCTCCATTCCCATCTCCACTTCAGCCCCGTTCCCAGCTCTAACCCTCCCCCCATTTCTGCCCCCGCCCGCTGTTCCCTCTGTCCTTCTCTGGCAGGTCCATCTGTCCATCTCTCTGGCCCTGAGGGGAGCCAAGACCTTATCTGGAGACATCGACTGCCACGTCTTCCCCTTCTCCCATTTTGGCAAGAGCTTCATCAAACGCTGCCGCCTCTCTTCGGACAGCTTCATCCAGATGGCCTTGCAGCTGGCCCACTTC
The DNA here is from genome assembly GCF_902729225.1 of Pteropus medius. Classification (NCBI taxonomy): domain Eukaryota; kingdom Metazoa; phylum Chordata; class Mammalia; order Chiroptera; family Pteropodidae; genus Pteropus; species Pteropus medius. The sequence continues at coordinate 602,313 of NW_024347852.1, read as the reverse complement.
CGGGTCAGTGGGGTTCCCCGCCCCCGGCCCCCCTTTAGGACCTCGCATCCCTAGTCTCCCAAGACCTGCTTCGTCGGCCCCTTTCTTGACCCATCTCGGCCTTGCGGGCCCGCCATCTTGATTTCTCTCTCCCAGCCCCCCATTCCTGGGGCGAGGGGAGGAGACTGGGGGTCCAGCCAGAGGGCGGTCAAGTCTGTGAAGACTTCCTGAGCTCAGCCGACAGGCTCCTCTTCTCCTCGTCCCCCAGGACAGGGGTCAATTCTGCCTGACTTATGAGTCGACCATGACTCGCTTGTTCCTGGAAGGCCGGACGGAGACGGTGAGGTCTTGCACGAAGGAGGCCTGCAGCTTCGTGAAAGCCATGGAGGACAAAGGGAGGACGGTGGGTGTGGGCCCCGTTCGAGGCTTCAGGCGTCTGCACATCCTCCCCCATCCTTTTGGAGACATTTATGGAGCTCCTTGGGAGGGCCAGGCCCCATAATGGGCCTTGGGAACAGGGAGGAACCGAGCCTGGTCTCTGACCTCATGGAACTCACCGATGTGGGGGGGACAGAGATACTTCAGCATAGTGTGAAACGCGCTCCGTGGGGGGTCACACAGGGCACTGGGGGAGCCCCCTAGAGGGAGCCCCGGTTCCACAATGTAGCTCTTTGATTATTTAACCTCTGTGTGACCTGTGACTTCCATTGGCACCATTCCTCACGTTCCCTATACGAGCTCTCTGCTGGGAACACCCCAGGCACCGCTGTCCTGTCCCCACCACTGCCTGTGCGGTTCACTGGAAGGCGTTTCAGGAGAGTCAGACGGACCTGGGAACCCATGATTCTGCCTTGCTGTGTGGCCCTGGGCAAGCGACGTCCCCTCTTTGAGCCAGAGTCGCCTCTGTAAAATAGAGTTGCTATCTCTGCCTTGCAAGGATGTTGCAAGCTGGGTTGAGGCCAGGGGTGTGTGACAGGCCCCAGCAGTAAGCCCATTTCCTGTTTTTCCATGACCTGTGACCTCCCCGGGGACCCCAGGACCCACAGTGCCTCGCCCTGCTCCGCTTGGCGGTGGATAAGCACCAGGCTCTGCTGAAGGCAGCGATGAGCGGACAGGGGGTCGACCGCCACCTCTTCGCACTCTACATCGTGTCCCAATTCCTTCACCTGCAGTCGCCCTTCCTGGACCAGGTTGGGGTTCAGGGAAAGGGTTAGAGCGGGAAATGAGCAACCATGGGAGAAGGAAGGCACTTGGGGGCAAGGAGGGTGATGTTGGAAAAGGAGTTAGTTATATGCAGACGAGAGAGTGAGGGTTTGGGGGGCAAG
>NW_024347852.1:576896-600979 GCF_902729225.1 Pteropus medius | reverse complement strand
GAGCGGCGATGAAGCCAGATTTAGGGAAAATGGGCAGCCAGGGAAGGAAGTCAGAAAGGGCCGGGGTTGCGTGGGGGTAGAGTTGAGCCAAGGGGGCGCGGACCTGCGAGTCTGTTTGTCTTTACTGCACAAGTGAACCGACCGTCTCCTGTCCCTCAGGTGCACTCGGAGCAGTGGCAGCTGGCCACCAGCCAGATCCCTGTTCAGCAGATCCACCTGTTTGACGTCCACAATTACCCCGACTATGTCTCCTCTGGTGGTGGATTCGGGCCTGTGAGTGGGACTCGGCCGGACCCCAGATCCCTGGACCATGGGCCCTGAGGGAGGAAGGGATTGGGTCTGCACTCCTGCGTGGTGGAGGGAGGAGAGGACCTGAGGCTCTTTCGTTCCCCTCACTCTGTCCCTTTCCAGGTTGACGACCATGGTTATGGCGTTTCTTACATCTTCATGGGGGATGACACGATCACCTTCCACATCTCCAGCAAAAAATCAAGCACAAAAACGGTGAGACAGACGTGAACACACGCCCCGCCCCCTCCTTCCTCAGGCCCCAAGAGTCTGAATCCCCAGCACCCTCTAGCTCCCCCCTCTCCTACAACCTGAGTCCAGACTCCCAGCCCCTCTACCCCACAGTCCCAGAGTCCTGGTCCCCAGCCCCCTCCTACCCCACAGTCCCAGAGTCCTGGTCCCCAGCCCCCTCCTCCCTCCAACCCAGGAGTCAGGGACCCCTGCCCTCTTGTTTCTCAGCCTGCAGAAACCTCTCTCTTCGCGTCCCCTGGACGTGACCCGTTTCTCCTTCCAGGATTCCCACCGGCTGGGGCAGCACATCGAGGATGCTCTGTTGGACATGGCCTCTCTGTTCCAGGAGGGGAAGCGTCTTAAACGAGGGTGCAGAGGGCTGGGGGAGGACTCGGGGTACAGGTGCGGATCTCCCCCTTGCCACTCTAGGGGCTCCAAGGCGCCCACGACAACTACCAACTTTTGACCCCTTCCAGTGGGGAGCTGGTCTCCCCAGGAACTTGCAGGAGGGTCTCTACAGCTGGGCTGGTGCAGGGCAGAGGCAGCCCATTGGGGTTTGGAAATCCCACATCTGGTCCAATAAAGATGTGTGAGCTGGGCGTGTGGCATCACTGTGCTCTTGGGCGGGGCAGGGGTGGGGGTGGAGGTGAGGATCAGGGTGGAGGAAGAGGAAAGGTCCCATCCATCCCCAGGCCCAACCGTGAATTCCCAGCTACGGTCACAACTTCAGCGACGACCCCGAACACCTGCCCAGTTTACTGTATTTCCACCTCCAGTCACATGAAACCCCACCATCCAAGGCCAATCCCAGTCAACCCCACGAGCTCTCATTAGCCCAGTTCTTGCAGCCCCAGCACCAACTGCCCACCCTCTGGAGGACACATGTCTTACCAGTACCTCCACTGCACTTGCCACTTCTTATTCGTCACCCGATTAACGTGATATGATTGACAGAGTCAACTAACGTGCTGTTTTGAGGAATATTTGAGCCAGTACTGTGAGCCACGTATGAAATTAAAAATTGTGAACATCCCGTGAACCTGGATCGGAAGACTTAATATCGTTAAGATGGCGATACTGTCAAAAATGTTCTACAGACTCAATGCAGCCGCTATGAAAATCCCAGTGACGTGTTTTGCAGAAATAGAAAAATCCAATGTATTTTGAAGAGCCAAAACCATCTTGAAAAAAAGGAGATCTCACACTTCTTGACTTCAAAACTTATTATAAAATTAATGCAAGCAAAATAGCGTGCTACTGGCATAAAGACAGACAAATGGACCAATAGAACAGAAATGAGAGCCCAGAAATAAACCCTCATGTATGTGGTCAGATGAATTTTGACAAGGGTGCTGAGACCATTCAGTGAGGGAGAGGATAGTCTTTTTAACAAATGGTCCTGGGAAAACAGGATACCTACATGCAAAATAACAGAGTTGGACCTTACCCTGTCCCCATACAAAAATCAACTCGAAAGGAATCAAAGACCTACATGGAAGAGTTAAAACTTTAAATTCGTAAGATAGGGGAAAAGCTCCACGACACTGGATTTGGCAATGATTTCATGGATACAACAGCAAAAGCACAGGCAACAAAAGAACAAATATTTAAATTGGACTACATCAAAGTTAAAAACTGTGTATCAAAGGACACAATCACCAGAGTGAAAAGAAAACCCACAGGATCGGAGGAAACATTTGCAAATCATTTATCTGATAAGGAGTTAATATTCAGAACTCTTACAACTTAGCGACAACAACAAAATTCAAAGAACTCCATTCAAAAATGGGCCAAGAACTTGAATAGACATTTCCCCAGAAAAGATATACAAATGGCCAATAAGCACATGAAAAGATGTTCCTGGTGGTTGCCAGGAGCCGGGAGGAGGGAGGAATGGGGAATGAGGAGATTTTGTTTAATGAGTACAGTTTCTGTTTGGGATGATGGAAAGTTCTAGAAATAGTGGTGATGGTTACACAACAGCGTGAGTGTAATTAATGCCACAGAATTGTACACCTGCAATCCCCAAAATAATATTTTGAATAATTTCACTATTCCTGGTTGCTTTATGATGACATATATAATATTTGTCAAATATTATTATATATGCAGTTTTAATGTTTACCATCTTTTTAATCATTCGGGACCACACCAATTAGTGTTACCTTATATTTTAATATAGTAGTTTTAAACCCATCTTATTTTCTATAGACACACACAAAAAATCTTTGCTTTTCTCTATTTCTTCAGAAGATCTTTAGAATAATTAAATTAAATCCTTTAAAAATAATTTCATTGGGATTTTGATTGAATTTGCATTAAAACTACGATGTAATTCGGATAGACCTATCGTCAGCACAGCATTCAGACTAGTTATTCAGAAAAATAATTAGCATTTCACGTATTCGAATTCTTTTAAAAATATATGTGGGCCTTAGGGGTATGGAATTGGATTGCTCATCGTCGCTGGTTCTTGGCACGCTCTATTGTTAAATGTGCCAGTCATTAAGCTATTATCTCCTGGTTTCAAACCGGCTCCCCCACACCTGGCTTTATGAGGATGTGAGATTGGGGTTCTGAAAACCACACTTCCGCTCCCCCACCGGCTGTGCTCCACACCGCCACTAGGGGGCAGCAGAGGGACTGCAGAATTCTGGAGGAAACAAAAGGGACTCGCTTTTTCCCCGTTTGCTCCTTGCTTGTTTCCGGTCAGTTTCTGGCTCCCGGCAGCTTCAGCCGACGCAGCTTCTTTCCCCATAGCAACTGGTAAGTCTAGTTTGCAGTTTTTCCGAGTCTTGCGCACCCTCAGAGATGCCAGCACCCTTTCACCAGCATGCTTTGCAGTGCCAGGCGGTCCTCTGAGCCCAGGCACACCTGGGCCGTCTGAGCAGTGTCCCCTCCTCATTGTCTGAGTTCTGCCTCCAGCGGGCCGTTTATCCAGGCGTTTCGTTCCAGTAATTCTAAACTTCATTCTTTGTTTTACCTGCCCCAGGGGCGGTAGCTGCTTCCTGTAGTGATTCCCACTACGATACCTGAGGCTTCTCTTTCTGCCTTCTCTGTTAGCTAGTAACCAACCCTTTATACCTAAGCACAGCAGCTCCCCCTTATCTGCGCGGGATAAATTCCAAGACCCCTCGTGAATGCCTCAGACCACGGGTAGTACCTGACTCTGTATATACTATATTTTTTCCTATACATTCATATCTGTGATAACGTTTAATTTATAAATTAGGCACAGTAAAAGATTAACTAATACTAAAAATAGAACAAATATAACAATATACTGCAACAAAAGGAATGTGAACAGCTTTGGGGCCATTATTAAGTAAAATAAGGTTACTTGAACACAAGCAGTCGCATCACAGTCGATCTGATAATCTGAAGATGAATTTTCATTCGAAAAGCTAACCTTATAGTCAGCTTTGTTCTGCTTCTGTAGCTATGCTTGCCGCACAGGCCAAAGGGCAGGGTGACCTCAAAATCAACTAAAGACTCTTCCTTCCTGTTGCTTGTTTCGTCTTCATAACAGATGTATTGCCTAAGTTCCTGTTTGAAAAATCTCATACTCTGTAACTGCCTGTAACCCCATAGCAACTCCCATGCTCTGTAACCACCTGAGGGCAAATTAGCCAAGTGGCGCATGCCAACTGGCCGACTGTAATGGCGCGGATAAGCCCTATAAAAGTAAAGTTGCCCCCGAGCTCGAGGCCCAGATCTTCAGAGCACTAGCTCTTCTGGGCGTAATAAACCTGAGTTCTCCAACTCTCCAAGTGCTGCTTGGTTTCTCACTGGTCTGATTCTTGCAACATTTCCGCAACATTTCTGGAGGTCTCAGTGAGATTCCAACCATGCGGCCCTTTGAGCCGCCGGACGGGTGGCTTGGCCAGGCCGGGCTGGAGGGGCCCAGAGATGAACGGGGAGGCATGCCACCTGAAAATATTCCGGGTTCTCTTTCCGACTGACACTCTGACTCTCTGGACAGCTGAGCCCCAACCGGACTCAAAGGAGGGACAGACTAACTCGTCAGGAATGGCCACAGGATAAGGTAAGGCCCCAGGGCCCAGCACCCCAGTCAGGTCCCGTTTCCAGACAGAAGAGGAGCTTGATCACCTTCTAAAGTCTTCGGTTAGAAGACACAGGTCAGGGTCTTCCCAACAGGGGAAGACAAAGGTCAGGGCCTTCCAAAAAGGAGGGAGGTGGCCATGGTTCCATAGCGTAGCGGTTAGCATGTCTGCTTTACACGCAGAAGGTTCTGGGTTCGTGCCCCAGTGGAGCCACGGTCTATGGCCATGTCACCTTGAACAAGCCCGATGTCTGATATCGGAACCTAAGCAGGGTCGGGCCTGGTTAGTACGTGGATGGGGGACCACCTAGGAAGAGTAGATGCTGTAGGCATAAATAATAATAATAAATAATTAAAAAGGGGGGGCAATGTTTTAACCTCTGAGGTGTGAATTTGTGAGTGAATGAGCATCCTGGCCGATTTGACTCGGTCAGGTATGGATTTGTGGCTCCACGGCTGGGCACCCATAAGGTCCCCTAAAAGCTACAGAGTTTGAGTGGACTCTTCTGCAATTCATTGGTGCACGGCATATGGTCCAGGGTGGCAGTGGACCGGTGTCCGATCATAAGTCACAAAGCTGAGTCCGCTATGGCCAGGTGTCACCTAAGCTCCTTTGGGACGCGGCCAGATCATAAGTCACAAAGCTGAGTCCGCTATGGCCAGGCGTCACCTAAGCTCCTTTGGGACGAGGAGCACCTGAGTGGTCTCCTCTCTGCAGGAGGCACCCACCGCCCTTGTCTGTCTTTGCGTTGCTGACACAGGGCGGCATACACAGGGAGGGAGGACAATTAATTGCTGATTCGGCTTAAGAATTGTCTATCTCCAAGTGGCCCTTTTTGACATAGGCGCCCTCTGTCAAATTATTTACTTGAAATTTTAAGGTCCATTTTCCCCCTCCATTAGGAGCTCCCTGAGGCATTATGAGTGGAGGTTCCTCTAAGCCAAATGTCTTAAACGGTATGTTGAAAAATTTTAAGAAAGGTTTCTGGGGGATTATGGGGTCAAGTTGACCCCAGGAAAATTTCGTACTCTTTGTGAGCTTGAGTGGTCTGCCTTAGGGGTAGGAGGGCCTTCGGAAGGGACCTTGGACCTCCCCACTGTGAGAACTATGTACCAGGTAGTGACAGGGTCCCCTAGACATCCAGCCCAGTTTCCATACATAGACTCATAGTTGCAAATCCTACTGTAGTGCCTACTTGATCCCGGTTCTGCACAAATAGGCAGAGACAGAGTAAGGTACTTGTGGCCCGATGACTCGGGGAAAGGACAAAGAAGAGCCAGCAAGAGCCATCCACCAAGGGGACCTGGAGGAAGAGCCTCTTTTCCCACCACCGTACATCCCAGCAGCTCCGCCAGTGCCCACACAGCCACATGACCCCCAATTACTGGACAGCCCTCTGCCATCGATGCCTTCGCCGCCCCAGCAGCCTGCGGCCCTCTAGATGCCCCTCCGAGAGACGCGAGGCCCTCTTGAGATTAGTGAAGACAGCACACTCCAGCCGGGCTGCCCCGTCATCTTCCGCTGCCAGCCATTCAGCACCGCTGACCTCGTCAGCTGGAAGCAGCACACCCTGCCCTATTCAGAGAAGCCCCAGGCGATGAGTGACCTGCTCGAGTCCATCTTAAACTCATCGGCCTACCCGGGATGACTTAGTGACTCAATTCTAAGGAATACAAAAAGAAGAAGTGACAATATACAACTTGAGAGACTAGGTCATCAAAGGCCCTATTCTCTCTCAGGCTGCTTGCTCTGGGGACAGTTAGCTGCCATGAAAAGCCAAGGCCTCCAGCCAACAGACAGCACGCAACTGAAGCCTCTAAGCGAGAGCCACGTGAGTGGGCCATCCTGGAAGCACAGCCTCTGGCCCCGGTCACGCCTTCAGATGAGCGCAGCCCAGCTGACGTCTTGACCGCAAACTCACGAGGCCCCTGAACCAGAACCATCCAGCTAAGCTACTCCCAGATTCCTGGTCTTCAGAAATTGTGAGATGATGTATATTTCTTGTTTTAAGCGACTACATTTTGGGGCAATTTTTTTTATAGTGCAATAGACAATTTATCTAGTAAAAAACCACCCTAAAAAAATGTTGGCTGACGAGCCCAAACTGCATCACAGAACCTTAGTTCTATCCCTATTTCATTTCCAAAGAGCTGGACCATCAGCAGCAACCCTGGAACCCGGATAGCGTGCTGGCTGGGGACTGAGTCACATCCAGTTTGCTAGCCATCTTTTGATATCATCAAGGAGACAGGATTCATGCCAGCATGAGGGGCCATTTATTGTTCAGGGGTTGGGCCCCCACGTTTTGGGGGAGTTCCCCCACCGCTTCCTCCCCCCATTGTCCCCGTGGACCCCTCAAGTGGCAGGTTGCTGAGCTGATCGTGGAGGGAGCACATCTTCAAGTGTAGATAATCCAGAGTGGCCACCTTCTCCCTGTAAAGACGGAGCGTGGGGAGTGGGTGCTGGTGGCCCCGATGTCACAGAGCTGGAGTGGGGGAGGGGTGGCTCAGGCCCAGTGCCAAAGGCCTCACCCTCCTCCCATGCCCTCAGCCTCCGTCCTCACTCCGGCTTCATTTTGTCCGTCAGCAGCAGGTTCTTGGCCCGCAGGGCTTCGTCTTGGGCCAGCCGAAGGGTGGAGCTCAGGGCCTCTGCCCTGACGTGTTTGGCCAAGGCCTGGCGCTCCAGCTCCTGGGGAGAGGAGTGTGGGCGCGGCTGGGCTTGCCTGACTGGGCTGGGGGTGGAGGGGGAGCTGGATCGCGGAGGGCAAGGGGCAGGGTCCCATGGGACCCGAGTTCCTCCCCCAGGTTATCCCATCGTGCCTCCAGCCTGACACTGACCCCACCATCCCACGACGCACTGGCCATCTATGTCCCAGCAAGCACTAAATCAGCGTCTGTCATATTGTGCCCAAATGCCCGTGAACCATCATGCATTGAATATGTGTCTGGGCCCCGGTATCTCATCATGTGACCTTACACATCCCATCATTCACAAGGCCTCACCTCTCCTTATCGGTAGACCAGCACCTGCCACCATAGTAGTTCTTAGTGCTTTGGCTCCCTATATCCCAGAATGCACCAGGCCCAACGTCCTATCATGTCTTAGTCCCATAGTTCTGCCACATCAGTGTCCCATACTGCCTGACTTGTCTGTCTCACACACCTCAACTTACATCCCATCACACCTTAGGCCAGTATCCCATAATACATTAGGTCTCTACGTTTCAGAATTCACACAGGCCTCAAGTTCCGTCAGCTCTTGGGCTTCAGTCTAGGGTGCAGTACCCCATAGAGAGGTGGGGTTCCATCTCCCGTGATGCACTAGCTTGCTGTGATCTATGTGCACTGGGTCCTGTCTGACCCCAGTGATGCTATATAATGTGTGGCCTCTTGAGGTCTACTGAAAATCAGGCTTTTAGTCCATGAAGCTGTAGACTGGTGTCTGTCTCCTGTGTCTCACAATGCACCAGATGCAATGTCCCATCATGCTTTGGGCCCAAGTCCATCACCCAAGGTCGACCTATGACTCACCTACCACCCACCTGCTCACCTGTTTCCCACCCCAATGCATTAGAGCCCAGCGCTCCACCGCTCCACCCTTCCCATCCTGCCACACCCAGCTGTACCTTGCGCCTGGAGCTCCCCTCCCCCTGCCCTGACAGAAAAATGGGGCATGGTGGCCCATGATCCCTGGTACCAGAATCTTCTTGTGTAGCCTCTGGCAGCTGGGGCAGGCGGGAGCCAGGCCCCTCTGCTTCACTTCGTCCACCAGCGGGGTCAGCGCTCGTTCCAGCAGCTGCTGCAGGGACTCTGTGGACAACTGCTGCCCCTGGCTGGAGGAAAGGTAGTCACCAGGTGAAGGAGGCCTCGTACCAACTCCATTCCCAGGATGCCCCATGCCTGCCTGCCCGCCCAGCCTCCACCCAGGTCCTGATTCCACTGGGGCCAACCTACAGTGCATAAGATATCTTTTGGTTGCCACCGTGCCACTCCCGAAGGGCACCAGATGGCTCTCAGTTTACCCAAAACTCACGTTTCCCACAGTGCACTAGTTAAGCCTGATCCCACGTTGCACTGGAAGTCCTCCCCCTGCCTAATGTGGACCCAGCGTGCTATCCGTCGGCTCTCCAATACATCAAGGTCTCGCCTTCACTTTCCCCACAATGCACGGAGAAACGCAGTCTCCCACCAAGCACCACATCCCAACCTTCCCACAATGCACTAGAAATCCCGGAGGCTCGAAATGTATCGAGTCTTTCTTGTGTTCCACAAGACACTGAATCCGCCTTGCGGGAGGAAAGAAATGTGGCTCCCATAATGCACCAGGACTGGCCGGTCCTGCCATGCATGCATGCATGGCATGCCGAGTCTCCCACCATGAACCCCGCTCCGTTCTTGCAAATTGCTCATTTCCCTCAATGTTTTGATCCAGAATACACCTGCGGGCCAGGCCTGGGCCCCTTACCTGGCACAGCGGGCACAGGAACCTTGGGGGACCCGGTCCAGGTTCATGGAGAAGTCAGACCCTCTTCGAGAGCTCTGAAATTGCCGCCCCAGTTCCTCTAGAATCGGTTTCACCGGGCCCAGCCCCTCCATTTCGCTCCTCAGTGAAGCCACAGACACAGCTGACCGCTCCACCCTGAGGCGGGAGAGTAACCAGTGCTGTGAGGTCGCCTCTCCAGGGCTGTGCCCACGATTAGCACCTTCGGTCTCCAGCTCGTCTGCATACTCTACCACGCTCTGTCCCTTTCCGCTCTGATTGGCTGCTCCTTTTGTGTTTTAAGGGCTGGTATGGCCCTCCTTGGTCTCTGATTGGCTTTCGCTATTCCTACTGGGCTCCTCCCTTTGTCCTTTTAAGGTATAGAACAGCTCTTCTCTAATTGGCTCTGCCTCCCTCAATTAGGCATGACACGTCCCTCCCTACTCTCTAATTGGGGCTCGCACCTGTCACTCTCTGCTCGCGATCGCTCGGCCCCGGCTGATTGGCCCACCCCTTTCTCGCGATGCCCCGCCCCCTCACGGCCCCACCCCCGCGCCTTGGCCCTTACAAGGTGCACAGTTCGTCTGCCCGGCCTCGCAGCTCCTGCAGGCCCCGCGCCGTCTGCGCCTGCTCGCGCTGCGCCCGCTCCCACTGGCCCAGGAAGCCGTCTAGCCTGCCGCCCAGGCCCCCCAGCAGCCGCAGGGCCTCCTGGACCGCCCCCTCCTCCTGATGCCACCGGGCTGTCAGCGATGACACCTCCCTCCTAGAGGGGCAGAGGTAAGGAAGCGGTCAAGGCCCCACCCCACCAAGACCTCGTCCCACTTCGTGGCTCATGACCCACCCAGTCCCCAAGTTCTGGTGTCCTGTTTAGTTTTTGGAATCCTCCCATATCCTCTATCCGCTTATTAGATATGGCCCTTCCCTGGTCCTGTCCCCCAGCTCCACATCGGCTCCCCGAGACTGCCTCCTCAAAGCACCCTCACCCCGATCCCTTGCCTTTGCAGCCTCCAAGGATCCCCCTCTAAAAAAGAGCCCACCTGCCTCAGTTTCTCCAGACTTCCCTTCCGCCAGCCTTGTACTCAAAAACTCAGTTCTTCGGAGTCCTGTCCTGCCAGGTCGCCACCCCCAGAGCACACTCTACTCTCTAGGACCTGTCCCCTAAGATCTTCCAGGCTTCACCCCCGGATCCCGCTCACCTCAGCTCCTCAAGGCCGGCGGAGACCTTCTGCAACTCCTGCTCGCTCACGATGGGGCTCTCCCCTGATCGGGGCCCCATTCCCCAGCCGCCTATGGCCAGGCCTCGTGGTCGCGGGGGCTCGTCGGGGCTCCCAGGAGGGCCGGAGCAGCCTGGGGGCTGGGCAGCCGGGAAGAGGCCCTGCCGGGAGAGACCGGCCTCAAGCTTCTGCTCCAGCTCGTGCAGCTCGGCCTCTTGCCTCCGAGGCGTCTCGTCCTGCAGCTGCTGCTGGAGGTAGCGCAGCTTCTCCTGGGACACGGAAGGAGGGCAGCGTCACTGCGGCCAGCCCCTCACCTCCCATGCCCACCTTTATCCTCAAATCCAGCCAATGAATCTCCCAGATTGGAAAGTAAATGAACATGGGGCTGGGGTATTGAGAAGTCCAATGGAAGTAAATGGACTCCTACTTGCTGTTCCTGGGGACGTTCGTCCCGTTTGAAGCCGAGCTGGAGTCCAACTCACTTTAACCTCCTGCTGGCTGCCTCTCTGTCTCTGTCCAGCCCTCCACCCCAGTCTGATCCTTCAGAGTATCAAAGGAAGAACGACTGAGGCTTTTCCCACGTTTCACTGGGAAATAAGTGGGCGGGATGGGCGTTCCCACTCAAGGTCCGACACAGGTCTCTCTCTCGCACCTGACTATGTCTGTGCACCGAGAAGTGTGACCGTGAACACACAGGGGCGGTGTGAGGGTGGCAGCGGCAGGGCGCGAAGTCGCACCTGGAGTCTACCTCAAGAACCTCAAGCCCCCGATCCCCTCACCAAACCCTGGGACCCCCGCCCGCACCCCCATACCTCCAGCAGGGCCGAGTTCTGCTTCAGGACATTGGTTTTTATCTCAGCATCTTCCACCGACCGGGTCACCTTCCGGCAGTTCTCCTGGGTCAGGACACCAGGGCGGGGGCCCTGCCTTCCCATTCCAGTCCCGCCTCCCAGCCCTTCCCCCGTTTCCACACGGGCTCTGACGCCGCATGGAGACACGCCGGCTTCTCCCCCAGCGTTTGCCCTCCGCTTCGTGGTCTGCCCATGGGACCCGGGCGGGGTCCCTTGGTGAAAGGGATGGCTTCCCCCTTCAACCTCTCCGTGCTACGTTTCCACTTCCTCCCACCTCCCGCTCCGTGCCCCCCTCTTCCTACGTCCACTCCCTTGGCCCAGCCCACTCCGGCCCCTCAACGGCTCACCTTGAGCTGGCTACAGTACCCTTCCAGTTCTTCCGCCTCCTGCCTCCTCCTCTCCAGATTCTCGCTCAGCACAGAACACTCACTCTGGAACATGGAAGAGACGAGGGGTTAGCCGGGGCCTCAGGGGGACACCCCATGGGGAGGAGAGGCTGGACCTGGGAAGTTTGCTTTTCCTTCTCAGCCTCTACCTCCCCAGCTGGGCTATGGGAGCGATGATGTGGTGAGTTGGAGGCGGGCTCTAAGAGGGCAGGGTAGCCATGGAGGAAGGGAGGTGTTGGAGGGGGCGGGGAGTTCTCACACCTGCAGCGTCTGCACGTGCTGATTCACCCGGGTGGTCTTTTCCTTCAGGCTGGTGATAGAGTCTTTGGCGCGGACCAGTCCACTGTTGACCCCACTCTGGGGAAGGATGGGAGACAGGGAGGTCATGGGTGTGTGGGCGCAAACCCCAACCCCAAGGAAAACTCTAGACCTGAGCGGGGGGCGCCTCGCTTCACACCTTGATCCTGTCCTGGGGTGGCACTTTGGGCCAGGGCCGCACCTCTCTGATCCCTGCACCATAAAACCAGGGGTGGATGTGATTTCTGCTTGGCAGATGGGAAGAAAAATAAGTTGGACCAGGAGGGAGTCGGGGACGGGGGGAGCACTCAGACATGGCGGTGGGGCGGGAAGGGCACGTGGATAGAGAAACAGGCTCAACCAAACAGTCCACAGACATAAATAAGATAGATTTAAAACACATGCACTGTCTTTCCAGGCACTGGAGAATTCTAAAGATCAGCCACTTTTCAGACACAAGCATTCACTGTGCACCAGGCCAAGCTCTTACATCCATTTTCTCTTTTATTCCTCTCAGCCATACCTCCGAGGCGATTCGGCCCATTCCGCAAGGGAGGCGAATGAAGCTCAGAAAGTCTCTTGTACTCCCAGGTACACAGTACCCGAGGTGGCCTTGTCAGAATTTAAACCCAGAGTCTTTGATTTAAACCAGGGCACCATGTGGCCTCTGATCATCGCTACCTATTATCATTATAAAATCCTTTGTGATTCCTGCCAGGACCGGCTCAGGAGCGATGCATGTGGCAGGATCCGCTCTCAGCTCTTGCACATTTATAGAAGATGTAGCCTAGCACGTGACATCCCAGCCAAAGGCCACATTTCACAGGCTCCCTTGCAGCCAGGTGTGACCATGGGGCTGTTCTGGCCACTGGAATGTGAGTGAGAATAATGTAGACAGTTTCCAAGGCATACTTTTTATAAAGGAAAAGAAGGAAAACGTCTCCACTTCTTTCTCCCTACTGGCTGGAATGCAAAGTCGATGGCTAAAGCCATGGCAGCCATCTCGGACCATGAGACGAAAGATAGAACAAGACAGAAGAAGCCTGAATCCCAACTCTGCGGAGCCTCCATACGCAATTCCAACCACTTACGAAGACTTTTATACACAGAGGGAACATTTTTCCATCTTGTTTAAGCCATGCTGTTTTGTATTTTTTTTTTGTCACAGCAGCCAAACTTGTGACTTCATAGCTGAGTCACCAGGACACAGGAGCCTGTGACCTGCTGCATTGAAAAGAGCAGAGACCTGCTCTACTTGTTGAGGCTTTTTATGTGAGAAATAAACCATCCTGCTTAAACTGGTTATTTTGGTTTCTTTCAGTTCTGGAACTAATACACGAAGAGCAAAGAGAACGAGTTTCTTCTATTCTGGTACGGGACAACATCCTATTTCTTGCGTAATTGCTTTGGAGAACAAGTGTGATTAAAAACATCGCGTTAAGGTGACATCAGCAAAGTGGCGGAATCGGGAACCCCCCGAATCCCACACTTCCCTAAAAACAAGGAAGAAACCTGGCAAAAGCAGTTAAGAGTCAAGCCACTGAGAAGATATAACAATTATAAATATATATGCACCTAACATAACTTCAAAACACACGAAGCAAGAACTGACCTAATTGAAGAGAGAAATTGGCAATTCCATAGTAATCATTGGATATGTCAATACTTCGCTTTCGATGATGGATAGAACAACTAGAGAGAAGATCAAGGAGGTAGAAAATGTGAACACTGTGATCCAACGAGACCTAAGACATCTGTAGAACACTCCACGTAACAAGGGCAGAATACATATTCTTCTCAGGTGCATATGAAATGTTCTTAAAACGAGTCTCCATACATTTAAAAGGATTAAGGTGATACAAAGTATGTTTTCCGATCTTGATGACCTCAGTAGAATTAACTTAGAAATCAATAGGAAAAAAAAAAAATTAGGGAAATTCACAAATAGATGGAAATTAAACGACACACTCAACCAACCAATGGGTAGAAAAAGAAATCATAATGGAAATTAAAAAAATACTTTGGGATGCAGGAAAATGAAAACACAACATACCCAAACCTATGGGATACAGGGAAAGCAATACTTTGGGGGAAATTTAGTGCCCTAAACACCCTACATCGAAAAAGAACTCAGAATTAATAACCTAAACTTCCACCTTAAGAAACTAGTAAAAGAATAGCATACTAAACCCAGAGCTAGTAGAAGGAAGGAAATGGTAAAGATTGGAATGGTAAAACATGAAATAGAGGCTAGAAAAATAGTAGATACAATCAACAAAACGAGAAGTGTTTTTTTTGAAAAGGTCATCAAAATCGAAAAATCTTTAGCTAGACTGACCACAAAAATGAGAGAGAAAACTTAAATTAGTAAAATCAGGAAGAGGGGACTTTACTACCAAGCTTACAGAAAGAGGATGTTAAGGGAATGCTATGAACTGCTGTATGCCAACACGTTCGATAACCTAGATGAAATGGAAAACTTCTTAGGAAAACTCAAACTACCAAAACTGATTCGAAAACTAGGGCATCTGAATAGATCCATAACAAGTAAAGAGACTGAGTCAGTAATTAAAAAAAAAAAATCTTCGAACAAAGGAAAGCCCAGTATCAGAATGCTTCACTGGTTAATTATATCGATCATTTAAAAAAGAATCGCTATGAATCTAACTCAAAATTTCCCAAAAAATAGAAGAGTAAGGGACAGTTCCTAACTTGTTCCACGAAGCCAGTATCACTCTGATACCAAAACCAAAGACATCACAAGAAAATAAAACTACAGACCAATATCCCTTCTGAAGACAGTCACAAAACCTTTGACAAAATCCTAACAAAACAAATCTAGCAGCATATAAAAAAGGATTATATACCATAACCAAGTAGGATTTATCCCCGAATGCAAGATTGGTTCGACCTACAAATTAATGTAGTAAATCGTATAATGGAATAAAAGGAAAAAAAATGATCACGTCAATTGAGAAAAAGCATTTAACAAAATCCAACACCCTTTTATGATAACACTTTCAACAAACTAGAAATAGGAGGGAACTTCCTCATCCCAATGACAGATATCTACAAAACACTCCACAAAACCACGGTGGTTTCAAACATGCCCATAAGTTTGTAGATGCTCCTTTAAGACATGAACCTTATTCCCCTCACTTGCCTGTTGGCTGTGTACTTAGTGGTACATAGCTAGTAACTAAAATAAAGCAGAAGTGATGGTATGTGACTTAAGAGACTAGTTCATAAAAGGAACTATGGCTTCTTGATGTCTCTCTCTCACTCTATGGAATGATAGCCGTCATGTCTTAAGCAGTCACTGAGGTGACCAGAGACTGAGGCCTCCAACCGAGATCCATGTGAGTGTGCCATCTTGGAATGACGACCCCCAGCCCCCGTCAAGCCGTCAGAAGACTGCAGCCCTTGCCCAAATCAGGAGGAATCCCAAGCCAGAACCAGCCAGCTGAGCCACTCCAGGCTTGTGGTTGGACGTTTTGGGAAAATTTGTTTCGCAGCGATAGCTAACCGATACACAAATTGATCTTTTAAAACTGAAGACCCTGAAGGTCTTGGGTTTCCTATGGGTAGCTGTCCTGGGAAACTAGGAAGCAAGTCCTGGGGTCAGCTCAGTTCTCCGACTTACTACCTGTGGGACCTCAGGGAGGGGACTTCACCTCCTTCTGTCTGTTTCCCTACCTGTAAAATGCAGGTGGGAGTATAGTTACCTGCGCGGGGCTGCTATTGGAAGGAACACAGGCTGGACCAGAAAGTCCCCTGGTCCATATTTCTTTGAAATAAGGGCAGCCGGGTTCCCTGGAGGTGAGTTTTAGCTTCACTGAGCACTCAAGAGGGGAGTGGCGAAGGCAAAGCCTGTCATCCTGGCCTGAGAAGTGAATAGCGTGACGGGGGGGCCAGAGACCTGGGACAAAGTCCTCCTTGGCCACCCACATCCTTCCAATTTGGTAGTCCAATTTCCCGCTCCAAGCCCACCTTGGTTTCCTTTCTCATAAAATGCGAATGTTGATACTTGGCTCGGAGGGCAGTAGGAACGGTCAAGAGGTAGTCAGTAAGCCGAGCCCAGGGATTAGTGTCGGCATTCTTGACAAATAAGGACAATGGGTTGGGATCTACCAGGAAGGGACTTAGAACCAAAACCTCTCAGCAGCCTCGATGATAAGTCTGTGGACAACAATCTCCCACTGTGTCTGTCCAATCCGGAATTTGCCACTCTCTCTAGCAGGATCTCTATGCCCCGTGGTTCTCTAACCTCTTTGTCCAGTTGTCTGTCTCGCCTCTCTCTACAGCTCTCCCTCCTGATGTAGCTGAGTGCCAGGAGGTGTTCTTACTGCCCACCTCCCCATTGACCCCCAGCCGTTGGCCGTCATTACTTCTCCCGTTTCACAGAGAAGGAACCAGAGGCCCCGTAGGGACTGATGCACCCCGCCCGCCCCAGAGCGAGCTGGCGGCTGCATCAGGCCTTGATCCTGGCGGTCCAGGGCTCTTTTTCAGGCATCACGATCCACTGGGGGACATGACTCAGACGCAGCTCGTGGGAGGCAGACCTCTGCAAGCGCCGCCTGAGTAATGTTCACAGGGGGAGGGAAGAAGCTGTTCTGGTTGGGGGAGGGGTCGTCTCCGGGCCATCTTTCTCGCTGAGATCTGCCTGTCCCGTTCCCTTCTCTCCATCTGGTTCTCCTACCCTGGACCCTTGCCCAGCCTCCTCTTGAGCCTCCAGTCTCTACCCTTCCAATGTCTCCTACCCAGGAGTCTTTGCGGGGGAGAAGGGACTTTTGCTTTAATGTCAGTCCCGCTAGGCTTCCGGTGCTGGCCCCGCTTCTTACAAGCCGCAGAGGTCACGCTGTCCCTCTAGACCTCAGTTATGTTCCTTTTCATCATTAAATTGGTAGCGACGCCGCTTCCCTTACAGAACTTCTGAAAGAGGAAGACGAGGTCCCCGCCCTAGGAACGTGGCACAGAGCCTGGCACATGGTAGGCGCTCCGTGGATGGGAATGGGGCCAATAGCCCAAGTCGCTCCTCTCTCTCCCCGGCCCATGGACTCTTGACGGCCCCACGGGGACACCGAGAGTCCCTGTGTGTCTCGGCCTGTGTGGCCTGTGCCCTGCCCCTCTCTAGCCTCGTCTGTCTCATGTCCCACACCCGGCCACGGGGAGCAACCTGTAATTATCTCCCTTCCCTGGATTCTTCTCATCTGCCCCCGTCCCTTTGCACATGTCATTCCAGCTGGCTGCAATGCCCTTCCCTGCCTTCCTCCTGGGGAACGCCTTCCTTGTCTTTGGGTTTGCCTTTTCTGCAAAGTCTTCCTTGACCATGGCCGGCTGGGCCTCCGCAGTGATTCACCCAAGACGATGCAGAGAGAGCCCCCCTGCCCTCGCCGTCCCCCGCCGACTCCTAAGCCCGGCTATCCTGCCTACAAGCTGTGTGACCTTGGGGGATGCTCTGAAACCTTTTCGGACCTCAGTATCTTCATCTGTGGAATGGGGGTGACTCATAATAACAAGCAACACTTTCTCCGGACGTCTAGCTGGCTTTCGTGCTAAACGTTTCACACGAATGAACTGCACTTGTCACGGCAACCTCGTGACGTGAGTACGGTTATACCCAGGGCTCTGTCTTGGGGACTGCTGGATTTCCTGCTCCTAGACCAGTGCCTGGCACATCGTAGGCATTTAAGGAACACAAATGAGGAAGTTGAGGTTCCCGGGACACAGAAAGTGCTCGGGAGACACTAGTGCGTCTTATTAGCATCATTATGACTGCGGTTGTTGTTAGTGTAGTTCACGATGTCCACATGCAGCCCGGATCGGGGCCTGGCTGGGGAGAAGCCTGGCAGGGGACGGGGTTGACAGTTAAAGGACCAAGCTATAGTCCTCTGTGCTTCAGTCAGGAATTCTCTAAGTTCCCCTAGATCTTGCTCTCCTCCCATCATTGCCCCAGATTCTTAGGTGTGCCCCTCGGCGAACTCCTACGCAGCCGTCAAAGCCCAGTTCCCACATGGCCTCCTCCAGAAAGCCTTCCCTGATACCCACCCCACCCCCCCGCAGCCTGATTTGAGGGCCTTTTTTCTGTGATCACTGGTGTTATCTCTATTACGGATTTTATCGCCCCAATCTATGCCTGTTGTCCCCACCAGACCGAGAGCTTCCCCAGGGCTTGGACCTGGCCTGACTCCTCTCTGTGACCCCAGCCTCACGCAGGACATTGGGGAGTGACTGAATGAACTAAAGACCAGCTCCCTGGCAGCAGGCATCACTCAGCAAGGATGGACAGATTCATGGCTGGCCGTTACAGGAGGAGGAGGCAGTTCCTCTTGGCTCTGAAGAGTGACAGAACCAAGAAGAACCCCCTACCCCCCAGTATTTGCCTACCCCCAGGATCAGGACCATCTTCCCCGGCCAGGGGCCCCTCACCAGTATTTCCGTGATGTCTGGGTCATCCGGAGCCCAGGGTGGAGTGGGGGACGCAGGGGGAACAGGCAGTGCCAGTGGGCCTCTGTCATCCGTGGTGGAGTCTGTCCCCGAGGAGTCGGTGGGCTCCATGGCAGCCAGGTTGAGCAGGGACACATTGGTGCAAGCCGAGGACCGCTTGAGATTCAGGCACCAGTGCATTGGCTCATGGGACATGCGAGGCTCCACCCTGGGGAGGAGAGCCGGGCAGGAGGGTCAGTCAACATGTGGCCTCGGTGGGGTGCGGCCCTCCCGCCTCCGCCCCCAGCTCTCCCTGACTCCAACCTGACCTCTCTCTTCTTCCCTTTAACGCCCCTCCTCCCTCTGTCTCCGCTCTCTCCTTCCTCTCTACCTCTCGCTTTCTTTATTCCTCCTTCCCCAGGCCCTCTGGCCTCCTCTTCCTCCTCCTCCTCTCCTCCCCTTCCCCTTCCTCCAGCACCCACGGTGGGACTCGCACGCTGTCGGACGCAGTGCTGGGCGCTAGGACCGTTCCCGACAGGGTGCGACAAACCCACCCGTGGAACGACACAGCCTTCTTTTTCTTCGCGATCCCCTTGACTGGGCTGGTCACCCCCCCAGGAACCTCGGGGACCAGCTGGGAGCGGCTCTCGATCCCCGCAGGGGGGTCCCCAGCCTCATGGATCTCTTTGGACTGCCAGATCGTCTTCACCACCACGCTCGCCATGGCGTGTGGGGGCCCTGCTCCCAGGCGCTCCTTCCTCTGAGACTCCTCTGACCACTGACCCTCAAAGTCTCTGACCCTACAAGCCTGCCTCATAAAGGACCTAACCACTGGGCCTCATTAAGGGGGGGAACGGGGGCAGAGGGAGGTGCCGGCTCAGCTGTTCCCCCGGGGGGCTTAGCGAACCCTTCTTGTCCAGGATTCTGTTTCTACCCCGATGTGTCCCTCTGCTTCATTCTAGTCCAGAACTTACAATGGGCAGGCCCATTGGTTCTGGAGTTATTAATTCTCAGTTCTGGGGAGGAGCCCAACTTCCCTCTCCCTGATACTAACAGGGGTGTCACCCAGCCCCCCACATTCATACTTGATTCTTCATGCGTGCCCCGGACTCGAACTTGGCACTTTCCCGGGATCTGGGAGATGGTGGCGAATGAGGGTGGAGCCCCGGCCCTGAAGGATCTTACATTCTGTGGGGGGCTGGGAGGGGGCCGGCAGGCAATAGGCAGAAACACACAAAAAATACCAGATGTCGGTAAGTGGTATAAAGAGAATCAGAACCAGGTGTGAGCATTTGTCAAAGCTCATCGATTTACACTAATCCCCGGTGCACAAATTTGTGTTTGAATTTCGCCTATGAATAAAGAATCGAAATAAACATGGAACTATATAGTCAGTGCTAGGCATGAAGGATTGGAATTTGGTATTCGTTTCCTGGAGCTGCCGTAACAAAGTACCACAGACTGAGGGGCTTGAATCACAGAAGTCCCAGATGAAGCTGTTGGCAGGGCTGGTTCCCTCTGAGGCTGTGAGGGACAATCTGTCGCTGGCCTCTCTCCTTGCTTCTGGTAGCCCCAGGAATTCTTTACCTTATAGATGGCCATCTTCCCCGTGGGTCTTCATATTGTTTCCATCCCTGTCTACTGCTGTGTCTGAGTGTCCCCTTTTTTAGGACACAGTCATATTGGCTCAGGGTTCACCCAAATGACTTCGCCTGAACTTGATCATCCGCAAAGACCCTATTCATAATGAAATTTTGGGCGAGAAACTGGGCGATGGGGATGAAATGGTATGATGAGGGGGCTTGCTTTAAAATAATCCAGCAGAGGTGGGGAAGAGAAATGGAGAGGGTCGTGGATGAAATAATAAAGGTCCGTGTTGGTCCTTGTTGGAGCTGGGAATACGGGGTGCGTTATACCCTCTGCTTTGGGGTATATATGAAAATGTCTATAATGAAATGTTTAATATTTTATTTGCGTTCTTTCTCTTTTATTAAATTTATTCCAGTCTACGGCCATGCCACCCTGAACGAGCCCGATCTCTTCTGATCTCGGAAGCTAAGCAGGGTCGGGCCTGGGTAGTACTTGGATGGGAGACCACCTAGGAAGACCAGGTGCTGTAGGCGTTTTTTAAAAAAAATTATTCCGGTAACGTTGGTTGATGACGATATATAACATCTAGGTGTAGAACATTATAATTCAACATCCGTATACTCTATTTTGAGCTCATCACCTCAAGTCTAGTTTCTTTCCGTTACCGTATATTATATATTTTTAAAAACTACTCGATAACGTGTTTGAGAACGAACCTTAAGTTCCTAACTCCTGATTTCAGAAGTTCTCTCGGAAGCAGCGCCATTGAGCTGAGATCTGAGGGAGGAGGGGCAGCCACGGGGAAAGCTGGGGTGGGGGTGTAGGCATGTATCTGGAGAGTAAGAATGGCCAAGAGGAAGCCAGCGTGACTGGGGTCTTTAATCTGGGGAAGGACACGGCTGACCGATGTCATAAAAAGCACGTGGGTTCGTGTAGGGAATAGACCATGGGTGGCTAAGATGGGAGCAGGGAGGGCAGCAAGGGATGTCGCGGCAGGTTCCAGGCAAGAGATGACAGTTAAGGATGGCCTGCACGGGTGAGGCAGGGGCGATGGAAGGAGGAGGCTGGCTGTGGGATGTGCTGTGGCCTTGGTTCGAGATCAGGGACAGGAGGCACTCTAGGATGAGTGCTTGGGTGATTGATGGAGGGCCTTTTTGCCAAAATTGGAAGACTGGGGGTGAGTCCAGTATTTCTGGAGAAAGTCAAGAGTTGATTTGCTCAGGTCAGAGTCTTAGAAGCTATTGATGGTTCAGTCCATGAGCTCCTCAAGGTGCTTCTGGGGTTCTCTCTTAATGCTCTGCCTTAAAACCTAAAAGGACTTGCTCGAACCTCATCTAGACCCCCAAACGTGGACTTGTTTGTGGCCTGGCCTTAAAATTTAGCAATGGGTCAGCCCCTGAGCCTCTGAGCCCAAGAATGGTCTTGCTCAAATCTGGTCCTATAATTCTATGCCGACCGATATCACAGCCACTACCAATGGCTTGTGACTACTAAGCACTTGCTATGTGGTGAGTCTCAACTAAGACGTGCTATAAAAACAAACGAACACACAAAAATGGGATTTCAAAGACTTAGAAAAATGAGAATGCCAAAAACGTTGAACTGATAATATTTGGGTATATCGGGTCAGATAAAATACATTATTAAAATTAATTTCACTTTTCCGTTTTATTATTTTTTTAACGTAGCCGGAGTAAATAGAAAATTATACCTGTGGCACCCACGGTATACTTACTTATATGGCCCCCATGTAGGATCTACTAGTCCCAGATTTTCCAGAAGTTTGTCTTTCTTCCCTAATAACTCCTCATTAGACCCTGGTGACTTTGCTTTAGGTCTTGTCTTAAAAATTAAGTTTTGGCTAATTCATGGGCTCTGGAAGGAGTTGGGAGAAGATGGAGTTCCACCGTCTACCCACACCAAGAACTCAGAATTAACTCCATCTGATCTCAGGTGGGGCTCTGTGAAGGGTCGGAAGCGGTGGGGGAGACCGAGGTGGAGAGTTGAGGCCTGGAAGAGGGGTGGCTTTTCCCCCATTTGGTAGTGACAGATTTTTGTTCTTGGGACTCTGGATGTCTCTCTTAACAACCCTCAAAAAACAGACCAGTTAGAACCCCCACTACTATATATATACATATATATACGTGTGTATATATATAGACATATATATATATATATATATATATATATGTCTATGTATATACACACGTATATACACACGTATATACATAGATATATATATACACACACATAGATATATATATACATAGATATATATATATATATACACACGTATATATATGTATATATGTATACATATACACATATTTTTTAATGGCATTATCCTCAGGGAGAAAGTGCATCCTCTCACGTAACAAACAGACTTGTCCTCGGATCCCTATCTTCCATAAATAGGACTGTTTCCAACTCCTGGGCCTAATAATTTGTGTGTTGTTTTTAATGGGCCCGTTCTCTGTTCTTTACGGGCAGATAGCACCCTCCAACCCTTATTAGTAATGGACTCTCTTGGTCACTAAAAGAGCTAGGTGATGGCTGTCCTCCTAGAAGTCAGAATGGACTTTCCCAAGCCCCATTCCTGGAAACCCAAATGGACAAATCCATTGAATGAGGGGAGGGGGGCGCTTCTCTGACCGCGCCCCCCGCCCAGGACTCAGAGTGGACGTTCCCTGGAGCCAGGACACTCCCCCAAGGCTTATTCCAAGTATCCTGGGCTTCTGAGATTAGAAAAGGGTGGTGGGTGGGATTTAGCTCCTCGGTGACAGACATGGACTCTTCCAGTACCCTTTGCCCCAAATTTCTCAATAGCCCGGGACGCTGGAGTTCAGGAGGTTTTGCCAGTCAACTAAAGCGGGTTTCTGTGACGCTGAAGGGTGGTGCTTAGGCTAGTTTCACGTGTTCCTTTCTTTCAACGATTCTTGCTCAGGAATGCCAAATCTACTGGAGGAAAGAGTCAGAATTTTGACTTGGTATCTGTATGATGGCGTTATCATTGCAAAAAAAACCCAAAAACAAAAACAAAAATTGTGTCTTGAAAAGCGGTTAAGAGCCAAAAATATAATTTAAATCCCAGCTGTGACACTACCTAGCTGTGCGACCTTGGGCAAGTCATTCAACCGCTCTGGACCTCAGTTTTAACCTCTGCTTAATGGGTCTAGACTTGATTTACAGTTTCCTGTGCCCTGGGATTCTTGGTCTCCCGACAAGTTAGGTCTCGACTTCCTGGCCGCTCGATAAGGGAGACGAGCGGGCAGGGAGGTCTTTTGCAAGATTTTAGGAGCCGGAGGTGGAGAGGGTGCGAAGAAAGGGGAACAGAAGGACGCTTGCGCAGTAAACAACTCACGCTTTCTTGCCCCTCCCATGCCCTTCTCTGCAGCAGGGAATTGCAGGCGACGCTCCACCTATCCCGGCCCAGCTGAGTGACGCCCTCCCTTCCCCATCCTTCTCCACCTTTCATCGCCCTCCTCCCGCCCACACAACCGCCCCTTTGGGGGCGGGAGTAGGACCGTCCCGGCGAATCGGCGACGCCTCAGGGGGCGATCTACACGTTCATTGGTGTCAGTCAACACAAGCCCCGCCTCCTCAAGCACGATTCCCCCGCCTGCCTTCACGTCAATCCCTCCGGGGCAGGAGAGTGTCTGAAGCCAATCACTACCGCACCCGGCCGTGCGGGGGGCGGTCCAACAGTACGTACCCAAGCTCCGCCCACCTCTCAAGCAACGCCTTCTCCCCTCTCCCGAACGGAAATAGCGGGTCGCTGGACCAATCGTAGCGGCGTGCCTTTGTCCTGCGGCCAATGAGGGAGGGCGCGGGGGAGAGCCCGAGTCTGAGCGGCAGCAACTAGAGCCAATGGGCGGCGGAGAGCTCAGGCGGCGGCGGGGAGGGGCGGGGCCGGGGGCGGAGCTGCGGCCTGCTAGCCCGCCCGCCTGCCCGCCAGCCCGCCCTCCCCCCGCGGCCGGCTGGGCTCCTCCGCGTTGCCTGGGGTCCTTCCCTCCCGGCCCCCGCCTGCCAGCCCCCGCTGCGCTGCGCCCTGCCCGGCCGGGCCTGGAGCCGACACCACCGCCATCATGCCGGCCGTGTCCAAGGGCGATGGGATGCGGGGGCTCGCCGTGTTCATCTCCGACATCCGGAACTGTGAGAGCGCGGCCGGGGGACACCGGAGCGGGGCGGGGGTGGGGAGCGTGGAATTGAGGGGTTCGAGGGTTACGGAGGGCCCCGGGGATAGGAGGCCATTGCGGT
>NW_024347852.1:573105-576538 GCF_902729225.1 Pteropus medius | reverse complement strand
CCTAATGGGGCCGCGCTTGAGGGCCTGGGTGAGGGGGTGTCATAGAGGAAAGGGGCAGGATGGGTCACTGAGGGTCCTGGCTAGTGCACAGAGAGGGTCTGGAAGTGATAGAAAGTCCCAGGATTTGGGGAGCAGAGATGGGAAGGTGGGGGATTATAGTGAGACCCTGCGGAGGCATAGGGAGACTCCAGGATGGAGGATTGCTTAGAAGACGTGGAGGGTGGTGCAGAAGAGCCCAGAGGTGTTACTGAGGGGCACGGAGGGACTCGGGGAGCACAGCGAGGTGTCCCTGCAGGCGTAAAGTCTCGGGAGAAACTGAGACAAGGAGCTGGGGCCCGAAAAGCAGAGAACATTGTAGAGTAGGGGTTTAGGGGATGTTCCAGGGACGAGAGAGACCAGAGCTCAAAGAGGGGGCCGGGGAGCCTCAGTAGTTTGTGGAGAAGAGATCCGAAAAGCTGGGGTTTGGGGGAAGCTTGGTCTCAGAGAGGGGTCAGGGGTTAGGGAGCATGACAGTCCTGAATCTGGAGCCCTCTCCCTTCTGATCCCATCAATATGGGACGGTGATCACCAGCAAGGATTGTCGTGACCATGGGAGGCCTGGCTCCCAGTCAGCTCCCAACTCCTGTGAGCGGGTGTTGGTGTTTGGAGCTGCCAAGAGCTTCCGAGGCTGTGCTGCAGGGGCTTTGGGGCCAGCCAGACCTGGGTTTGAATTTGTGTGCTGTCACTCCCTAGCCGTGTGACCTTGAGTGAGGGACTTCACCTGTGCTTCCTCATCAAGAGGGACTGCCAGTCACGCCTTCCTGATGAGGCAGTTGTGATAATGTAGGTAAAGGAGGCCTTTCACACATTCCAGGCACTAGACGGGTCTTGGCTATTGTTACTGTTATTTTGTTCTATCTGAGGAGTGGCCTCTGTTCCCTGCCGGAGGATCTAGCGCGTAGTAGGTGCTCAGGGAACAGGAGGGGTGGACGCTGTTGGGTGTCAGGTGGAAGAGAGATGTTATGTTGTGACAAGGGGCAGAGCTGTGAGGGTTTGTGGGCTAGGCTGTTAAAAGCAGGTCTTGATACCTACCAGCCACGTGACCCTTGGCAGGTCACTTGACCTCCCTGAGGCTGTTTTCATGTCTGCAGATCCCACTGCTAATAGCATCTTGCCTCTGAAGCTTCATTCATTCATTTGATAATGTGTGCCAGACCCAGACACTGTTCTGGGGCCCCAGCCCCAACAGTGGCCCCAAATTCCTGCCCTTGAAAGCACCATGCCATGAGGGAGATAGAAAACAAACACAGAACCCACACTAAATGATACAATGTTCGCCGTGCTGTGAAGGCAGAGAAGGCAGGCGACGGGGGAGGGACCGCGAAGGCCTGGCCAGGGCGGTGACACGTGAATGGAGGCGCCTGAAGCGAGGGAGTGAGCCGTGGCTTTTGGAGGAAGAGGGTCCAGGCTTGGGGACTGTATGCTCAGAGGTCTTGGGCTTGTGGCATGCTCGTGTGTGTTCACGTGTGGGCGAGGGGGCCTGTGCGGCTGGGCCGAGGGAGGGAGCTGAGGGCAGAGAGGGGACAGGGACTGTGCAGGGCTTTGTGGGCCATGGTGGGCACTTTGGCTTTTCTGAGTGAGAAAGACAGGAAGGTTTTGAGCACAGGAGGGACACGAGCTGATTGATGTTTTAAAATAGTTCCTCTGGCTGCTGTGAGGAGCACAGACTGAAGGAAGGAGTGGAAGCAGGGAAAGAATTAGGGGGCCGTGGCAGGCATCTGGGGCAAGATGGCGTTGGCTTGACTGGAGTGAAAAGGCACTTGGGAGAAGTGGTTGGGTTTGAGGTAAATCGTGCGGGATTTAGGGTGGTGGGAAGGAAAGAGAAGAGAGGCCGGTGTCCCAGTAGGACCCCAGGGGGAAGCCAGAGGACAGAGGGGGGACTCCAGCGTGGGGGCAGCAGAGGCCCATTCGCCAGATGAGTTGGGGCTGGAGAGTCAGGGCTTCCGCTTCCCTCCTTCTCATCAAGTGCATGTTGGTGGCCGGTATGTTTCAAGACTGATCGTAGACACTGGGGACACAGCGGTGAATAGGACATACATTTCAGTGCCCCTGCGAAGCTCTCAGCCCAGTGAGGGAGTCAGGAACTGCATAAAAATGGCAGCTGTCCTCGTCGCAAACAGTCGTATGCAGATGTTCATAGCAGCGTTTATGCGTGATACTCAAAAAGTGCGACAACCCGAATGTTCACTGACGGACCAATGGATAAACGCGCGTGGGCCACCCGCACAATGGAATATTATTTGGCCACTAAAAAGCGTGAAGTACTGACGGGTGCGGGACATGGACGGACCTGGAAAACATCATTTGAATCGAAAGAAGCCAGATGTTCAAAAATGTATGATTCCGTGTATCCGAAACGTCTGGAACAGGCAAATCCATAGAGACAGAAAGTAGATTAGCCGTTGCCCAGGGCTAGGGGGCAGTGGAATGTGGAGGGACCGCTCGTGGGTCCGGGGTTTCTTTCTGGGGTGACGAGAATGTGGAATTAGATCGTGACGGTCGTACAACGTGGGTTGACCAAAGACCACTGAACTGTACCCTTGAAAATGACGAACTTTATGAAAATGGTGACTTATATCTCAGGTTTTTTCGTTGGAGAAAATCGTCGCCGTCCTGCGTCCAGGGAGGCAGAAGGCCTCAGTGTTGAGAGAACGGGGGCTCCGTCCGCATTGTTCGGACAGTGTGGGACCGTGAAGGCGGAGGCACAGCAAGTGCAAAGGTCCGGAGGCCCGGTGCATCGGGACTCTGCGCTGAGGCCTGGGATCTGACCGGGGGGCGATGGGCGGAGCGTTCGTCTGGGGAGCACGGAGGCTTCGAAGCGGGAGTGAAGGATGGGTCGATGCGGGCTGAGGACGAGGCAGAGCTCAGAGATGGGCAGGGAGAGAGGAGGGGCTGGTGCCATCCTGCTGGAGGATCCGAAGGGCATAGCGGAGTTCAGAGAGAAAACTCTAGAAAGAAAGGAAAGACAGGTTCTGAGATGCCGGGGCCAGGAAGGGCAAATTCTGCAGATAAGAAGGGGAGAGGTTGGGGCTGGGAGCAGCCCGAGGGTGTGGCCCTGTGGCCCTGTCCTATCTGAGGGAATCTGCCTCAGCCACCACTCACTTATCTGACCGGGAGCTCCCAGCTTGGGAAGGGGGACACTGGGCTGTCTAGGGCCCTGGGCACCTCCATCAGGGCACGTCCGCTCCACATTGCAACCATCTGTGACATCTCCCCCAGCCCCTGGAGCGCAGGTTCTGGTCTGAGCCTTCCTTGGGTCCCCAGTTCCGCCCAGTGCCAGCTCTGGCCCAGTGGAGACCTCTGGAGATGTTTGCCAATTGATTGATTGATTGATTAAATGAATGAACAAATGAACCGATCTTTACTAAGTGACGGCTGAGTGACAGACACTGTT
>NW_024347852.1:570860-571407 GCF_902729225.1 Pteropus medius | reverse complement strand
GCGTCTGTCTCTGTCCAGATACTTACCATTGTCCCTGTCACTCTCCCCTCCAGGCCAGGAGTCCCCAAGAGCAGGGCCAGTATGAGTCATCCCTGAGCCTGGCCCAGGGGTGCTAGAAAGTCGTTTCTTCGGCAGCCCATCCTGTCGCGGCTGCCTTTAGCCCCTTTCTGCCACGCGTTTTCCTCGGCAGCACCTATGCGCCGCCTCGGCACCCAGGCTGTGACTTGCCGCTGGGTCGTCTCAGAGACTGTGCCCCGGCCGGGATGTCTGTGCTCCCCGCCCGAAGCCCCTGCCCGTCTGGAGGCCTGGTGCTCCGTGCTCTCCGTGAATTTCTTTTTAATAGAAAGCATACCAGCTACACAGATGGTAGCATCAGGTAGATGTGGGCAATTCGAAGACCATTTAAAGAAAAAAATACACATCTGTCCTTTAAACATTCTTAAACCGGATCTGTGTGATACTGTCTTCTATGTAATCAGTTACTTATAAGAACATTTCCATATATGATTCTACATGTGAATATTTTAATATGTACATATATATATAT
>NW_024347852.1:566574-566934 GCF_902729225.1 Pteropus medius | reverse complement strand
AGCCCTTCAGAACGTCCTCATCTTCATTCATTCATTCATTCATTCATTCAACAAACATCCACTGAGCATGTTCGAGGCACTATGCCGATTGCCGGACTGTAGTCATGGCCGGAAATGGACAAGGCCGTCGTCCTCCCGGCCATCACGGCCCAGAGTGGGAGATAAACGCAGATTGAATAATCGCAGGGTGAAACATCTAATTCTTCTCAGAACCATTCTGAGGGGCACAGGAGCCCCTAAGGGCATTTAGTAGGGGTACCCGACCTAGCCTGGGGGATCAGGGAGGGCTTCCCAGAGGAAGTGGCACGAGGTCGAGACCTAAGTGGAGAGGAGTCATTGGCCATGGAAAGAGGAAAGGCG
>NW_024347852.1:564928-566339 GCF_902729225.1 Pteropus medius | reverse complement strand
ACAAACAGGGTAGTGGGGGAGGCTGCTTAAATTAGACTTGTCGGGGGCGGGGCGGGGGGGGTCTCTCCAAGGAGGTGACATGTAATTTGACACTGCGATGAGAGCATAGAGTCATTCAACAACGGAGAGAGCCTGTCTCAAGCAAAAGGGCGCAGCAAGTCCACACCCGCCCTGAGGTAGCCGTGAACCCTCTCCATTCGTGGAACTAAGAGGTGGCGTCTGTGGCTGGAGTGTGGCGATCGGAGCAACCGCGCGAGGGCCATTTGGATTCTGTTGGAATTGACGTGGGAGGCGGTTGGTGTGTTTGAAGCAGGCGGATGACCTGAGTGGCTTTGTACTTTCCAAAGATCGCTGGGCCTAGTGCAGGAGAAGGTAGGACTCGTATTTCTGGCACCATGTGGACCCGTTTCCTGATTGGGACTCTCACTGAAAGCCAACAGTCAATGTCGAAGGAAAGGAAATTTTCTTCAGTGTATTCGTGAGCTAGCAAGAAAGTAAGAACAGGCCACGAGCCCAGAGGCACCTGGCACCCGGGGAGATGCGCAGAATGCCAAAGCCAGCTTTTGCTTAGAGGGCATTTGCTAAACTGGGGGTGTCCCTAATACTCCTTTCGGGGCATCACGGCCTCTGGGAACAGAAGACAAAGCTTGTCCATGGAGAGGCTTCAGAGGCCATACTTCAAAGTGAGGGTGACCTAGAAATAAATCTTCTTAGAGACTATAAGCAGAATGACCTGTTTCAAACCTTGGCACAGAGCGTCGCACACACCGGTTTTCAGCCTGATTTTTCCTTACCTGGGTCATCCACAAATCCTTAAGCCAAACTCGAGTTTAAAGTGATGAAAACCGGTAGTAGTAGCCCAGGGCCTGACAGAAACAAAGGAGTTTCTTCTGGAGAAACCCACCTTCATCACAGGTCCCAAAGATCACCATCCGTGAAGCTCCGAGTTACATGAGTAGCTCACAGTCGAAAATCACTAAACATAGGATTGCAGACACCATGAGAGACAACCAGCAGAAGGAAGACTAAAAAAGACAGCAGAGTTGAAATTTTCATACAGAATGTGAAGTATGTTCAGTATGTTCCAAGAAATATGAGAATGAGTTAAACTCCGGAGGAAAGAGCAGGCTGTTTTTAAAAATGGAAAATATCACCAAACTTTACCAAAAAAAAATTAGGTGGTCTTGTTTAGCAGCAGAATTAAATAGGCAGTAGAACTGAATTACTTAATGAGAACACAGTCCAGGGAACCAGAGAGATGGAGAATTTAAGAGAGAGATTCAGAGCCAGGCAAGGGAAAGTAACGCCATTCAGGGTTCTAGAGAGAGAGGGAGGAGGTGGTTTGACAGAGGCACTGTTTGAACAGGCAACAGCTGAGAACATTCCAGAACCAATGAAAGAGGCCGATCCT
>NW_024347852.1:559275-564790 GCF_902729225.1 Pteropus medius | reverse complement strand
CGTGAAGGCAGTTAGGAGAGGACGTGAAGCCCATGGGATGGGTCACATGTGGCGTGGAAGCAGTTAGAGACGTGCAGTGGAACAGGTGGGCGGACGATGAGGGCGGGGGGACCAGGTGAGTGAGGAGGATGCGGAGCTGCGTGTGGCCGCGTTGAGTCTGAGGCGCCCGGTAGACGCTGAGGTAAAGACGGGGGTAGGTGGTTGGACGGCAGGGAGTCGGGGCCGGAGAGACGCCTGAGAGAGCCGCTCCGCACACAGAAGTGTGGCCAGGGCCACACACGCGCCCTGGCCTTGCCCGGTCACCACGGGAGACGGAGTAGAAGCAGATGCGTGCCGCTAACTGTGAAATTTTCATTGAACCTGATCCAACCAGAATCTTTTCATTTGGACGTTGGATCAGCATCAGAATTATCCGTGAGCTGCCCTACGGTATTTTTTCTGCTGAGTCTTTGCAACCCAGCGTGTAAGGGACACTCACGTGGCATCTCAGTTGGGACTCACCGCGGTTCCTGTGCCCAGGAGCCCCGTGTGGCCGGGCCCACATATCAGACAGTGCGGGATGGCGGTACTGAAAGCCCCTGCCTGATGAAGTCCCCAGGGAGGACACGAGCTGGGCAGGGAAGCAACCGGAGGCTGAACCCCGGGGTGGCCCAGGGTGTCCGGGTCTGGCTGGCGGGGGAGTCGGCGGGGAAACCAGTATGGGCCACGGCTCGGAACTCAGAGAAACTCACGGAGGAGTGGGCAGCGGTGGCAGGTGCTGCTGACAGTTTCTTTAAGACGGGGACAGGCAGTGGCCATTGGCTTGGGCAAGACAGAGGTCGCCGGCCACCCTAGCCGGAGAACTCAGCACCTCCTGAGGGCTGAGGAGGCCGGTGTGACAAGTGCGCATGAGCCTAAGTGATGTCCCTGTTTCACATGAGGGGCTGGCTGCGGAGGGGCTGGGTCCTGCCAGCGTCGTGGGCCAGGCTGGGGTCGCCCGAGTGCGCTGGGCCTCCACGCTGGAAACTTGGCCTTGAGAACGACTGAGGCACGGAGGAACATTTTTAGGTAGATTTTCTTTTTTTAATTGTGATAAAATACAACATAAAGTTCACTTTTAACTACTTTAAAGGGTACGATTCCGTGGTCTTTTATATAGTCCGTGTTCTGTAACCACCACTGCTATCTGGTTCCAGAATATTCCCATCACCCCAGAAAGAAGCCCCCAAGCCCATCAGCGGTCACTCCTTGTTCTCCCTCCCCCCAGCCCCTGGCAACCACCAGTCTGCTATCTATCTCTATAGATTCGCCAATCCTGGACATCTCACATTAGTGGGATCGCACAATAGGTGGCCTTTCGTGTCTGGCTTTCTAGTCTTGGCGTGTTTTCGAGGCTCATCGTGTCGTGGCATGTATCAGAGCTTTGTTCTTTTTCGATGCTGAGTAATGGCATTCCACCGTTCAGATGGACCACCTCTTATTTATTTATTGGTCAGAAAGCTCCAACCTTTTGGCCGTTCACGTTCGTGCGAACTCCGTTTTCACTCCTCCGGTGTAGACGCTGGGCATGGAGTCGCTGAGTCACGTAGCCTTTTTTAAAAAGAAGAAACAGCTGCAGTTCAGTCTCCCTTCTGTTCTTTACATCATCTCTTCATCTTCCCCTCGCCCGTCCCTGGTCCCCCAGATTCGGTGGTGGTTATTCCCATGTACGTTTTGTTCCTTTATACCTGGCACCCTTCCCCACCCAATTATGTCGTGTTAGACCGGACCGAAAAAGCATCACAGCCTCTGCTTAACTTAACCGAGTCAATAAATAGCTCTTACGCCTTCGTTTGCTACTTGGACATTTCCCCGCCTGTGATGGATGATAATGGACCTCACCTCCGTAGAGGCCTGTCGTGAAGATCTAGCACGTTGATACGTGACACACTTAGAGCAGAGCGTGGCCCAGGGTGCGGGCTGTGGGACGTGAGCCGTGATGAGTGTGAAAAGGCCACCGTTGAGCCAGCGCCGTCTCGTGTCCAGGCATTCCTCTGGTTTCCAGTTTCGATCTGACGACGGGCGGTGAATGTTCTCGCGCCGTCCCCTCGAACACCCTAGGGTGGGGACATTCTGTGCAGAGATTTTGGTTTTTCTCATTAAGGTCTCGGTTTTCTGCTCACCTGGCACCTTATCAGAGAGGCCTTCCTCCACAGTGGCATTCCCGGCACGCCATGGCGTACCTGCCCTGGTCTGTGCCACCGCACCGGACCCCAGCGGCGTCTGCTGTGTGTGCGTGGATGCCGCCCGCCCCGGCCAGAGTGTCAGCTCTGTGAGGACAGGTGTTTGGAACAGTTCGTCCACCACCGTCCACGGCGCTTGCGGCCGTGCTGCTGCCCAGGGGGCACTGAATCTGTGCTCGGTGAACGAATGAAGGTGCCAGCCAGGCTCCGCGTTTCACCCTGCCAGTGACCTCAGGCGGGGAGAGATCCAGCCCATCTTGCAGATGGAAAACCCGAGACCAGCCGGCCCATGAGGGCCGCGCCATGTTGGACCCCGGTTCCACGTGGCTCTCTCCCTCTCTCTGGCCACCCTTCCTGGGAGGAACGAGAGGAGGGGAGGTGTGCGGGGCCGGGGGCACCCTGACCCCCACTCACCCCCACGTCGTGTCCCCACAGGGACAGCATGGACAGCGTGAAGCAGAGTGCGGCCCTGTGCCTGCTGCGGCTCTACAAGGCCTCGCCTGACCTGGTGCCCATGGGCGAGTGGACGGCCCGCGTGGTGCACCTGCTCAACGACCAGCACATGGTGAGGCCCCGTGCCTGGCACCCAGGGCCCCCGGCCACTGCCCCCAAGCCACACCCCTGCCCTTGACATCGGCCTGGGGGCCCATCCCTGCCCTGACCCCACCTGGAAGCCCAGAGCCCCCCCCCACCTCTGTCCCTGCCTGCACCCAGGCAACTAGAGACCCTGATCCGGTCCACCCCGGTACCCATTACGCACCCAGGTGTGCAGACACCACCCCCATCTCTGTCCCTGGCACTCAGGCTGCCCAAGGGTCCTGTCCAGTGTCCCTGACACCCAGTACCGACCCAGCCCTTCAGAAAATCTAGCCTCTTTCCGACACCCTGAGGTTCTCCCAATGTCTGTCACCTGCCCAGCCAGCACGGAGATGCTGACATCTGTCACCACTCTCAGTACTCAGTCCCTCCATGTCCTGCCTTCCCTCTGCCCAGTACCCAAGTTGGCGCTGGCCGTGGTCCCTGAGCCCCAGAGCACCCGCCATGCCCCTGCCCCTGCCCAAGCACACCCTGACCCGCTCCTTCGTGCTCCCGAGTCTCCTCAGCTCCGCAGCCTGCACACGTGTCCCCAGCCCGACCCTCCCCCGGGGCCCTGACCCGCCACTCATCTGCCCCCGCAGGGCGTGGTCACGGCCGCCGTCAGCCTCATCACCTGTCTCTGTAAGAAGAACCCCGACGACTTCAAGACGTGCATCTCCCTGGCGGTGTCTCGCCTGAGCCGGGTGGGTGAGGTCTCAGCATGGCCGTGGGAGGTGGCCCCCGTGTCCCCGTCCCCTGGGGCACCTCTCAGGCCCTCTCGCTCTGCCCGGCAGCTTTGCACTCAGTCACTTCCTGGCTGCGCGGCCCCGGGGAAGTGGCTTTACCTCCCTGGGCCTCAGTCACCCTGTCCGTTCATGTGGACGATGCCAGCGCTCGCTCAGCATGGCTGCCGTGCCGTCATCTGTGCGAGGAGTCAGAACAGGGCCCGCTGCGTGGCGGGCCCCCAGGAAGTGGGGGCTGCTTCCCCGATTTGTCCGTCTTGCCCTCTCTGTCTGTCTTCCTCACCCCGCGTTCTCTGCCGTGCCCCCCGCTCCCCTCGCCCTCCTTCCCCCTGCTCCTCCCCCCACCATGCACCCGTGTCCTGGGCACCTGCCCGAGGCCTCCTGTGTGCCTGGCCGTGTGTGGGCTGATGAGGGACACAGATGAGTCAGACCCCAGCCCTCTAGGAGCCCCCTGTCCTGTCGGGGAGGGGCGTGTGGCAGCAGTGTCTAGCAAGCGGCTGTGACCTGTGCCCTGGTGGACACAGCCCGGGTGTCGGGGGACATTGGGGGAACGCGCAGAGTTGGAGCCAGGTGCTCAGAGGGAGTCAGGCCAGCAGACTCTGTGCCCCGCTGGCGCCGGCTTTACTTAGGACACTCAGCCAGCCCTGCTTCGTCCCTGACCCGCCGGCCCCTTGCCATGTGCCCAGGGAACCCTCACTCCCCATCTGAGGCTCAGGCTCCCCACTCCCCAGGAGAGGGTGGCTTTGCTCTGCCCAGCCAGCCCTGCCCCGCCCGCCTCACCCCTTCTCCCCCCAGATCGTTCTCGGCCTCCACCGACCTCCAGGACTACACCTACTACTTCGTCCCGGCGCCCTGGCTGTCGGTGAAGCTCCTGCGGCTGCTGCAGTGCTACCCCCCCCCAGGTACCGCCAGGCCCACCGGGGTGCGTGCCGGGGGTCTGTCTCGGGGTTTTTCTGAGGTGGCTGCTGCTGTGAGGCCCCGCTCCTCAGCTGCGGCGGGGGGCAGCCCTGAGCCCCGACCCGGCCAGGAGGGCTCCAGGACGAGCATGTTGTTCTGGGCGGGCGCCCGGCCTGCGTAGCACAGGGTGGAACAAGGCGCTGGTCTTGGTTGGTCCCCTGCTGTGGTCCGGGGCCTCTTCGAAGCTTCATTCCTGTTCCAGCCTAACGTAGAGGTGTTGTCAGGTCTGTTTCACAGATGAGGAAACTGAGGATTGGAGCGGGGAGGTCCTTGCTCGAGGTCACTGAGCCGTCAAGGGTGATTGCAGGCTGTGCTGCTTGACTTAACGTAGCTCGGTTAGGGGTTTTCATGTCCAGTGCTCATGGTCACACCGCTGGTGTGAATTAAGCGCCTTCAGTGAGCCAGGTCCTACACCAGGGTGTCCGTACTCTCCCAATGGAGCTGGTGAGGGGGAGCCATCCCTGCCATAGCAAACAGGGAAACTGAGGCTTGAAGATAAGACATGGCCTCCCCAGACCTGGGCAGCAACGGGGGGGCGCGGAGCCTGCCTCCAGAATCTGCTCTGAGCCCCTCCCTCCACTACATGGGTCATGGCTGGCTGATTTCACAGAGCGGTATTGAGGGACCCTGTGCTGAGATGTTCAGCGCATAGCGATGCTTTATAAACCAGTTTCCTTTGATTTGGCCAGAGTTCTGAGCACCTGCTGTGGGCCCGGGACCTGTGTGCAGCCCTGAGTCTTCATAGCCAGCCATGTGCGAGCATGTCCATGTGTGTGTAGCGATGTGTCTGTGTATGCAAGCATGTGTGTGCAGCCATGTGTGTCGTGCATACGTAGCTATGTTACATGCATGACCGTGTGTATGCATGTATGTCCTTGTGCGTGTCTTTGCATATATGCCCATGTGTGTCTGGTGTGCATGCCCATGTGTGCGAGCATGTCTGCGTGTGTCTGCAGTGATGTGTGTCTGCATGTATGCATGGCCGTGTGTACGTGCATGCCTGTGCGCATACATGTCCATGTGTGTGCCTGTGCATAC
>NW_024347852.1:555646-559264 GCF_902729225.1 Pteropus medius | reverse complement strand
ATTAGGCCAGAGTTCTGAGCACCTGCTGTGGGCCAGGACAATGTGCAGCCCTGAGTCTTCATAACCAGCCATGTGTGAGCATGTCATGTGTGTAGCGATGTGTCTGTGTATGCAAGCATGTGTGTGCAGCCATGTGTGTCGTGCATACGTAGCTATGTTACATGCATGACCGTGTGTATGCATGTATGTCCTTGTGCGTGTCTTTGCATATATGCCCATGTGTGTCTGGTGTGCATGCCCATGTGTGCGAGCATGTCTGCGTGTGTCTGCAGTGATGTGTGTCTGCATGTATGCATGGCCGTGTGTACGTGCATGGCTGTGCGCATACATGTCCATGTGTGTGCCTGTGCATACATGTGTGTGCACGCATGGCCGTGTGTGCTTTCATGCCTGTGTGCATGTCTGTGTGCGCACACATGCCCCTGTGTGCTTATGCGACCATGTGTGTGCATGCATGTCTGTGCGTGCATGCCTGTCCGTGTGTGTGCGTGCACAGACTGTTACCGAGTGCAGGATATAGGCTTCGCTAAGGGCCCCCCCAGCCTGTGAAAGCCAGTGATTCCGTCTCGTAGGCCCGGGAAGCCTCTTGCCCTCTGTGGGCCTCTCTCTCGTGCTATATAGAAGGGTTTAGTTAGAACTCAAGCCCACTTCCAGCTCAGAAGCCCCACCTCATAATTCTGGGGTGCGCCCAGGGTAGGCGCCTCACCTACTGTGAAGCTCTACATTGTAGGAATTGCAGCCACGGCCCCAAGCAGATGGTACAGGGCAGGGAAGGGCATCTCTAATTTATTTCCAAGTAATTTTATTAATTTGCCAACACACAAACAAGTAGGGAATACCTATCACCTAGACTTCACGTTTTTCTTGTGCGCACACGCTTATTTTGTTATCCGAAACGTTTCAAAGTTATAGACATCGTCATGTTTTGCCTTTAAATATTTTGTTTTGCATTTCCCAGAACTATAGGGATTTCCATTTACAACAGTAATTCTACGCTCACACTTCAAACTACCAACAATTCCCTAATGTTCTCTGATACCCACTGCAGTTTTTCCTAATTTCCCCAAAATACTTCCACAGTTGGTTCACACTAGGATCTGACGAAGATACAAGTATCCAATTTAATTATTATTTCTCATAAGTCCCTCTTAATCTGGAAGGTTTAACCTCCTTTATTCTAGGACATTGGCTTCACTAGCTGTTTATTGTGAAAAAAGTTTCAAACCTAAAGATTACTTTAAAGGGCACTGAAATAACTCCTGGGTGCCCTTGACCTCGACCCCGGGGAGCTCGTTAGTACTTGGCTGTATTTGTGCCCTTGCTTGCTCCCTCTCTCAGACATACAGTTGCTGAACTACTTGAAGAGAAGTTGTAGACATCATAACACTGTCCCCACCCCAGAATATTTCCATACTAAGACCGAGAACACCATACAAAACCACAGCGCTCTTATCACACCCCAGAGGGTTCAAAATAACCTCAGTCTCATTTGCTGTCCAGGCTCCACGCTGCCCGCTTTGTCCCTAGCATTATTTTTATAGCTTAAAAATAGACAGCGTCCAATCTGTGACCAAAAATGAAATCTGATTCTGTGTCTCGGGTTTTTTTGGTCTGGAATACCTAGCCCCTCCCCGCCTCCCCACCTGCTTTTGAAGAAACCAGAAGTTTGCATTGCAGAATTCTAGATTGGGCTGATGGCTGCCTGTGTCCCTAGCTAGTTCCTCTGTCCCAGGAATTGCCTGATTGACTTGGGTGTAGCTTTGTCGCTAGAACCCTGGACAGCTGTTCCGTGCCCGTGGTGTTCCAGGGGATGGCAGTTATTGGGGTTCGTGTGAGCTTCTGGTTGGCATCTGTCTATCTCAGGCACTCAGATCCCTCCTTGGGAAAGTCCGGGTCTCTGGGTGTTTCTGAGGAAGGTTCCTGGAGCTTTCTTTGCCTGTGAGCCTCAGTGCTTGCAGAAGGGGAAACTGAGGCTCACAGCAGTGCAGCCTCTTGCCCGGCAGGGTCAGAGTGGAGTAGCACAAGGGCCCAGGCCTGGGGTCGGGTCCTCGTCGGCCTTCTCCCATCTCCTCTGGTCTCCTGGAGCCCTGGGAAGGACTTGAGGGAGCAGGGAGCCTGGCCCGCAGCCGAGGGGCCGGCCCCTCTCCTGTGGAAGATGGGAGCCGGGGCATGGCCCTTGCCCCTGGCGGGCGAGCTGGGCCGGCAGAGCTCAGCCGGGACGCGCCCTGTCCCCGCAGAGGACGCGGCCGTGAAGGGGCGGCTGGTGGAGTGCCTGGAGACTGTGCTCAACAAGGCCCAGGAGCCGCCCAAGTCCAAGAAGGTGCAGCATTCCAATGCCAAGAACGCCATCCTCTTCGAGACCATCAGCCTCATCATCCACTACGACAGGTGCCGCCGGGGGGCGGGGGCTGGGCCAGAGGGCGGGACCTGGGCTCCCAGCTCCTAGGAGAGCGGCAGCTAAGTGTCTGGGTCACTGGAGTGGTCACAGCTGGGTCAGAGGCAAGGAGTTAAGACCTGGGGCCTGAGGTGACGCGGGACGGACGGTGGGGACCAAGCCCTGCACCGCCTCACGTCCCCACTCGTCTGTCTGTCTCATGGCAGCGAGCCCAACCTCCTGGTGCGGGCCTGCAACCAGCTGGGCCAGTTCCTGCAGCACCGGGAGACCAACCTGCGCTACCTGGCCCTGGAGAGCATGTGCACGCTGGCCAGCTCCGAGTTCTCCCACGAGGCCGTCAAGACACACATCGACACCGTCATCAACGCCCTCAAGGTGCGCGCCACCTCCGAGCCCACTCTGCGCCGGCTCTCCGCACCCACCCGGCCTGCGGCTGCGGCACCCCTTCAGGGAGTCCCAGGAGTCAGAGGCCCTGGGTGACCAGCCCCATGCCACACGGAGCCTGGAACACACCCCGCTTGCTCTCTTCCCTCAGACGGAGCGGGACGTCAGCGTGCGACAGCGGGCAGCCGACCTCCTCTATGCCATGTGTGACCGGAGCAATGCCAAGCAGATCGTGTCGGAGATGCTGCGGTACCTGGAGACGGCCGACTACGCCATCCGAGAAGAGATCGTGAGTCTGAGGAGGGCCGGGGGCCCGGACTCCAGGTCTCCAGAGGGGACAGTGGGAGCCCAGGGCTAGTCAGCTCATGAGTCCACACCTGACTCCCCGTGGGCACCCGCTCCTGCACACACACACACACACACACACACATGCATGCCTGTCCTTTCTCCCGACTGGCAGGTGCTGAAGGTGGCCATCCTGGCGGAGAAGTACGCGGTGGACTACAGCTGGTACGTGGACACCATCCTCAACCTCATCCGCATCGCGGGCGACTACGTGAGTGAGGAGGTGTGGTACCGCGTGCTGCAGATCGTCACCAACCGCGACGATGTCCAGGGCTACGCGGCCAAGACGGTCTTTGAGGTCAGCGCCCCCACCTCACCCGCATCAGGGGCCACGGGAAGAGCAAGGACAGCCAGGGCTGTGGGGCCAGGCGGCCCGGGCCCCGCCCTGCTTCCTCCTCCTCACAGCAGTTCCTGGGCCTTGCCGGGCCTCCTGGGCCAGTGTGAGGGGCGGCGGGGTGCCCAGTGTGCAGTGGCTGCTCCCCAGGTCCCAGCAG
>NW_024347852.1:553766-555578 GCF_902729225.1 Pteropus medius | reverse complement strand
CAGCCCGCGGATCCCACATGTTGGCAGGAGTCGGGTTCAGCCCCGCGCTTGTGCACCCAAGCGCTCCTGAGCCAGGCGCACTGCTCAGGTTGTCCCCGCCCTCCGTGGCCCTGCCCCCCAGGCGCTCCAGGCCCCAGCCTGCCACGAGAACATGGTGAAGGTCGGCGGCTATATCCTTGGGGAGTTTGGGAACCTGATTGCTGGGGACCCCCGTTCCAGGTGAGGGGGTGAACACATGCACTTATGAGGGGCCGGGGGTGTGGGGGACCACAAGGGTTTCGGGGCTGGCGGTGGGGTTCCCAGGAACCTCCTCGCCCCTCGCCTCGCACCTGGCTGGGTAAGGCAGGACCAACCCTCAGGGGTCCTGGGAACAGCCCCTCTGAGGGAGGCGCCACTTCCGCTCCGGGGATTCTGGGAGAGGTGGGTGGAGCCGGCGCCCTCTGACCCCTGGCCCCCCACGCCACGCAGCCCCCCGGTGCAGTTCTCCCTGCTGCACTCCAAGTTCCACCTGTGCAGCGTGGCGACGAGGGCCCTGCTGCTGTCCACCTACATCAAGTTCATCAACCTCTTCCCGGAGACCAAGGCCACCATCCAGGGCGTGCTGCGGGCCGGCTCCCAGCTGCGCAACGCCGACGTGGAGCTGCAGCAGCGGGCCGTGGAGTACCTGACCCTCAGCTCCGTGGCCAGCACCGACGTGCTGGTCAGAGCCCCGCCCCCCGCGCCCCGCCCCCGCCCCGCCTGGCCCTGGCCTGCCCCTGACCTACCCCGCCGCCTGCCCCGCAGGCCACGGTGCTGGAGGAGATGCCGCCCTTCCCCGAGCGGGAGTCGTCCATCCTGGCCAAGCTGAAGCGCAAGAAGGGGCCGGGGGCCGGCAGCGCCCTGGATGACGGCCGGAGGGACCCCAGCAGCAGTGACATCAATGGCGGTGTGGAGCCCACCCCCAGCACTGTGGTGAGTCCCTTGGGACTGGGCCGCCAGGCAGAGTCCGCCGGGGCGTCACCGCTTCTCACCTGCTCATCTTCACCCTCACTTCCTGCAGTCGACGCCCTCGCCCTCTGCCGACCTCCTGGGGCTGCGGGCAGCCCCTCCCCCGGCAGCAGCCCCGGCCCCCTCGGGCGCAGGCAACCTCCTGGTGGACGTCTCCTCCGACGGCCCAGCCCCCCAGCCCAGCCTGGGGCCCACCCCGGAGGAGGCCTTCCTCAGGTACCACCGCCTGGGACCCTGGGCCGCCCTTTTTCCTCTGTCCCTCCCTGTCCATGTGCCTCTGTCCACCCTGGCTGCCTCCTCCCTCCCTCCGGCCACTCTGGACTCTCAGCTGCCCCAGGCCACCCTTTGTCGTCCCTTCCCGTCACCGTGTCTCAGCCTGCTCTTCCTTCTCTCCTTCCCTCCTCCCTCTCTCTCTGGCCCTCTTGCTGCCTGTCTTGGATTGGCTGCCTGCCACGCCTGTCTTCTCTGTCTGCTCTGGGATTGGATGGCCCAGTGAGCTGGAGCCGCCTGCCCCTGAGAGCCCCATGGCTTTGCTGGCTGACCCAGCTCCGCCTGCTGAGTAAGGGTGGCCTCGGGGGTTGGGAGCCAGCGCTCGTGTCCCTGGGAGGGGGAGGGGCCTGGTGCTCCCATCAGAGTGGTTGTGCTGAGCCGCAGAGGCAAGGACTTGGAAGGGAATGACAGTCAGGGTCCTCTGATGCCGGGGTTGGGGGGCCGGGGCGGCAGTACATTGCCAGGGTCCTGTTTCCATCAGTGGCAGCCACCAGATTGCTTCTGGGGTTCTCTGAGATTCTTTGGGGAACCTGGGTATGTGGATTCTGGGGTTCC
>NW_024347852.1:542610-553061 GCF_902729225.1 Pteropus medius | reverse complement strand
CAGTGAAATACTATGATGGGGGGGGGGCATTACTTCCAGAACCCCTGCTGCTCCGGGCCCTCATCCGTGCCTGTCGGGCCCCTTCCTGACCTCGTCCTGACCCTGTCCCTCGTCAGGTTCCACACCCATGATTCCAGTGCCTCCTGCACCTGAGAGCCAGGCCTGGGGGTGTCGGCCCCGACAGGGCCATCTCCTCTGTGACCTGGACCGGTCACTGTGCCTCTTGGTGTCTTCCCACCCCCTCTCTGAAGGGCAGCCCCCCTTCTCTCTTCTCGCAGGGTTTTAAAGATCAGTGGTTAGAGAACCCCGGAAGAATGGCTGGCACAAAGGAAGGGCTTGAGCAGCGGCTGTCCCCTCGACCCGTCCCTGGGCCTCCATTTCAGCCCTGTGACACTACAGGGGTTAGACCTCTGAGGGCCTTTTCGGTTCTTTGCTCCGTTCCTGGACATTTCCAGAGGCCTCCTTGTCGGCTCAGCTCCGTGCTGGGCGTGGGCGGGTTGGGGACAGGCACAGAAGACTCGCCGTTGCCCTCGGGTTGTTCACCTGAAGGTCGATGGTGGTAATGACACGAATCGCCACCGTTTTTGTGCACTTACCACGTGCCAAACACACAGACAAGTACCGGTGCTGGATTATTTCACTGAATTCTGAGGACGTGATGCTCATTTTGCAGGGGAGGCTGCGAGAGGTTAAGTCACCTGCCCACCGTCAGTGAGATGGTTAAGAGCTGGGATTCAGACTCGGGGCGGCTCTTGCCGCAGTACGATGTGACATGCGCTGTCATGGAGGTCGCTGAGCCCGCTGTGGAGGGCCAGTGGTTTAGCATAGGAAGGACTGTGGAGCTGGGTCTAGTAGGTTGAACCTGGGATGACAGGGCCTGGCCCCACCAGAGGTTAGCAGCGAGGGCCCCGGGGAGCCATCTCCATTTTCTGGTTTCCTTGACGACGGCGCGCACAGCTGGCGGTGCAGACGAAGCGCGTGGCCGCGCAAGTGGACGGCGGGGCGCAGGTGCAGCAGGTGCTCAACATTGAGTGTCTGCGCGACTTCTTGGCGCCGCCTTTCTTGTCTGTGCGCTTCCGGTGAGTCAGTAGGGTCGACCGGGTGGGCGGGGCTTCTGGGTGAGGGGCACGGTCTGATGGAGCCCTCCTCCTTCCTGGCCAGGTATGGAGGTGCCCCCCAGTCCCTCACCCTGAAGCTCCCAGTGACCATCAACAAGTTCTTCCAGCCGACGGAGATGGCAGCCCAGGACTTCTTCCAGCGCTGGAAGCAGCTGAGCCTGTGAGCAGCGGGTGGGGGTGGAGCCACAGCTGGTCCAGGGCGGGCAGGCCAGGGCTGCCGGGGGCCCTGACTCCATCCACCCTTTCCTGCCTCAGCCCCCAGCAGGAGGCGCAGAAAATCTTCAAAGCCAACCACCCCATGGACCCCGAAGTCACCAAGGCCAAGGTGAGAGGAGTGGGGCGAGACAGTGCCCCTGCTCTGACATCCCAGCCCTGCCCCGCTCCAGCTCTGCATGTGGGGAGCAGGGGCCGCTCCGCCTCTCAACCTCTTGTTCTCCCTTCTGTCAAACGGGTTTTGGGAACTGGTGTGCGCCACTGTCTGGCAGCTGACAGGGCTGGCACCCCTCTTCCTCCTCAGCTCCTGGGTTTCGGCTCTGCTCTCTTGGACAACGTGGA
This sequence comes from Pteropus medius, assembly GCF_902729225.1. Taxonomy (NCBI): domain Eukaryota; kingdom Metazoa; phylum Chordata; class Mammalia; order Chiroptera; family Pteropodidae; genus Pteropus; species Pteropus medius. Next base: position 551,388 of record NW_024347852.1, on the reverse strand, counting down.
CCCCAACCCTGAAAACTTTGTGGGGGCTGGAATCATCCAGACTAAGGCCCTGCAGGTGGGCTGTCTGCTCCGGCTGGAGCCCAATGCCCAGGCTCAGGTGCGTGGGGTCTGGGAGGCCGGCCTGAGACACGTGTCACCCCCTACATCGTGCGCATCGTCTGTCCCCACCCTGCAGTCCTCTAAGTCTGGGCTTCCTCTCGCCGCCCTCCCACCACGGTGTCTGTCTGTCCGTAACCTTCCCACCCTTCTTGGCTTCTCTTTCTATTTTCCCCTTTATCTGTTTCCTGTCTCTTCTGTCCCGTTTCTGACCCCTTCTTCCTTTTCCTCTCCTCGCATCTTCTGTCTCCCCTGTATCTTCCTCTCTGGGTTCTTACCTGGCCTGCGCCATCCCTCTGCCTCCTCCCTGAGTCCCAGCCCTCCTGTGTCCCCCCCCAGATGTACCGGCTGACCCTGCGTACCAGCAAGGAGCCCGTCTCCCGTCACCTGTGCGAGCTGCTGGCCCAGCAGTTCTGAGCCCTGGACTCCGCCCCTGGGGATGTGGCCAGTGCCAGGCAGCCCCGAGCACTAAGGGAGCTTTGGTGGATGGGGTAGTGAGGGGACGGCCGCTGGTGACAGGGAAGACCCTGGGGTAGGGGGATGCCTAGGACCTTCCTCCGGCCTTTTGTATTTTTATTTTTGTTCATCTGCTGCTGTTTACATTCTGGGGGGTAAGGGGAGCCCCCTCCCTCCTCTTCTCCCCCAAGCACAGAGGGGAGAGGGGCCAGGGAAGCAGGCGCCTCCTCCCCTCCCATCTGACCCCGTCGTGGCCCGTCTGCCCTGTCCCCGTCCAGGGGCTGTGTATTATTGTGAGCGAATAAATCGAAAGATGCTAACAGCCCTGGGTCCTTGTCTGTCACCCATGCCCAGTGGTCAGAGGAGAGGGGTGAGGGCATGGAGAGTGTGGGTGGCCAGGCCCCGCAGCCCATGCGTGGGACTCTGAGCAGACAGCAACAGCAACAGCAGCCGGGGCCCCAAATGCAGGGCCACCAACCGCCATCCCGAGCCTGGCTCTTCAGTTCCCGACACCTGGTAGCAGGCTCGCGGCACCTGGACCCGGTGGGCTGCATTCTCCACCTTCTCCTCTTGCTGCCCCGGCTCTGAAGAAAGGACAGGGAGGGCCGAGGTGACCGGTGCGGCCTGGACCACTGGGATGCCAACCTGCAGAGGCCATACCCCATCCCGGGCCTCAGTTTGACTCCTGGCAGGCCTCAGGGCTCCATCTGGCTGTCAGCGACCTGAAGGCCACAGACTTCCTCACTCAGCTGCCCCTCCTCGTGACCAGGGACGAGACTGCCCCACTCAGTCTCGGTCCCCTCTTTCCTGGGGGTACTGCGGGTAGCCGCGGGCAATCCGCTTAGCAACACAAATTGCAAACACAGGTGTCTTACCAGGTGCCAGTCACTGTGCTCCAGGTACAGGGGACCCCTGAGGACCCCACCCCACTTTAAATGTGGGAGGCGGGTGGGAAGAGGTGGAGCCGACAGTCAGGAAGGGGTAGTCATCTGCCCCTCCCAGTAGAGCTTTTGACCATGTTGTCTCGGGTGGTATCAACACCCCGGGTCCCTTCCTTTGTCTCTGGGGCCTCGTGTTCTAGGACCACTTTCCCTATCCTGGGCTCTGGGGAATGCGCTCCCCAAGACTCGGTATAGCCTGTACTCTAAGCAGTGGAGAGTGTGGCTGTAGGAGCCACGTCGCCTGTGGGACTCGTGGCTCTGCGCTTATTAGCTGGGCCTCAGCTTCCCCATCTGTAATATGACAATGACGACCTAACAGGAGGTAATCCTTACCTATGAGGTTGGAGTGAGTCATTACATATAAAGCACTTGGCAAGAGATGAGGTCTCGGTGTGAACGGTTAGGATTACCCAGGAAGCCTGGGACCTCCAGGCTGGGACCTCCCTGCCTCACCCTGCCCGTCATCAGCATGGGTGCCGGGGCCTCCAAGAGAGCCATGCCCAATGCATGCTGGGCCCCACCAGTTCTCTCTCCTCTTACCCCACCCCAAAGCGACCTGGGACTCAGTTTCCCCAGCCTGTGCAAAGGGGGCATGGTGCCCTCCACTGACCTGGCGGGAAGTGCGCGGCCGTGACCAGGGCGTAGAAGGAGCGGAGGACGTGCCGACGCTGCCCAGGGGAAGGCTCTGGAGGCGGAAGAGAGGGTGACAGCGTGTCCCTTTGGGCCCGGCCCTGCCAGCCCCGCGCCCCTCGGTCACCTTTATTTCCCGAGGGCTCCACCGTGAAGAGGCAACGCTTTAGTTCCAGGTGGAGGAGCAGCAGTCTGGAAAAAGAGAGTGTCACAGCCAGGGCTAGAGGGGATGAGGACGCAGCCCCTGCCCCACCCGAGCCGTACCCGAGGATGTCCGTGTGCAGGGGGAAGCCAGCGGGCAGCGCTCGGGGGCCCAGAGACTGGCAGGCCCGCAGCGGGTCCAGCAGTGGCTGCCACCAGCGGTCCAGAAGCTGTAGGGGGCGAGGGTGAGGTGTGGGCAGGAGGCGTGGCCCGTAAGGGCGGAGGGCAGAGGGGACCGGGACGGTGGATGGGACGAGGACTGGAAGGATGGGGTCAGGGCGAAAGAGGGGCCAAGCTGGGGTGAAGGCGATTGGAGGGCAGCCCGAAGGGGCGGGGCCTGCAGGGGCGGGGCCAGGGAGCCTCCCAGGGCGGGGTGAGGAGGGAAGGGCGGAGCTCGCGGGCAGAGGGTGTAATAAAGGGAAAGCAGGACACGGCCCGAATTCACCTGTGGATCCAGCTGGCTGAGGGGAGGGCGCGGCCCGCAGAGCAGACACAGCTCCAAGCCCGGCAGCAAAGTCAGGGTCAGAAGCCGGTGCGGGACCTGAAGCAGGGCGCGCAGGGTGGGCGGGCCGGAGCCCCGCCCCTTCCATCACAAGCCCCGCCTCCCCGCGACTCCGCCGCCGGGGGCCACCCCTTCGCGCACACGTGTCCCGGCCCTCGCCTTCCGCAGCCCGCCCCACCCCACTCACCGTGGGACTCCCGTGCGGCAGGTACACCGGGTAGTCGCGAGCGGCCTGCGGCGGCAGGGACCCCACCAGCCAGGGGAGCAGCACTGCCTCCGGCGTCCCCAGCCGCCACCAGCTCTCTGTTGCTGCCACCACCCGGCCCGACACGACCAGGCTGACGAAGGCCGTGCCCGCAGCCTCGGCGAACCCAGACAGGGCTTCCTGGGTAAGGGAGACAGGCCGACAGCGAGTCAGGGGACACGAGCAGGGGCAGCAATGACTTCCCAGGCGGGCGAGGAGTGGGAACAGACCGGCATACAATTAAAAGCTTGCCTGGTGGCCATGCTCATGTTCCTCACCCTCCCTGGGCCGGGGTTCCTTCATCTTCAAATGCCGGTACGATGCCCAAGTCACATCGTGAAGTTAGATTAAACAGGTAAGAGGCCTGCTACCCCGCCCAACATGTGCTACTAAGGCTAATAATTACAACAGCAGCAGCTATGGTTTATCGAGTCCTACTATGTGTCAAGTAGGCACGGTCAACAACCTACTGAAGCTGGGAGGGGTCAAGTCCCCTGCTGAGAGACACACTGATGGGAGAGGCCATGCCAGGTGAATCCACAAGATCAGTATTTAGGGAAGGGTAGATTCACCACGCAGAAGGAACAGCGTGTACCAAGGCAAGGAAGTTGGGAAGTTGTTGAGATTTGTGGGACCTCTGAGGCAGCTGGGCCAGGAGCTGGGACTTCGTCCCAGGGGGTGATGGAAGCTGTGACCAGAGGAGGGGTGGGGACAGCTCTGTGTATAAAAAAATCCTTTTGGGTCTATGGCCATGCTACCCTGAACAAGCCTGATCCCGTCTGATCTCAGAAGCTAAGCAGGGTCGAGCCTGATTAGTACTTGGATGGGAGACCACCTAGGAAGATCAGGTGCTGTAGGTGTAAAAAGTAAAAAAAAAAATAAGAGATCGTAAGCTAAGGTCCTTGCAATCTGAAGTCAACCAAGGGTTGCCTCACCTAAAATTAAAAATAAAAATAAAAATCCTTTTGGGGCCCCGTGTGGGTGGGACTGGAAGCCGAGAGGATGTGAAGAGGTGGAGGCAATGGTCCAGGGGTAAAAGGATGAGGTCTGAGCTCGGGCCACAGGGACAGGTTTAAAAGTTCCCGAGACGTTCCCGATACCTGCAGGAGAGACCCCTCTGGAGGAACCATGCAGTCCACACACTGGGTCAGGTCCCCGATGAGCTCTGAGTCCCCCAGGAAGCTGTCGATGAGGCGGTAACTGGCCTAGCAGAGGGAGAAGGGCGGCACCTAGGACCTAGGTGGGCCCCAGTTCGCTGCCTTCCCTTTGGAAAACTGCCTGGGGGTGGGGGAGGCGTTGCGGGGTGGTGGTGTCTAGCCCCAGGGTCAGATGACCAAGCTGCCCCAAGAACCTGCAGGGTCAGGCTGCCCCAGGGGCTGCTGGGAATTGTAGTTCCCAAATATCAGTAGCCTCACCCTCAATTCCTTCTTCAGTCGCTCTACGTTGCGGATATTGGTCAGTTCTTCGAGTCCCACAAGAAGAACCTAGAATAACCATATAAGAGAGTAGGGGCCTGGACAGCTGGCTCTAGGACAGGAGGAGCTGGAAATCTGGACTTTTGGGTCTTAGGGAGAAGGATGCTGAGAGTTCAGATTCCTGGGTTTGGTAAGGAGGGCTGGGGATTCTCACCATGGCCCCAAATACCATCTGGAGGAGCCTCTCTAGTCTCAGCTCCGAGGTGCCCTCCTCAGATGACAGAACGATGAGAGTGATACTGTGAGAAGAGAAAGTGAGAAGGAAGAATGAATCCAGGCCAAGGAAATGAGGCAGTGAGGAGAGGAGAGTTTGCCCTTGGTCCTGGATGCCGGCTACATCCTCCCCCAGCACTCATACAGATAAACTCAGGCATCAGAGAGGGTAACTGGCGTGTCAGAGATCCCACAGCCAAGTAAACAGCTGGCCTTAGCCGGAAGGCCTCGGGGCTATCACCAGGGCCCTGTCCCTGCTCCAAACTGCCACTTGGAGACCTGTCATGGAAGCTTTTCCACACCACGGTGGTGTCCTCGGTCCTGGCAGAGCTCAGCTGCACCTCGAGATTCTGCCCGAACATGTGGACTCCATTGAGGGAGCCGATGATGGAGAACGGGAGCTGGGGAAAAGGTTGGGGACATTAGATAGGAGCCCCCAATCCCCTTCTCCTTGGGACCCAAGAATCCAGGCCCGTAGCCCCCTCTCCCTTCTAGATCCCCTGACCCCTCCTCTTTAGAGAACCAGGATTATTCGTGCACCCTGAGCCCTCTAAACTCAACTCGGAAACTTCCCCAGCCCCTACTCCCTCGAAGACCCAGAGTCCAAGCTCCCAGCCCCCTTCTATTTCGGAGATCCAGGCGTCCAGGGCTCCACCTGCTGGCGGGCGGGGGTGCCGCCGCGGCTGCTTCGGCAGAACAGTGGGACTCCGCTGGAGGCCGCGAGACACAGCAGATGTACCATGCCCTCCGTCCCTTCCTCCCCCATTTCGAATGCCCCTCGTGGGGACAGTCAGTGCCCGCCTTGGAGCATCGACCGTAGTCACACTAAGTAGGGCTGCCGTCTTAAGCCGCCAGAGGGCGACTTAGGGGAGCCGACTGGGAGAGGACTAGATTCCCGCCTCCATCCAACGCAAATGCACCCTCAATCCCTATTCCGGCACCTCCTCCAAACCCCGTTAAGTTCTCTTCCGTTCCAGCCGGAAGTCGCAATACCTCTAACAAAAGATGGCGGCAAATCTTCCTTGCAGAGCTCCATAGACTCTCCCTGAAGTGACTTGACTTTCTTTAATTAAAGAGGAGACTAAAAAGCCCATCTTGAAGATAGTGACCGAGCCAAGGGGTTGCCTAGCAACCATCACGTAGGGTAGGATGTTTTACGTTCTAAATAAACTGTGCCCCACTCAAAGATGGCGACGGTGCCAAGGCGTTGCCTAGCAACCAGTCTACATTCCATCCTGAAGCTGTAAACAGCTGTGCCGGTTCAAAGGTGGCTTCATGACGAATCCCGAGCACCCTTCCTTACAGCAGAAACGAGCAAAACGCCATTTCCCCCCTCACCCTCGAGGATGGTTTGGTCCGGCGAGCGTTGCCTAGTAACCACCAAATGAGATGATTGTTATTAGAAAAAGAAAGCTGAAATCCTTTATTTCTCGGAATCATAAAAGCATAACTTTCGTAATGAGTTTACACATGATACCGTATCACGTAGAATATGAAAAGCTTCCCCAAATCCTTTCTTTAAAATGAAAAGTTGACAATTTAACTCAGAATATTGACACGTTTTCACAAACGTGATCACTGTGCTAATATTGATCTGAGGCCTATGGGGGGGAGGATTTGCTTCTACTTCTGCAGACTGCCAGGAGTATTATCAACGTGGAATTAGTTCAGCTGCCCTGAAAGGCCCTTGCTTAGCTGGAGAACCAATCTGTTTTTCAACTGACAGTTGCCTTCAGGCTCTTGGTAATGCCAAGCAGTTCTACCCCACCCTTACCCCCCCTTTTGTTAATTTCTGGTTTTCTGTCTTTTTTTGAGGGGAAGGGGAATTCTTGAAGACTACCCTACCATAATGCCAGAAGCTGAAGTCCAGTTTAAAATATCTAATAGTTTATTTTCCCACTTGTAATATATTAGTGGAAATCGTTAAAAATCATTTAATGCAACCTATCACACGTTCACCTTATCGAAAGAAAAGTTTCCTGTAGTTGACAGGGCAAATTTTAATGTTAAGTGCCATTTACATCTTATCTGTCGGTCACTTTTCTTTTCTCCATTTTATCTTCCTTGTAATTACATTAAAAATTGAAATACACTGGCATAAAAAAAGGAGGGAGCCGCTTTAGATGAAAAGAAATTTGAAAAAAAATTTTTGAGATAGGTCTAAATATGGGTTCGGTTTTTGTTTGGATCCTGATGTGAATAAAGCAATCGTAAAAACATTTTTGAGAGAAGTGGGGAAATTTGATTATGGATTTAGTGTTAGATGATACTAAGAAAAAATTTTAAGGGCGATAATGGCATACTGGTTATATAAGAAAATATCCGTAGCTTTTTAGAGATGGCAGTTAAGCACGTAGAGATAAAATGATACGATTGTGAGGATTTGTTTTAAAAGTCTTCAGCCAAGGAAATAAAAGAAAAAAGCAACAGGTAGGGTAAATGTGACAACATGGGGGATACTGCTGCGTGCAAAAGGAATGCACCCCTTTACCTTGAAATATATTGCCAAACTGCACTGGAGCGAGTTGTTCGAATTTACACCCGCACTACACTGCATCTGAGCCTCCCTGGACATTTCTCTTTCCAATATTAACACGACAAAGGGAAAATGCTATATCATCAGACTTTCTCTTAGCGCCTTCTAATTGAATATGAGCAGTTTTCAGATGTTTATTTGCCATTTTGATTTCTTCGTGTGTGGGAAAAGCCTGCTTACATTCCTTCCCATTTGAAATATGATAAAGCGTTTCTACTTTTCTAAGTTTTTATTGATTAGCAAGACGTATTTGTGTAGTAAATTTCTGTCAAGACATAGGTTTCAATGACTTCCAGTTGAACGTATTTTTTCAACTTGGTCTGTGGAGCCTTTTGCGGACAAACTGATTAGTATTTTACTTTTTTTCCATTCTTCAGGCGTATGCAATTAAGTGTTTATTCCTTCAGATATTTTTATGGTTTCACTTGTTGCATTTACGATTTTAATCCACCTGGAATGTATTTATGTTCTAGGCCTGTTCCTGGCCCCTCGCCCAGAAAACGAACAGGTGTTGCCTAGCAACCTTCACTGGGGTTGGAGTCCGGCTTCTTTTGGGGGGGGAGGGGGAAACAGCTGCACCCGAGTTGACGGCAACCTTAGAGCGTTGCCTAGTTACACCATTTCGAACGACACGATTGGATCGTTCACACGCCCATCCCCCTGAGCCCGAACGAACTTAACTGGAAACCTCACCTCTCTGTTAGAAAACAAGGGCAGCGTACGCGTTGCATAGCAACCAGGTCTCCTGACCCTCCCATCGAGACCGGAGTCGGCACCCGCGCCCCGCTCAAAGATGACGGCCGACAGTGTCGCTCTCCGTATAGTTCGCTCTCGACAGTCCTGCAAATAATTCAGCCTTTCTTATCAGGCTTGCCCAAAGGGGTTCATGCTATGCGCTTTCTGAGTCTTGCACGTGGTGGGCGCGAACGGGGGCGGAGCTAGAACCGACGCGAGGGCGGAGCTAGAACCGACGCGCCCGGCGTGCCCCGCACAAACATGGCCGCGGGCGCGTCAGCGGCGGCGCGAAGCCGTCCGGCGCGGGTGCGCGCGCCGCGCAGGCGCACTTCCGCTCATCCCGCGGAGGCTGCGGCGGCCGTGGCGTCCACCTCGCGCGTGATGGTCCCCGGGTCTGAGGGCCCGGCCCGCGCCGGGGGCCTGGTGGCTGACGTGGTGTTTGTGATTGAGGGCACGGCCAACCTGGGGCCCTACTTCGAGGGGCTCCGCAAGCACTACCTGCTACCGGCCATCGAGTGAGTGCCCCCCTCCGCCGCGCCAGCCCCGCCCTCCGATCGGTGTTCCCCCCGCCCAGATCTGGCCTGACCCCGGCTGTTCACCCCCTACCCTCACAGGTATTTTAATGGTGGTCCTCCGGCCGAGACGGACTTCGGGGGAGACGTGAGTCTTGGGGCTCTTGATGCGGAGGGCGAAGGGGTTCGGATTCCCGGGATCGAGGGAGGAGGGGCTGGGGTTCGGACTCCGGGTTC
>NW_024347852.1:515825-541742 GCF_902729225.1 Pteropus medius | reverse complement strand
ATATTTTCAACTTACGATGCGGTTCGTTTGGACGTACGTTGAGGAGCGTCTGTATCTGCATCAATTATTTACTACAATCCGCTGTTGCATAAGAGATTGCCCAAAAGCTTAGTGGCTTAGTACTACAAACGTGCGTTATCTCACGCAGTTGGTGTAAGCAGGGAATTCGGGAGTGGCTTAGCAGGATGGTCCCGGCTCAGGTCACTCATAAGGTTGCAGTCACGATGAGCCAGGGATGCAGTGCTCCCCGGGTTCGATTGCGTCTTCGGAGGATCCGTTTCCAAGGGGTTCACCCTATGGCTATTAGTTAGCCACAAGGGCTCTCCATGGGGCTGCTCGAATGTCCTTCTAACATGGCAGCTGGCGTTCCTCAACTGAGCGGTCAGCCAAAAGCGAAGAGGAAGCCCCGGGCTTTTTATGATCGGGTCTTGAAAGCCACACACCATCGCTTCTGCCACTTCTGTGTGGTGCACGAGTCAGTCGTGTTCAGTGTTTGAGGGAGCGTGAATGCTACGGGTGTGAGTAGCAGGCGGTGGGGACTGCTGGGCTCCTGGCTGCCCTGACTCCGTGGGGACCCTTTGGGGATTAAATGAGCCGATGATTGAGAACAGAGCCTGGCGTGTATTAAGTGCTACCCGAGTGTTTGCCGGTATCTCACGTCTCAGTTTTTTGGTTTGCAAATGGATGACATGGTCCGTGTCTCGGGACTTTGGGGGGATCGCAGGGGCTCGTCTTCATCCTGTGTCTAGCTCAGGGCCTGCTCTGTGGTCAGCGCCCTCTCGTGGCTGCTGTCCTCTTTGTACGTTCAGATGCTCGTCGGGTGCCTGCTTTGGTCCAGGCTGCGTGCTGGACTGGCCGCTGACAGTCTGGTGGAGAGTCGACCCTGACCTTCCCCTCGTCATCAGACTAAGCGGTCAGGGCGGAGCGGGGTTTCTGAACCTCTGCACGGTTGGCACAGGTGATTCTTTGTTGCGGGCACTGCTTATGTGTTGTTCAGTACCATCCCTGACCTCCACCCACCAGATGCCAGCCACTTCAGGAAGTTGTGACAAATAAAAATATCACCAGATGTTGTCAGATGTCCCTGGGGGGCAAAATCCACCCCAGCTGAGAACCTCCGGGACAGAGCGCTGAGTAAGACGTGAATAACGTTAAGGGGACATAACCACTGGATAAGACTTGAGCAACCTTAAGGGGGACATAACCATTGAGTAAAGATTGAATAACGTTAATGGGGGGCTCCTTGAGGGGGGTCTGCCTGCGCACAAATCTGATGTCCCTCAGTTTCTACACCCAGCACCAGGCCTGGCACAAAGGAGGCTGAAGGAAGGCTTTGTCGAACAAGTGAGTGATGAACGAATGCTCAGAATGCACTTTATGCTCTGTCCTCCACGGTAAACTCCTATATAAGCTTCAAGACCCCACTCAAATGTCCCTTCCTGGATTCTGGCGAGCAGCCAGTTGCTCCCTCTGCCCCCGTCACTCCCAGGTGTTCCCCTGACACAGCCCCTCGCCTTTGGACTCTGAATGTCCTGGATCCTGGGTGTTTGCTTTCAGCTGGGGCCTGGCACCCAAGAGGCCTCAGGAGACCTTGGCTGAGTAAATGATTGAGGGAAAGCTCTGGAAAAGATAATCACCAAGAAACCAGACCTCCTGACGGGTGTTTAAGTGTCAGGAAAAGCAGTTAGGCCCCCTTATTGAAAATCTTCAAGGGCACTAGGAAGCTTCTGGATACCTTCATGACATGTCCACCCTCCGCATTAGAAATGCTGTGTGTGCTGCACGCGCTGTAGCGCCCTCCGTCGGCTGGGAGACATTTGAAGCCATTATTTTACATTCACGGTCACAGTTGTGTTTATCAAGTCCTTTGTAACCATCCAAATTCAGTTTCTGTGACGTTCCAGGCAGGTCACAAAGAGAGTCCACGAGTTTTGTTCACACTTGGAGAAATCTTATTTTCTCCAGGAAAGGCTGGAAAATTAAGGAACAAAGCATCCAGTGTGATTTTCGAAATGGTCTTACTTTGAGAAGATTCATTTCTGATGTTACACTTACTTTCTTAACAGAAAAGGCAGATTCCCCACACACGCAGCTAGTGACTCACGTCAGAAAGAATAAGGTAGAAGGACAAGGAATTCCTCGTGGCGTTGCAACAGCCCGGACGTTTGTGGAGCAAACTGTCCTCGGCACTGAGGAGTCAGGACACCAGACGAGCTGGTGTTGGGCTGCGGTGACAGGCGGGGACCCAGCACACGGGCACCCTCAGCCTGGCTGGCTGCCGTTCACATTCATTCATTTGGCCAGTACTTCTGGGGCCTCCAGAGACCTACAGCCTGTGACAGTGGGTGACAGAGACTGCAGGGTGTGACAGCAGGGAGGCCACAGGGGCGTGGGGACGAGGAAGCTGTAGGGTCAGCGCCAAGCACACTTGCCGTTTGCTTTCATTCTACTTGGTGGCATCATGTGGTTTATGTGGAACTCTGGCGTGTCGTAAACTTTATGATATTTCGAACATTTTGCACTTGGCCACGTTTTTTTCTTTCTGCTTCTCATTCTTAGGATTTTCTTATTTCTCTGAATAGTTGTTACGTGTCTTTCCGAGCTGGTGGCAGACGGCTCACGCTCAGGGTCCAGTGCAGAAAAGCCAGCTTCAGGGTCTCAGAGCGGTCGTGGATCAGTTTACCTCGGCTCCCCTCCTTAACTAAGGGGAATCCGGGTAACGAGCGGTCATTTCGAAGTGAACAACTCAGTGGCGTTGGGGACACTCACAGTGTCGCGCGGCCACCACCCCGGTCCCCCAGCCACGCGCCTTGGGCCCCGGTCTCAGAAGGGCTGTGACAGCAGTGGCTGATTCCTTCCAGTGCAGGAAGCTGTCATTTGGGTGGACGCAGGGTGGGCTCATTCACCAGAGCCGGCCACACTCTGCGCCATTAAAACTGCTGTGTAAAGCAGGTCTCAGCAGTGACGCAGAGCAGGGCTGGCCGTGGAGTGCGGAGGGGCGGTGGCGGGCCAGGCACTCCGGGCCCGGGGGGACACGTGGTCACGGAGCTCGCAGGCACGTTGGAGCAGGGGCGGCAGCCCGCGACCCGGAAGCACTCGCCGAGCCCTTGGCCGTGACTCTGCCGGGCCGCTGCTGCGTGCACTTGTCCAGCGGGTGCTTAGAGGCCTAGACACGGCTCAGACCCATCGGTCTCCCTCCCCGAGGCCTGCGCCAGCTCTGGGGAGGCGAGGTGGGCTGGACGGGAAGCTTGACAGTTACGGTATCGGGTGACATGTGATATTATCGGGGTGGGCTATCCAGAGCAGGATGGCGCTGGTCTGGGCACTAGGAGAGAGAAGCGGGTCTCTGCCTTTGGTCGTGGGGCGGACAGCAGAGCCCTGGACGTGTGGCAGGTCACAGAGACCAGGGACGTGTGAGAGATTCTGGAGGACTTGCACCAGACACGGATGGAGCAGGAAGGTGGGCTTGGACCCCAGACGTCGGCTGGGGGCTGAGCTTTGTTCTGGCCTCGATGGATGTGGTTGGATTTGTTGATCCCACACCGTTTCCCAGGGTCTCCGTTGTGCCAGGCTGGAGGGGGTGAGGCCAGCAGTGACAGAGGACTTGAACCCTGGCTCTGCCTTGTGGGAGCGACGGCCACAGACATGGACAAAGATGGACAAGGGCCCTCAAAGCAGGGCCCAGTCTGCACAGATGTCCCCAGTGGCAAAGAGTCAGCCTCGCGACCGCATGAATCACGGTGGCAATAGCTGCGCTGTAGCCGAGGCTCTCCATGAGCCACGCGGGGACGGGCCCTGGTGACCTGTCGACAGGCCAGGTGGAGGAAGCCAAGTCTGTGTGTCAGTTTCCTGGGGCTGCCGCAGCGAAGGAGTAAACCCCGGGTGGGCCAGGACGGCGGGAACGCGTGTCATAGGGGAGGCTCCAGGGGTCCGAGGTCAGGCGTGGACCCCGCGGGGCAGGATCCTTTCCCGCCGCCTCCAGCTTCTGGTCAGCGCTGCGCTGACCACGTGGCGTTCTGCCCGCCTCCCACATCGTCTGAGCGTGTCCGTCCCTGTCCCAGCCCCTCCTTTATCAGGACCCGGGTCATATGGGACCAGGGCCCGCCCTAGTGACCTCAGCGTAGCCTGAGCGCCTCTGAGGGCTGTTTCCAAATATGCTTGCATCTGAGGTGCTGGAGGTCAGGCCCTCTCTGGGGACGTGATTCGGCCCATAAGGCTGGGAGGAGAGGAGGGCCCTGTACCGGGCTGGGACGGTGAGGCCACACCCGGCTTTCAAGGTAGAGAGATGGCCACAGAAGGGCGGCGCACGGGCGTCGGGACACGGCACGGGGCGCCAGGCCCCTTCCCTCTTCATTCTCTGACGGGGCCTCTTACCCGAGGAACTTCTTGCAGATGAGAGATGTCCCCTGTCCTTGTTCTCTGGGCCTGGCACTGTGCCAGCACTGGGGATAGAGCAGGGACCTTGACAATGTCCCCATTGTCCCACAAGGCTCGCAATGCAGGGCAGGGTAGGCGATGCCACGGGTGCAGGCTCTTCAGGTATGGTCTAGGGGCCGGGAGGTGGCACCCTGGGGCTGCGGGCCCCTCGAGGTGGGAGGTGCTGCCCTTCGTGCTGACAGCCTGGCCTCCTGCAGGTTCATGGGCGGGGGCGGCGAGAGCTGCAGCCTCATCGCAGAAGGCCTCAGCACGGCCCTACAGCTGTTCGACGACTTCAAGAAGATGCGAGAGCAGATGTGAGTGCCCCGGCTCGTACGTGTGTCCGTGTCGCCTGTTGGGAGACACCCCCCCTCCCCCCGCCTCACACTGGGGAGTTGGGGCTGGGAGTTCAGAGGCATCCCCTGGCTGGCGCCCAGTCTAGGTGTCCTCATCGGGAAGGGAGGGGGATCTTCCTCCTGCCTGCGGGGACACAGCGAGGCTCGGTGTCCCCAGCGGTAAACGGGCTGTTTCTCCTCATGCCCGTGGGGTGGAGTGCCCGCACCTCCGCTGGCACCGGGCCTGAGTCCCTTTGTGGGACCTCGGTTGCCTCCTGTTCCACGTCCCTTCCTTGTCCCGGGCAGTGGCCAGACACACCGCGTCTGCCTCCTCATCTGTAACTCGCCCCCGTACCTGCTGCCTGCTGTCGAGAGCACCACGTACTCCGGGTGCACGACGGAGAGCCTCGTGCAGAAGATCGGGGAGGTGAGGGCTCCGGGTCCGAGGGAGGACTCCGGGGTCACGGGAGGGTCGCAGACTCGGGGGCCAGCTGGGAGAACTGCAGCCCAGAATCCCTTGGGGCAGCTAACACAGGCCACACAGCCCCCTGTCCCAGAACCCAATGTGAGCGTGCTTAGGGCCCACGCGGCAGGCGGGGTGGCCCCGTGGCCCTGTCCTGACTGCGCCTCTCTCCCGCAGCGAGGGATCCACTTCTCCATCGTGTCTCCCCGGAAGCTGCCTGCCCTGCGGCTTCTGTTCGAGAAGGCAGCTCCCCCTGCCATGCTGGAGCCACTGCAGCCGCCAACAGACGTGAGCCAGGACCCACGGCACATGGTGCTGGTGCGGGGGCTGGTGCTGCCAGGTGAGGCCCGGGCACCGGGGCAGGCGGGGGCCCCTGCCAGTGGGCCCCCTCTAAATCGGATTTCCTTCCTCTCTCGCACGCTGTCTCACGGGAACCCCGTCTCACGGGCTCGGCTGTCCATCCTCGGCTCGCAGTCGGGGGCGGCTCGGCCTCAGGCCCCCTCCAGCCAAAGCAGTCTGTTCCCCTGCCTCCAGCTCCACCCTCTGGCGCCACGCTCTCGGCGGCCCCCCAGCAGCCTCTGCCGCCCGTCCCCCAGCAGTACCAGGTATGGACGTCGCCGGGAAGGGAACGTGCTTCTGGGTCTTGTGGGAGCCCTGGCCCCTTGGGACAGCCCTAGCTGGATGTTGGGGCTTGTAGGGGATGAGAGTTTCTTTCGGGATGTGAGGGGTGGGAGCCGGGACATCACCTCCCTGTGGGGTGATGGCAGTCAGGAGCCCCTGTGATCCTGGAGTCTTGTGGAGTTGTGGGGGGTGTGGCCCCATGTGCCTTGTGGAGTTGTGGGGGGGGTGGCCCCATGGGACACCAGGACTAGGGGCACAGCCCTCACCAGCCCCTCTCCTCTCTCCCAAGGTTCCCGGGAACCTGAGTGCAGCTCAGGTGGCCGCCCAGAACGCAGTGGAGGCCGCCAAGAACCAGAAGGCCGGGCTGGGCCCGCGCTGTGAGTCCCCTGGCCAGGCCGGGGTGGGCGGGGCCGGCCAGGCCCTCTGTGCGCCCGCCCACCTCTTGCCTTGGTCTCTCCCACAGTCTCGCCCATCAACCCTCTCCAGCAAGCAGCTCCAGGAGTGGGTCCCCCCTTCAGCCAGGCCCAGGCCCCTCCGCTGCCCCAGGGGCCCCCTGGCGCCCCCAAGCCATCCTCCGCTTCCCAGTCCAGCCTGGTCTCCACGGTGGCCCCTGGCCAAGGCCTGGCCCCCAGCGCGCAGCCTGGGGCTCCATCTATGGTGGGTGCCCGCCCGCTCCTGCCCAGTGCTTCCCTAGGCCGACACCCCGCAGAGCGCGAGCAGCTCGCCTGCTTGCGGGGGGGGGGCCCAGCGTGTGGGGCTCGCACCGCAGGCAGCGCTGGGGCTGCCGGGCCTGGGGTGCAGTCGTGGGACTGGTTCCTGGTGGGCGGAGATTTCCAAGGAGTCCACAGGCTTCTGGTCGCCTAGGTGTCACGGGACAGAGTCCTGGAACCCTCCAGGGCCGGCATGTACGTCCTGGGGGTGGCCGAGTGGGACTCTGGGCACAGGGTGCAGAGGAAGAGACCTTGGTTCCGTTCTGGGGGCCTGCCTCTTCTCAGGACAGCCCCTCCCAGGAGGTGGTCTGATACCCCTCGTCCTGTTTCCTCCCTCTGGCAGGGCGGCTCGGTGGCCCCGGGCGGGGTGAGCGGGCCCACCGCCCAGCTGGGCCCCTCGTCCCTTGGAGGGCAGCAGTCAGTCTCCAATAAACTCCTGGCCTGGAGCGGGGTCCTTGAGTGGCAGGAGGTGAGCCAGCTCGCCTGTTGGGCGGGCGGGGTGCAGGCTGGGGCGGGGCCCCTGTGGGGTCACGGGACTTGTGGTTCTGAGGCTAGACCCGAGGGAGCGCAGAACTTGTCATGTTCCAGGTGGAGAATCGAGAGGAGTCTCAGGGTCAGGGTCCAAACGGGTGCCCCAGGGAGTGTGGCGTCCAGGGGTCAGGGCTGTGGGGTTTGGGGCAAGACGGGGAGCCCCAGCATTTGCGGAATTTGAAGGCTGGAGGATTGGGGGGTTGACAGGCTAGAGAAGAGGCCGAGGGCTGGGACTGAAACGGGGAAAGGCCCTAAGCTTCGGGGCTCCCGGGGTAGAGCGAGAGTGGTCAGGGGGCGCGGACTGAGGCTCAGGGCCCTTGGCGCTGTGACACACCCTCCTTTCCCCCTCAGAAGCCCAAACCCGCCTCCGTAGACGCCAACACCAAGCTGACACGGTCGCTGCCTTGCCAGGTCTACGTGAACCATGGCGAGAACCTGTAGGTGCCTGTCGCGGGGCGGGCCGGGCCGGGCCGGGGTCGGCGTCCCCCTGACACCTCTCTCGTCTTCGTCCCCAGGAAGACAGAGCAGTGGCCTCAGAAGCTGATCATGCAGCTCATCCCGCAGCAGCTGCTGGTGAGTGGGAGGCGGGGGGACCCCAGCCCTGCCCGTCGCCGTCCCCTTTCTCCTCATCCCTTCCCGGCCCCCTTCACCTCTGACCTCCCTCCTCGCCTCCCCGCTCAAAGCGCTGGCCGGCCGCTGTCTCCCGCAGACCACGCTGGGCCCTTTGTTCCGGAACTCCAGGATGGTCCAGTTCCACTTCACCAACAAGGACCTGGAGTCGCTGAAAGGCCTTTACCGCATCATGGGCAACGGCTTCGTGAGTCCCGGGCGGGCGGCCCCAGGTGGGGTCCACAGCGGGCGGGCGTCGCGGTGGGCGTCATGGGTGCGGCGGCTCCAGGGCCGTGGCTCATTTTGTGACTCTGGCGTGCACCAGGTGGACGTCTGTTTTAGGTTGAGCCGTGACGGGACGTGACAGGAGCAGGTGGGAAGAAGGTGGTGGCCCTGACAGAGGTTTCCTGGGGCTGAGGACGATTGGTTTTCTCACAGTCCTGTGAACTGGGAGTCTGAAATCGGGCCATCAGCAGGCCGCAGCCACCCAGGGCTCCGGGGGGGCCCGTCATGGCCTCTAGCAGCTGGGAGCCCAGGCCGCAGAGCTCCCACCTCTGCCGCTGTCTGCACGTGGCCACCCTGCGTCCGCGTCTGGCACTGTCCTCTGTGTGTGTCTTGGTGTTTTTATAAGGACACCAGCGTTTGGGTGAGGAGTGACTTTGGTGACCTCATCTTAACCTATTGTACCTGCAAAGGCCTTATTTCCGAATGAGGTGACATTGACGATGCGGAGACGGGGGGTCGGAACTTCAGAGTGTCTTTTTGGAGGACTTGATTCACCTCCTCCCACGGAGGGAGGGCCTCTCTAAATAGGAGCAGATCGGGTCGCTTTTCCCGGAGAAGGGACTTCCGGTGTCTCCCCTCAGGGCAGCTCTCCGAAGGCTGTCCTGACAGGATGCTCCGGCCGCCAGCAGGGTTTAGAACAGACCGTTGGGTGCGTGGGGTCTGACACAGTTTAGTATCTCATGGTTCTGCGGCTCAGCGGGGCTCAGCTAGCCTGGCTTGGGGACTTCCGTGGCATTGACGTCAGGTGGCAGCCAAGACTGGTCGCCGGAAAGCCCGAAGGGGCTGGAGAGTCAAGATTGACTTCCACGCTGCAGGCTGCCGGCGGGGGACCCATGGGGCCGGGCCCTTAGAGCTCCTACACCCGGCCTCCGCGTGTGGCCCTGGTGTCCTCAGCACGGCAGCTGGGCTTCGAGGGGATGTCCCCAGAGCAAGCGCCGTACGAGCAGGCGTTTGTTCCTGACACGTGACAGCACATCCAGAGGTGGGCGGCTCTTGGGACTAGCACTGTAGCCCTGTGGCGACAGGGCCAAAATCTCGGTTCTCTGAGCTTCTCCCTCATGGGCACAAGAGGGCTCTTAAAGCACGAGGAATCTCGTATGACTGGATGCAGAAAGCAAGGAGGAGGCGTGGCATCAGCTACGCAGTGCCCTCTCTGCAGGAGAAGAGATGCTTTCCCACACCCCCAAGCAGGCTTCTGCATGTCCTGGGCCAGGTCCGGGCCAGCGGGGTCTGGACGTGTTGCTGCCCCAGATGGAACCGGGGTCCTGTCCACGGAAGGAGGGCAGATGGGTAGGGACGGGCAGCTAGCGGTCTGTCTCAGATGGGAAACCGAGTCTCAGAGAAGTGAACTCACTTGGTCACGGTCTCAGAGGTGGGACCTCAGCCTCGTCAGCCCCTCCTCCCTTGGGAGCCCGGTTCCCAGCGCCTGTGTGTCGTGGCCTCACTCGCGTTTCCTGGCGTCCACGGGCAGGGCGCCTGGTGTGTGTGCACGATTCCCGCAGTCAGCAGCCTGTGGCATTGGCGCTGCTTGCTACTTGTGGTTCTCACGGTTGGCAACTGAGGCCGACGGGGTGAGGCTACCGTAAGAGTCTCTGGGGTCCCCCAAGTCAGTCACGGTATCTGCCACTACCATTGACCGTGGGCTTCTGGCGCCAGCTCTGTGTCAAAGCCCCTCCCTTTCAGCAGTGACCCCTCCCAGAGGCCCTTAGGAGGGCAGCCCGACAAATGGGGACAGAAGGTCAAGGTTGGAGGGCCGGGATCCAGCCCCACGTCTGGGGCGCTTCCTCTCCGCTCTCCCGAAGTCGGGAAGAACCCCAGCCTTGCCCTGTCCTTTTGGGCACCCGGTCCCTTCTTGAGCCCCTCAGTCCCCGGCGTCCTCAGCCTTTCGCAGCAAAAGCCTCGCCACCCCTTGCCTGTGGGGCTTCTAGAACCTCCCGGAACCGGGAAGGCGGGACACCTTCTCCAGGCGGTGACCGCTTCTGCTGCCCCCCACAGGCGGGCTGCGTGCACTTCCCGCACACGGCGCCCTGCGAGGTGCGCGTGCTCATGCTGCTGTACTCGTCCAAGAAGAAGATCTTCATGGGCCTCATCCCCTATGACCAGAGCGGCTTCGTCAACGGCATCCGGCAGGTCATCACCAACCACAAGCAGGTCCAGCAGCAGAAGCTGGAGCAGCAGCGAGGGGTGAGTGACCCAGGGCCTCCTGGCAGCTGCCGTTGCCTGCCTGGGCCCCAGAGCCACGGCCCGTCCTCCAGGGACCCTCCCGGGCCGCCAGGGCCAGCTCAGTCCCACCCCCACGTTTCCTCGCGACCGCTCTCCTGGTTCAGGGTCCTCGTCGAGTCTCTGAGACACGGCCCCCTCTTGGGGACCTGGGAATGTAAGGTTTACTTCCTAGGTCCCCTCCCCCAAAAGAAACGTTCCCAGGTCCTTAGGGCCCTCCTTCTAGGCTCGGTCCCCCCCAGCACGGGGACGCTCCACCCGGTCACTGACCTCCGCCCTCTCTCCCCACACAGATGGGGGCCCAGCAGGCGCCCCCTGGGCTGGGCCCCATTCTGGAGGACCAGGCAAGGCCCTCGCAGAATCTGGTGAGGACAGGGTCAGCGGGGTCAGGGCCAGGGCGGGGGAGGCCCCGAGGCCACTGCAGTTGTGACCCGCCGTGGAGCGGAGGGGTGCGGGGCCCGTCTCTCACCCGCGTCTCCCCCCACCAGCTCCAGCTCCGCCCACCACAGCCCCAGCCCCAGGGCGCCGTGGGGGCCTCTACAGCGGCGGGGCAGCCCCAGCCCCAGGGGGCTGCTCAGGCCCCCCCGGGCGCCCCCCAAGGCCCTCCTGGAGCAGCACCCGGCCCGCCCCCTCCTGGACCCATCCTCCGACCCCAGAACCCGGGGGCCAACCCTCAGCTGCGGAGCCTCCTGCTCAACCCGCCGCCGGTGAGGTTCGGGTTGGCGCTGGGGCGCAGGTCCCGGGCCCTGACCGCCTAGTCTTTGCGATTTGGGGGAGGGGTTGGGTTGGTCAGGGGTGCGAGGAGAGCCCTGCTCAGTGCTCCCCGACCCGGCACCTGCTAAGGTTTCTTTGAAGAAAGACCCTCCCCACCCCCCAGACACCGCTGGATGACACGGTCCGAGCGGCTTCTGTGCCAAGGGCTGCGTGCAGGTTCTCCCCCGTGGGGGCTTCTCAGCAGCTTCCTCTGTCCCCCCAGCCCCAGGCTGGGGTCCCCCCTCCACAGGCTCCCCTCCACCACCTCCAGCCACCAGGGGCCCCCCCAATGCTGCCCCCGCCTCACCAGGGCCTGGGGCAGCCCCAGCTGGGCCCCCCGCTCTTGCATCCGCCGCCCACCCAGTCCTGGTCCGCGCAGCTTCCCCCGAGGGCTCCGCTGCCAGGTAAGGAGGTCGGGGGGCCGGCGTCTGGGCTGAACGTCCCGCAGCCCCTGGGCTGGTGCCCCAAGACCCAGGGCTCCTGGAAGTGGAGTCCTGGGGTTCAGGGAGAGCGAGTTGGGTCCTTTCACGGTTTCTGTGGGGCTCTGAGGGCTAGGGTGCGAGAGTTCTCCCCTAACCGCCTGCTGTGTGTTTTGGGGTTGTTGGGAAATGCAGTCTCAGGTCCAGAGAGGTATTGTGGGGGACGGGTTTTCAGAGGCTTCTGGGAAACAGCGCACGCACGTCCTCATGGGGCCGGAAA
Organism: Pteropus medius; assembly: GCF_902729225.1. NCBI lineage: Eukaryota > Metazoa > Chordata > Mammalia > Chiroptera > Pteropodidae > Pteropus > Pteropus medius. Next base: position 530,100 of record NW_024347852.1, on the reverse strand, counting down.
GCGCCTCTGACGGGGACCCCCAGGGCTTCGTAGACACAGCGCCCTAGTCTCCTGGAGGAGAAGGGAGGAAGCAGCCCAGGGCCCCTCAGGGCCCCAGGGACTACTGGGAGATGCAGCCCTCCCCCACTGCCCCCCAGGTCAGATGCTGCTGAGCGGGGCTCCCCGGGGCGCGGTCCCCCAGCCGGGCCTGCCGCCCAGCGTCATGGAGGACGACATTCTCATGGACCTCATCTGAACCCCCAGCACCCAATAAAGTTCCTTTCAACACGCGCCCCGGCTCCCGTCACTGATGTCCCCCAAGACTGGGCAGGAGGAGACTGGGGGAGACTTCTCTGTCCTTGTCGCTTCAGCAGCCGCCAGAGGCCCCCTGGCTGGTAACGCCAGGACCTCGGCAGCGAGTCAGACAGCCGGGTCCAGCCTGGATCGGGCCTCATCCCCTACGGGATGAGGCAGGCAGGGCTCACGGGACCGCGTGCTCTCACGGAGGCAGAGTGGGTACCGAGGGGGCCAGGAAGAGAGGCCTCTGAGCCAGCCGGGCTCAGCAGTCTTTGCAGGAGGCGGTGAGGCCAGGAAGGGAGGGGGCGGGGGGCCATCAGGTGTGGAGGGAGCAGAAGCGGATGCCCGGAGGCAGGAGGGAGCCTGGGATGGGTGTGGACACTAGCGGGTCAGTGCTTCGGCGTGAAACACGAGACGGTAGAACCCACAGAGGGTAACGGCATGCAAAGGGCTCAAGCCGAGTTCAAGGGATTTGGTCCTAGAGGGCTAAAACCTAGGGAGACCTAAACAGAAGCGGGTGTAGCCCCGAGCAAAGCGGGAAGGCAGGGAGGAGGCCAGACGAAGGTCCTGGGGAGAAGAGAGGCCAGGGTCGGGGGCAGGCAGGGTGGGGCTGGGGACTCGGGTGCCATGTGAAGGAGGCTGGAGGTGGGGGGTGGGGTTTGAGGTTGGCTCCTGGGACCTGGATGGGTGCTGGTGGATAGTGGGGCCTCCCTGAGTTTGGGAACCGGGAGAAGGAGCCAGTGGTGAATGCTAATGGTCCAAGGCACGTCTGAGTGACAGCTGTCATGTCGGGAGCCCAGAACGTGTCCTTAGGAGACGTGCGGGCTTGGTGGGTGAAGCCACAGAGCGGGCGGGGTCACCTGTGGGAAGGAGGCGGGCCCAGGTCCCAGTCAGAGACCTGCCTTCCGGGGCTTGGGGCAGGTGGTCCGCGGGCTGTCCCCAAGATGGAACACCTGGCAGGACATGGGTGCGGGGCGTGGTGAGGCCAGGGGCGTGAGGGATGTCCTTGGCAACGTCCTGGGGCAGCTGGACACAGACACAGGTACGAGGTGCGTGGTGGTCTCCTTGGAGGCAGGATTGTCTGTTGCCAGACTCTAGACCAGATGAGTTTTGTTTGGCCTTCCCTGTGTCAGTATATGTCTTTTTTTTCTAATGAGTTAGTTGTAAAAATCGGGATCATTCTGTCTCATGCGCATGCACACACACACACACACACACACAATCTGCAGTCTTGGCTTCTCTTGACAAGTCATAAGATCTGGCACCCCCAGCCCCCCTTCAGCCCGGCAGCCGCGGGCGGGAGCCGCCCCTTTAAGTGGGGCGTGTGCTCTCTGGTTCGCCACAGTCGCCACCACTCCCTCTTGCTCCCCCACCTCGGTCACCAGGCTCGCCCTGCGGTTGTCCTCGTGGTCGCGTGCAAAGGGAGTGAAATCTTTCTTGTACCCATGTCTCTATCAAAAGTGGCACAACCAAAGAGAGAACGAGAGGGCCCCGTGTTTCGAAAAAAATGGGAGCGAGACTATTTCTTTGTGGAAGTGAAGAGCATGCCTACGTGTTTAATATGCAAAAAAATCATGTCTGTGTTGAAAGAATACAACTTGAAACGTCACTACAAGTCAAAGCACAGTCAGAGCTTTGACCAGTACACAGAGGAGACGCGCGACGCGATACTCAGCGAACTGAAGAAGAGCCTCAAATGTCAGTAGGGTCCGCCCTGGGGAGCGAGCGGCGGAGGTGGCGTGGCTGCCACACACAGTTCTAGGATAATGTGAAAGTTACCCGGGCATTCAGACCTCCTGCAGACGGCGAGTTTACAGACGAGCAGAGCCATTAAGTCTAACGGGCGTTTCTCTGCATTGCACGGCGTGCGGATGAGAAATCAGATTGACAAGTCCGGTTGCTTGAAAGAGTCATCAGTCGTGGCCTTTCCTATCCCTGCGCGTGGACCGCTACCACCCCGTTAGCTTTATTTATTTGTGAAGTTGAGAGTTTTGATTGACGTGACCGAAGAAGTCTGTGACATGGAGCCAAGGCAGGCCCAACACTGGGAAATGACTTATTTTTGGTGTGTGTGTTGACAAAAAAAAAAAAAGATTTCCTGTAGACTGGTCAGAATTCCTGAGCACAGCTACAGACAGTCGCAGTGTAATGATCTGTGTCACAGGGAACCGTGTCAGGACACCGCGGTCCACGGTGGCAACGTTTGGCAAGGACGCAGAAGTCGGGTCACTGTGTCAGCCACCTGGAATCGGATTGCAGTAAGAAGGTGAATGGGACACAGCGTGGCCGCCCTCGACACGTTTCTGTACTTTCTCCACGGGCAGGTCGATGATGAACTTGACCCAGGGTATATCGCGGAAGCTCTGTGACCCGGTCGTCACACGGCACTGTGGAAGAAATCAGAACTGCAGAAACCAATCTAGTTCATTTCGGATGCGGCAGAGGCCACGCCTTGGTTCCCCTGAGAAGGTGGGTCAAAGACTTTGGGTCAAGGTTACGACCCTTCTGAACACTCATTTTTCCACAAGGACATTCACAAACAGCCACTTGAATGTACAAGGTATCTGTCCAGTCCTGGCAAAGACAGGGAAGCCGTCGGCAAGGCATAGCTGCCTCCTCCTGCCACGGTGGTTCCAGAAACGAGAGACGGGGGCCCAGCGGTATTGACCCAGCTCACGGGGTCGAAGACCAGATTCCCCCAAAGGCCCTGCGTGTCCATACTTCACGGAAGTGACCTGACGCCATCCGTTCGCCTTCGCTGGCTGGCAGACTGCGAGCCGTGGTCATTGGCCTGCAGTGCAATAGGGTGCCGGCTCCCGGTGCACCTGCTGGGAGGTCTGAGCCCCACGACACTCAGCAGGCGTCCGAGTCTCCGAGCACGAGGTACCCACGCTGGCGAACAGCGATTTTCTGTTACGAAACAGGCACCATTCCCAGGACTCGAGGTTGAGTTCTCAAGTGCCCACCCCGCTGCGCCAGCCCAGGCCAGGTGCTGACGGCTTGGTCGACGTCAGCCTCGCCGCTTCAAGTCCAAGGAGCAAAAGAATTACGAAAGAGAAAATTAAATTTTAAAATTAAATCTTTCTATTTTTCAATTTGTATTTTTTCAACTTTGAATTTGAAAAATGAACTCCAGTATCAGACGTGTTTGTATTCTGTTCCATGCATTCACCATAGTTCAGTAAAGATGCGATTTGATTATATCTCTGGCCGTCGACTTTCCTTATACCTGGCTCGTTCACTCATTTATGTGGCCCGCCTGGCTCTTGTAGGCATTTGAGTTTCTGATCCCTGCCCCGGGACTGCCGAATGGAGTCTGGGGGAGGGAGGGAGGCTGAGGACTTTGAACGAGCTCCTTGGGTGATTCCGACACACGAAAGTTGGAGCAGGACGCACGGGTGGCAGCCGACGAAGGGGAGGCGGGCGAGGTGTCCCAGGCAGCGTGTGTAGCAGAGGCTTCTGGAAACTCAGATGGCTCCAGGGACCAGGCAGGTGATGGAAATGTGTGAAGCGGACGGGTGTAAGACGGTAGGGAATGATGGGGACTGTGGCGAACTTGGAGAGTGCTTGCCCCGCCTAACGGCATTCAAATCAAAGACAAAAAACACGGTGAGGACCAAACAAAATCCGCTGGCCGGTCTGAGAGGCCGCCAGGCCGCCATTTTGCGACCTCTGGAAGAAGGAGAAGACGTGAGGACAAGGACAGCCCCGAGAGAGACCCACGAGTGAGGGTTGGGCAAGAGGACCAGGCACGTGTGTTCTGGAAGCTGAGTGTTTTTGAGGAGAGAGCGATCGACTGCCCCAAGCCACTGAACGGGGCAGAAGACACATGCCGAGCGGCTGGCCGTGGTGGCCGTGGCCCTGGCAGGGAGACGTGGGTTTGGGTCCGGGACAGACGGGTCCAAAGAAAATGTTTCCGGCCGCTGGTTTGGCCGTCCCCAGCCAGCGAGGCCCTCGACCTTAGCACTCACTTAGGCGAAGCGGAGGGACGGATGTGATGTTCACAGGTGAGGCAGAGGAAAGCCCAGGGTTCTTGGGATCCCCCAAGAGCGAGGAAAGATCTAGACACGCAGAAGCCACCTGCGCGCTTCCCGGCCCAGGGCGGGGCGGGGGGCATGGGCGTTTGGCGAGCGCCTTGAACCAGTGGCCCCAGCGGAGGAAACTCATTGCGAAGCTCTCTGAGCGCCAGGCGCTGTTAAAGCTGCTTAAGTGTAGAAGAAACGGGGACAGGCCCTAGAGCAGCGGGGTTTAAATTCCAGCTCCGGCACTGACTAGCCGGGTGGCTTTGGGCAGATCCCTGTGCCTCTCTGAGCCTCAGTTTCCCCGTATATCAGGTAGTGACTTCACAGGCTCGAGCCGCCGGCAAGGTCAGCACAGCCCACACTCTTAGACAGCACGTGTGCTGGGCACAGCGGCCGAGATGCCTGCCGGCTTGTCAAAATCTCCACGTGCACGGAGCTGGAACTGGGCGGGTGAGGGTCGCAGACGTTTCTTTCTTCCTGCCTGCTGGGCTTTCGGACCATGCGCCCCGAGTGGGCAGCGAGCCCGAGGAATCACAGAGAGGTCTCCCCAAGGAGCAGGCCTGGCAGAAGCAGCAGAACATACACGGAAAAAGAAATTCAGGCAAAAATGCTGAAACACCCACCCATTAACAGTTGCAAACCTGCCCTCCTGCCTTCTGCCTCTGTAACCCATTTCCCGATGCCCTGAGAATCCTCGCACATTACGGTCCTAACCTCACCGCCCCCCCCAAATCTGCCGCGAGATACCTTGCTTTCAGCATTATTTTTGCATCGCTCTAGTACATCAATAGTCTGGGGGAAAATGACAGCTTTCTGTTGAAAGCATTCTGTCTTCAGTAGTCTGCTGAAAATGCCAAGTCCTAGAAAACACGGCATTCCTGCGCGTGATGACGAATGCTGGCAGCGGGCTGTATTCTTTTGTTCTAAATGGGAAGAGGGATAAAGAAAAATGAGAAAAAAGATACTTCCTAAAAATGGCATATTTGTCTCAAGGTCCACAAAACTCTAATATTGTTTTTCCCACCATCTTGGTTTTTTCCCAAAAATTCAAAGTGTATTGAGTTACACACATGGTTACAGTTTCATAAAGATGGAAAAGCATTCAAGTGTGTAGAATAAAAAGTGAAGGACCCTTTCAGCCCTCACCCTCCCCTCTCCCCCCAGACACACACGCCCTTGACATCATCCAGATGATCCGTCTGGTGGTGGTGGGATTTGCATGCATGTGCTTGTAGACACATTTACAGTTTCTTAAATGATTTACGAAAGCGGGGTCATTTTTCTCTATGTTCTTTGTCTTGCTTTTTTTCACACTTCAGTAATGGCCTTCCGTCCACATCATTCGTTATGTGTGGCTCTATGTCCTGTTTTTAAACACCAGTAAATGGACACGTTCCGGTCCTGCCATCCATCCCGTCTGCATGAGCTGTCTGTCGAAATGTGTGAAAACTCCATTACCCGGGGCTAGAAAACAGCAAGCGTTTATTGTCTCACGCTGCTCTGGGTCCGGAAGCCAGAGGCACAGTTCCTCTGGGCGCCTCTGGCTCAAGGTCTCTCTCAAGGTCGCAGTCAAGGGGGCGGGCCCACATCCCGAGCTCACGCGCCTGCTCATTGGCCAGATTCGCTTCCTCGCCGGTGATTGGACACGGAGCCTCAGAGCCTCCCTCGGTTTCTGGCCGCGCAGCCGCTTCATAGGGCAGCTCGCTTCTCTGTGAGAGAGGGCGCCCGAGACGGATGCAGCCTTGCTGTATGTAACGTAGTCTTGGAAGTCATGTGCCATCATGTACTCTGTTCATTACATGTCACTAGGTCCAGCCCACGCTGAAGCTGAGAGGCTTAAGACTAATACCAGGAGGTAGGGACCATGGGTCTATTTCAAGGCTACTGTGCAATTTTTCGCTATTATCAAAGGTGCTGTAGATCAGCATATATATACATTTTTTGGTGGTTCTCTAGTGCAAGAATTCCTGTACGATACATTCCTAGCAATAAGATTTCAAGATGGAGGAGTAAGCCAATTTTATTTTTATGTTTTGACTTTTTAAAAATTAAATTTATTTTTTTTGCATGTACGAAAACTTCATATGGTTCACACTTTAAGAGGTTCCAAAAATCTACCCACACGTGCGTGGTCTCTCGCGGCTCCCTCTGGAGATGTTACCAATTTCTTACGTGTTTCTTCAGATAGATGTGCAAGCAGGTAAAAGCAAATAGCGAAGTACGTTCGTTGTGTTGCTCTTCGGTTTAGTGGTGGCCTACTTTATTTTTTTAGAAAGTTTTATTGAGGTAGCAATTGGTATACAAAAAACTATACATATTTAACGCATACAATTTGATGAGTTCGGACATAGACATACACCTATGAAAGCATCACTGTAGTCAAGGTAACGTGTCTATCCTGTGTTCCTTTGGTTTCTGTTTGCGTGTGTGTGTATGTGTAGAAGACAACACAATAGCTCCCCTCTTCAATTTGAGTGTGCAGTAGAGGATAGCTAACTCTAGGCACGGTGTCGTCCAGCAAATCTCTAGAACTTACTCAGCCTACTTTATTCTGTAGCTTACTCTTTTCATCCGACAGCATATCTTGCAAAAGGCCCTCTGTCCTTTTTCATGACTGCGTAGCATTCCCTTGTGTGAACGCTACCATTTTCTTAATTGCTCCCTTCCTGTTGGCCATGTACGATGTTCCGGATCTTTTGGGATGCTGAGATTTTAAACTGACATACCTGCCAAATTTCCCCTCCAGAAATCATCTGACATACCAACAACAGTTGTACCAACTCATTTCTCACCAGTTCACCAGAAGCATCAGAAGAGGCCGGGTGGGACACGGTCATCTGAACACACCTTACCTCTGACGGCAAGGACAAAGGGCCCTGGGCTTGCCGGAAGGAGGTAGGGGGGTTTTCGGCTTTTTTGGAACAGTTTACGCTGGAGGGCAGGTGGTGGCTGAGAGGCAGATGTGACAGGTACTGTGGTGAGAAGAATGGGAGGGTCCCAGCCTTGAAGTGACGGCCGCGGTGCGCCTTGGACAAGAGGCCTTCACGAGTAGGGGCCAAGGGCTTTTGCCGAGATCAGGAACCCGGTCTTGACACTGCCACGCTGGCATTTCCTCGGCCATGACCTCAGACGCCTGCTCCCTGCTCCTTGGTTTCTCTGCCTGTAGAGCAGGAATAATAAGATTGTCGATCTCATGGCCTGGTGTGAGGATTCAGTGAGTTCTTAGATTGCTTTTCCCAGAATGATTTTTTTTTTTTTGAATAAGTGACACGGGCCGGCACCAACTCTAACAGCCAGTCTGAGCCATTGTAATGTGTGTGGCTGAGGATAGCCAGGTTACGGTTAATGGGGGGCTTGAGTAGAGTGGACGTGGCCAAATCCGTCTCTAGAGGGAAGTCAAGGAGCTTCACAGAATGCCGGGGCACAGCAGCAGGGCCCGGCTGACGCTGGAGGCCTTAAACTTGCAGTTCGTGTGTTTGAAACATATCGACTGGATACCTGGTGGGGTTTGGGCAGTGGCAGTGGACGGATGGGTGTGGTTTCTGGACCCCACGGAGGAGGCGGCCAAACAGCTGGCCTCGCAGACAGCTCTCCCATCTGTGAGGCGAGGCTCTCCTGAGCAGGCCTTGAAGGGCTGGTTCATGCTTCATAACAGGACATGCTAAACTCTGCAGGTCACTTTTTGATAGGTATAACTAGTGAGAAGGGCACAGCAGATGGAAGGGACAATAGAGGCAAGGCCTGCAGGCTACAGACTGTGGGGCACATCATGGAGATGAGATTAGAGTGTCCTCTGTGGGTGCACGTGGGGGCCCATCAGACCGTATGACGTTAAATCCACGAATCTCAGTGATAGCACGGACTCACTGCCGTATTTCGAACTGTTCTTTCCTGAGGAATTAGTTTCAAAAATTACCAGCGAAACGGATGCCCAGCTGCCTCGTTGGCTTCAAAGCTGCCGGGTCCGAAAGGGTTTTTGTGAATCGATGGATGGAAAGCCACTGACGGCGATGAACTGAAAGTCTTTTTTGCACTGATGTTACCGCGAGATGTGCAGAACCCCGAACTGGAGATGTTTTGACCAACAAACAAGGCCTCTTTGGGATACACCGCATCTCAGGCAAATTACGACCAGTGAAGATTTTTACTTTCGCTTCGGCGCCTGCCTTTTGTCTTCCACATCCGCAGGTCAGTCAAAGGCCCAGATTTCATTGCAGAAGATCAAACCCGTGTTCGACTTTCTTGTAAATAAGTTTTCGATTGTATTTACTCCAAACGGAAACACTGCGGTCGATGCATCACTGTCACCGTGCCAAAGAAGCAGTGTGTCCCCACGAGTCACGTGCAATTTGGTCTCGGGCTGCGTGTGCTTTGCGGAAGTCCATCCGGTCCCGTGGGGGATGCGCTCGTTCACACAGGACCCGTGGGACGTTAAAGGATTCCACTGACGCTCTGCAGTCATGACGCATTATTCTTACCTCGGTCGATGACCTTGGCCGAGGATATCATGTCCTCCTCAATAGCTCATATACATCTCCCATGCTTTTCAGAGAATCGCATCAAAACAGGACAGATGCCGTCGGGACGGCTTGTTTGAACAGAAAACAGACGCCAAATGCCCTGACAAAAAGGACCGCGAAGGGGACAACAGTAGCCAGATTCCGTGGTGAATTTTTGGCACTGAAACGGAGGGGCAAGAAGGAAGTGACCATGTGGTCAACGTTCCACAGCGATACTGTGATTCAAGTAGACAAAAGATACGGAAAGAAAACTGAGAATCATATGTCACTGTGGATCGTAACGAGAACAAGGGAGCAGTGGACTCGGCTGATCGGACGCTCACTTCTCATCCAACTGAGCACGAAACGCCCAAGATTGGGTGTAAGAAATTCGTTTGCCACCTTCTAAACATTCCCGTGCTGAACTCCTACGTCCTGGCCTGGAAGGACAACCCAGAGCACACGAGCAACCACGTGAACTTCGGCCCGACACTGATCGGAAGCCCTCTGGCAAAGCATCGCCAGCTGCTCTGATGATGTCACACCTCTTCGCCTGCCTGGAAGACGTTTCCCCAAGAGCACGCCACCGCCACCGACAGACATCAGGGGAACGGACTCCACCCGGTCGCTGCGAGTTTGCTGCTCGCACAAAGACAAGGGTGGCAAGAAAATCTTGTTGCAGGAGGCGACACCTGACGGAGGAAACTGGACACTCGGACGACTTTGTTAGAGGAAGGAGAATTTATTGGCTGGCGGAGCGCGTGGGGTTTACAACACCAAGCACGAGCACCCTTTGGTTAGATTTCTTACAGCTTATATACCTCTGCAGTGTCCAAGCAAGGGGCATGTGACTCCTTTGTCTGAGGTTTTACGTGCACCTTGTGACTCAGGATGGGAGGGGGAGCTTCGGGTGGGGGGCTGGAACGGGGGAGGAATTTCCAGACCACTGGTCTTATAGGTCGTTTGTCTTGCAACCTTGTCGTTATCGGCACTATTATAGGATTCTCGAACAGAGACATGGGACGTTGAGGCTGTAAGTAGGAAGCAACGCTTATTAATGCCAGCACCTGCTTAGCGGATTCCTAGCCAAAGGCTGAGCCCCGATTGTAACATGACAAGCAGTTTTACGCAGTCTTGTTATTCCTACACAGATAAGGAAGGACATTCGTTGGTTGGCAATCCGCGAATCAACAGATGTGAGCTGGCGAGTCCTTGAGGTGGGGGAGGGCAGTCAGGAATGGACCTTAATCAGCTGAGGCAGTCATTTCTGCGGGTCCTTTACATTTTTTAGATACCTCCTCTCTTCTCTTAATCTGGAGAGAAACGTGTTTTTGTGCTTCAGCCTCAAAGAGGGTGTTGATGGAAAAGTAAATGAACGCTGGCAGTGAGCTGCACCTTTTTTCCCTACACGAGAAATGGGTTAAGTAAACTCGATCCAAGTGGTAGTTGACTGGGTAAACAAAAGCTGGCTAAAAGGGATCATTTGAGATCATACCAGGATAGGCTGGGTTACGTTGCAGTAACAACTCTCAAGTTGCAGTGGCTGGAAATAACGGAGGTGGATTTTCTCACTCGTGCCCATGTGGAGGGTCCCCTGAAGCCCAGGCCGAGAGCTCAGACAGCGCCAGCAGCGTGGGAACAGCTTAGAGCGCTCTGGTATCACGTGAGTAATCAAACATTCCAGATGGAATTCACACATGTCACTTTTGCTCAGATCTCATTGGCCAGAATTAATCACATGACTCCACTTGGCCATAATGGGGTCAGGAAGTGGAATCCTTATCATTGCTGGGCGGGTGGGGAGTTAGAAATATATAGCGAATAGTGTCAGTGACCATCTAAACACTTCTAAAGTTTTATTTTGACTAAAAGAATTTAAACAGACACCCATCTCTCTAGCTAGGACCAAGGTTTTTTCTTCAAGTGTTTATTACTCAGTTATCATACAGCATACTCTTGTATAAACTGTACCCACGAACAACAGCGAATCATGTATCATTTCCAGTGACTTGAGACCCTAAAGACAGGAAGCAAACGAAGACCGAGTCTTCTCAGGTTTTTATGAGCTTTTCCATTCAATCATTTACAGTCGTTTCGCTTGCACCTAACTTGGTGGGATTTTTTTTTTAAGCAGCTGCCTTTATTCTTTCCAAGGCAGGCGGCTTGGTTTGCATATAAACAATTCTCTTGCATTAATATTTCATTGGTTTGGTAGGATTAAGTCATTGATTTAGGGACAAGTGACATAAACAGGTTTGGTAACGGACAGCCACTTCTCAGGAAGTATGCAGCCTACCACGTGGGAGCAGAATTGCTTAGTCACAATAGCCAGATAGCTTGGGCAGCAGGTTTTACAGATGGAATGGACAGTGTCTTTCAGATTGGCACACTGGGCAGGCGAGATGGTTTCAGAGAGCTGGACTGCAGTGTTCCTAATAGAATTTCAGCCGACATTGTCATCTCACGCTCTGACATGTTTACATTTTGCGCATGCTGGAGCATATCCTGGCACACCTTTCTCTGTGCTTTTACAGTCCTGGGAATTCATACCCATGCATGTGTCCTGGTGGGATCTGAATGATGGGAAGGCATCAACCAAAAAGGAGAGCATGAAAGGTGATGGGTCTGGAGACGGAAGCAGGGGCCTCTTGGTACAGAGCCTTAGAGGCTGTGGTGAGGAGTTTGTATTTAATTCTGAGGGCATCGGGAAGCCATTGGAGTGTTTAGCAGAATGAGAGACAAGGTGACAAGAGTTAGGAGACTGTCATCCAGACAAGAGACCTTGATGGCTTGGACCAAGGAGAATGGTTAAGAAGTGACCGTTTAAGATTAAGGCTTCTGTCTCTGTGGTTCTTTCTCCTTCCTGCTGACATGGGCGATTGTGAGGGTTCTGGAGGTACCTGTTGACACCTGACTTGCTGTCCGGGTTTGGAGAGCACTGACTCCCACTTGGCCACAGTCTAGGTCAGATCTGGGGCTCAGGGTCAGCCCTGGGAAGTCCTGGCGCAGGCAGCTTAGTGGGTGGGGCAAGCAAGGATGGGAAGTGTGACCTGGGACAGGGCTTCTCACATTTCACTGGTCACTCCTCTGTCTCATTTGCCAGTGGCCCCTCAAGGCCCTGACCTCTAAAGGGATGGAGTATTCCAGTCTCTCTCTGCACACGTGCTCTTTGTGATCTCGTTCATTCTTGATTCAAACACTGCGGACTCCTTACGTTTTATCTCCAGACTCCTCTATCTACATCGCTTAGTCGGCATCTCAAACCTAACGCATCACAAACAGAAGTAGGCGTTTCTGCCCCCTGCGTCCCCAACCTGCCCCTTCTATAGCCAGCTCCCTTTCACTAAAGGGCACCTCTGTACAGGCAAAAACCTTGGAACCCCTCAGCCCTCTTTCTCTCACTCTCTGCACAAGTCCTTTGGGCTCCAGCTTGAAAATAAATTGTGAAAATGGCCACCTCCACTGCGGGCATCCTGCCTGTGATCCATCCCTTTGTGCCTCTCGCCTGGCTTATCGCCCCAGCCTGGCTCTGCCCTCCAGCTTCCTTCAGCTCTACCGTGTAATTTTCAACGCAGCAGAGAGAGGGGGCCTTTAAAAAGGTTTTAAGTGCCCGCTTTGGCAGCACGTGTACTAAAAATCATTTAAAATACTTCCAAAGTTATTTTTCAATAGGCGACACTTACCTATGTGATAAGAATTCCAAATAGTCTGAAACAGTACACCGAGTCCCCTTTCCCCCGCCCCCGGGCGTGTTGCACGCCCCTCCCCACACTGCCTTCTCTTCTCAGATGTGCTGTGGACCCCAGCTTCTTCCAGATTTGCATACGCTGGTGTATGACTCTATGCATTCTACGAATGATTTGTTTTAGAATGTAAATGAGACTATGTCACTCCCTTGCCCCAAACCTTTTGTGGCTCCCCAGCAACATGGGACTGAAATCCAAATTCCATCCCGGGGCGGCAGGCACTGGCTTGTGGCATCGGCTTGTGGCACCTGCTTGTGGCACCTGGCCCCTTCCCACTAACACTCTGCTCCAGCCTCCCTTGTTCTCACACTCTCAGGATTTGTGTCCTTATCGCTCCTTCATCTTAGCACCCTTTTCCAGCTTATGTAGAATTGCGGGCGGCTCAAAGGTCACTTCCCCTCCCCCACTCCCCCCGCATTTGTTCTAGTTAACACATCACAGACCGCGAGGACGTGTTCTCTCCCGTGCACCAGGGGCGGTGACGGACCTGGCCCGTTTTGGTCCTCAGAGTGTATTCATTGCCCAGCATGGGACTGGAAATGGCACTAAAAATAATGATTCGAAAAAAAAAAGCAAACATTTAAGTCGTCACTGTGCCAAGTACTGATCCTTCGTAAACAATTTAGGGGTTGCTATTATCCACGTTCACGAAACGGAGATTGAAAAAAGAAATCTTACACAGCTACTAGAATTTAATACTAGAGCGAATGAGGGAATCAATGAATAGCCCCGAGGAGGCGGGGCGGGGCGGAGCCTGGGGCGGGGAGGGGGCGGGGCCGGCGGGCACGCAGCTGGGACTCACGGCGTCTCCTGGGGCCGCTGGGAGTTGTGGTCCCCTGCGCACCCAGCCACGTCACGGCCTCAAACCCGAAGTCCTCCCCTTTGGCATGGTACGACCCGCATCTCCAAACCGCTAGGCGGCGCCCCTCGCCCCCCAGGCCCTTTATTCCTTCACCCCCCCACCACCCCCCGTTTCCTGAGGGCTCAGATTCCGCGGGCCCCGCGGGTCCGACAGGGGCGCACGGAGCCGTTCACGCAACACCCCCTCCGCCCTTTGGTATGGCTCCGGCCACGCCCTCCGAGGACTCCCGCGTGTCCTCCAATCGCCGCGCTCCGCGCCCAGCGCCGCGCCCCCGACTTGGTACGGCCCGGCCACGCCCCCCGCGGCCGCGCTCGGGACGCACCGCCCCCCCGGCCGCGCAGTGGTTCGGCCGCGGCGACCCCTCTCGGCGGCTTGTGCCCCGCGCTTGGTACAGCCCGGGCCGTCTCCCACGAAGCCTCGCGCCCGCGCCCCTCAGTCGGCGGAGCCCGCAGCCCCCCGCTCGGCCCGCGCCCGCCATGGTCCGTCCGCGCCGCGCCCCGCACCGCTCCGGCGCCGGGGGCCCCCTCGGGGGTCGCGGCCGCCCCCCGCGGCCCCTCACGGTGCGCGCCGTCCGCTCGCGCTCCTGGCCGGCCAGCCCGCGGGGCCCGCAGCCGCCGCGGATCCGAGCCCGCTCAGCCCCTCCCATGGTGAGCCCCCCGCCCTCCTTCCAGAGCCTTCCACGGCCCCGCCCCCGGGCCCGCGTCTTTGTCCGCGGCCCCCTCCTCTCTGGGATCGCGTGGGGAGCCCCGAAGGGTGGTCCCGCCTGGGGCCGGGTTCCCCCGTGGAACCCCCCGGTGGTACGTGCCGGGCTGTCCCCTTTGTTACGCTTTCGGGCCCGGGTGGCGGGGGTGGGGTCCGCGGGGGGGAGGG
>NW_024347852.1:387215-515229 GCF_902729225.1 Pteropus medius | reverse complement strand
CCGATTGGAAAGTTGTTCTGTGCCTGGGCCGGAAACCTGGAAATGGGGGAGGGGGCTGGGGGACGGCGGCGAGGGGGGCGCGTCGGGCCCTCGCGCTCCCGGGTGTTGCACCCAGGGCGTTCTGCACGGCGCGCGCGGCGTGTGCGCCCAGCAGATTTGCACGCGCGCCCGGGTGTGAGGTGCCCTTAACAGATCGTAAGAAGCCCAGACCTTAAACATAAACATCCAGGCGCATGAAACTTCGCACGCTTCCCCGGCCTTAAAACATGCGCGTAGTTTTCAAAATCTTAACGAGGCCCGTCTGGAGCGGTAAAGCCGCGCGTCCCGGCGTTTCCCGCACGGCGGAGCCGTGCGCACCTTTTCCCAGATGTGCGTTTGACCCAGGCTGGCGCTCGGGCTCCCTCTTCAAACTACACGGCCCCAGCGTTGCGCATGGCCCAGAGCTGTGGCAGCTCCACGCAGGCCTTAACCACGCTTCCTCGGGTCTTAAACATAGATACCCACGTTCTGAACACCTCCCCAAACCTCGAACGTCCCCCTTACCTCCACTGTCTTCCCCGTTTCGTCAGGGTCCTTAAGCATCCAGCCTCACTGAAGCTCTAACCCTGTGTAATAAACGAGTCAGACGTCCGAGACTCGGCTACATTGTGCACACACTTACCCCGGTGGCTTCGCACTTGAGCCTAGCCCTTGCATGTGGCCTGCCAGCTTGTGTCATCCTGCCGTTGCGGGTGTTCTGGGTTTCGGCAAGCACCCCTGGTCTTTACACTCCAGGTGCAAACCTCTTTCAAGTCCTCCGTGGTCACTCTGCCCTCCTAGACTTCAAATACTGTCCCGTCGCTTACAGGACTGGGTCCCCCAGCTGGGTGCTTTAACTGCATTTTCTCAGAGGTTGTGGACCTGCAAACCCAGGGTCTGCACTCAAGTTTTTTTCCTCACTTCACGTAGTTGTTCACATTTCAGAGCCACCTGCCCAGATGGAAACCATGCTTTTTAAGCCCCCAAAATAAATTTTTGTGTTTTAAGCCCCCAAAATAAATTTTTTCCTGCCTGTTATTATTCTGGACAGAAGATATCTGTGGTTTATACGATATTTTGGGGATGCCTGTTAGCAACAAGGTGAGAGTGACAACTGTTAGTTGCCCCCCCAGCCCCCCGGAGGCTGGTGAGATTTTCCTGGGATTCCTGCTGCCAGGCTGTTCCAGAGCCTTCACTTGTTTTCTGAGTTGTTTTTGGTATGAAAAGAAATGGCTGGGCGCGAGGGAGTAGAACATGTAGCTCTCCTTGGCTTTATTGCTGGAACATTCTGATATTCTGCAAATGCTCTCGAGACGCTGTGTTTGGGGACCCCCCCGCCAAGGTGGCGTCCCACTGCTGCTTCCACACGTCTCCCCAGCTCCCTGGATGGTTCTCGACTCTGTGCTTCCGGCCGCTGCATCTCTGCCTCCCTGGGGTCAGCTTGACATGACTGCAGCCTGGGGTGTGTGTGTGTGTGTTGGGGGGGACAGCAGCCACCTGGAAAGGTTGGTGGCAGCCAGTGAGCTGGACTTACTCTCGATGGTCACGAGGAGCCTCGGAAGGTTGAGCTTGGGCAGGGTGGGGCGCAGCGGTGTGCCAGGCAGGTGCAGCCCGGGCTGGCTTGTGCGTTGTGGGGGCGTCAGGGAGGCCCTAGACCTCAAGGAGCTGACTTCTGAGTTGGGTCTCAGTAGAGCAACAGTCCCTGACCTTTGTGGCACCAGGATGGGTGCTCCTATGAGAATCTAACGCCTGAGGGCCTGAGGTGGAGCTGAGGTGGTGATGCTGGCCCTGGGGAGTGGCTGCAGATACAGATGAAGCTTCACTCACTTGCCCGTCGCTCACCTCCTGCTGCTTCCTAATAGGCCGGGGACCGGGGTTCAGGACCTCTGCAGTAGAGGGATCAAGGATTGGTCAGGCTGGGGGTGGGGGATAAGGTATTCCATCCAGCTGCAGCAAAGTCGAGGGGGAAGGGCACAGGCTGGCCTCAGGGACGGCTACATGGGCCACCGTTTAGGTGGACAAGTGAGTCTGGGAGGGTCCGGGGTGGTGGTAGTGAGAAAAGGATGGGGTCAGCCACGTGGGGTCTTGACCCCTGGAACAACAGGTTTAGATATGGCCTCGGGGGTTTCTGAGCATGAAAATGGGGTGTGATCATTGGGGTGTGTTCCCTCCGGGGTGTGTTTGGAACAGCCTGTCCTTGCGCGTCCCCCAGCCTCAGTTTCCCCACCCCTCTGCCGCAGCAAGGTGCTCGGGTCTTCGGGGCCCTGGGTCCCATCGGGCCGTCCTCGCCCGGGCTCGCCCTCGGGGGCCTGGTGGTAGGCGAGCACCGGCTCAGCAACAAGCTGCTGGCCTGGAGCGGCGTCCTCGAGTGGCAGGAGGTGAGCGGTCCCTCAGGTCCCCCGTGCGTTCCCGTCGGACTGGGGGTGGCCCCGAGGGCCCCGTCCGCCCCCGTGGGTGGAGGGCCGGCCCGGGCCCCTGGGCTGTGTCCAGTGAGCCCTCTCGCCACAGAAGCGCAGACCCTATTCGGACTCCACGGCGAAGCTGAAGCGGACCCTGCCCTGCCAGGCCTACGTGAACCAGGGCGAGAACCTGTGAGTGCCCGGCCAGTGGGCACGTGGGCGGGTGGCCGCGGGCCCGGCCCCCTCTGACCCTCTCCTCCCGCAGGGAGACCGACCAGTGGCCACAGAAGCTGATCATGCAGCTGATCCCGCAGCAGCTGCTGGTGAGCCCCGCCCCGCCCCCCAGCGTGCCCGCCAGAGCCCCGCAGCCCAGCCGTGACCCGCCTGTGCCCTTGTCGTCCCCAGACCACCCTGGGCCCCCTGTTCCGCAACTCGCAGCTGGCGCAGTTCCACTTCACCAACAGAGAGTGTGACTCGGTCAAGGGGCTCTGCCGCGTCATGGGCAACGGCTTCGTGAGTGGGGCGGGGCCGCGCTCCTGGGAGGCGGGGCGCTCGCTGTCCATCGTGGCTTCCCGCGGTCCGGGCGCTGTCGGGACTCGCCCTTGGCGCGGAGGGGAGGCGTCCCCCCGCCTCGGGCTCCTGTGTCTGGCCGAGCTGAGAGCTGGCCATCGGGGTCATGTTAGGATGTGGGGACTGGCAGGAAATGGGGGGCAATGAGCCAGGAGGAGGGGCTGGTCTGTGCTGCACCTCAGTTTCTTCATCTGACAAGTGGGACTAACAGTAAGATTTACTCCCGGGGCCACTCGGAGGAGCGCGGGCTGGTGTCAGGTGCTTGAGGCAGCGATTTGGGGACAGAGTGCTCAGTAAACGTGAGCAGCCGAGATTGTCAGAGTCAGGGATTTGGACACAGGATGTCAGGACGTGAAGCTGGAGTGAGCCCTGCAGCCCCCGAGGTCCGGGCCCAGTTTCAGCAGCATTCCCCCCACCCCCCAAAGGGGCTGCCTGTGGGAGAAGACAGCTTCTGGGGAGGGGTGGGCACAGGCGGGAGTATGTCACCTGCTCAGGAAGGCCAGAGGACTCAGCTCTGGGGTCCCCTCCAGCCCCCGCTCCACTTTGAGACAGGCTGCTGCCTCCAGGGGCTGCTGCGTGTGCCCCAAGCCCCAACCCTGCTGTCAAGGTGGATCCCCTTTTTCCCAAGCCCTGGGCAGACCAAGGTCTCCTGCCTGACGGGTCACCTTTTCATTCAGCACCATTTGCTGAGGGCTTGCCCTGTGCCTGGCACCCAGGCTGCAGGGAAGACGGATGTCACCTTGTTGTCTGTTGGTCACACTCCTGGTCCTAGGAGGTCTGGGAGGGCCGGCTGCACAGGGCCCAGGGGTGGGTGCCATGAGCAGGTGGACCTGGTGCTCTAGTCGTGGGATGGGCGGGCTGGGCAGTATTCCAAGTGTGCTCGGAAGTGCTGGCTCCTGTCCCACCCCACACGGGACTGTCAGGCTCCTGCTCTCGCATGTCCCGCCGAGGAACTAGCACTTCACATAAGGGCAATTTATGTGGCACTTACTGTGTCCACTATGGTCATCCCATTTTACAGATGGGGAAACTGAGGTCCAGAATACACGATAACTCACTTTAGGTCACACAGCCAGGAGGAGGCGGAGCTGGGCCTGGCACCGGGGGTGGGCGGGAGATGGAGCCCTCAGGACCCTCACACCCCAGCGTGGGTCTCAGGCCCGAGCCCTGAGCTCATGTGCAAGGGTGGGTGTGCCAAGGTGCCCGTTCACACGCTTGCAAGGGGACGTGTTTTGAGTGCACCTCTCGTGGGACCATGGGGTTGGCTTTGAGGACCTCTGTCCTGGGAGAGGCAGGCTTGGGTGACGGGAGCGGGGGACTCAGACCCCTGGGCAGTGCTCTCCCTGACCTCCCGGCCCCCCCCCCCCCCAGGCGGGCTGCATGCTCTTTCCCCACATCTCCCCCTGCGAGGTGCGCGTGCTCA
This sequence comes from Pteropus medius, assembly GCF_902729225.1. Lineage (NCBI taxonomy): Eukaryota > Metazoa > Chordata > Mammalia > Chiroptera > Pteropodidae > Pteropus > Pteropus medius. The sequence continues at coordinate 510,819 of NW_024347852.1, read as the reverse complement.
TGCTGCTGTACTCGTCCAAGAAGAAGATCTTCATGGGCCTCATCCCCTACGACCAGAGCGGCTTTGTCAATGCCATCCGGCAGGTCATCACCACGCGCAAGCAGGTGTGCCCTGGGCCCCAGCGAGTGAGGCTTTGGGGGGTGGGAGGGAGGACCGGAGGAGGTTCCCGGAAGGAGGCGGGCCCGGACAGACTGGAAGCCGGGGCGAGGGTCTTCGGGGTGGGCAGGTGGCAGCAGGTGTGGAGCTGACGGGCGGGGCCTGGGGCAGCACCGGGATGTCCCAGAAGCCCCTGGAGCACCAGCCCACCTGTTTCCTTCCGCAGGCGGTGGGACCCGGTGGTGTTGCAGGCCCAGTCCAGATTGTCAACAACAAGTTCCTGGCATGGAGTGGAGTCATGGAGTGGCAGGAGGTGAGCCTCAGGGTGACGCAGGGCACCTCAGGAGTAGCGCACCCCCACTCCTGACATCTCCCCTCTTTGTCTCCCCAAAAGCCCAGGCCTGAGCCCAACAGCCGGTCTAAGAGGTGGCTGCCGTCGCACGTCTACGTGAACCAGGGGGAGATCCTGTGAGTGTCAGGCTGGGGGCGGAGGCAGCGTTTCAGCGAGACCTGGCTCCTGACGCTCGTCCCCTTGTGCCTGCAGGAGGACAGAGCAGTGGCCGAGGAAGCTGTACATGCAGCTCATCCCGCAGCAGCTGCTGGTGAGTGCTGAGGGGAGGCCATGTGCGTGGCGAGGCCACGTCTCCGAGGAGGGGCCCCCGAGCTTCCAGCCGGAGTGGGGCGTTCTGGGTCGGGGGGCAGCAGAGATCCTGTGGTGTGCCCGGCATGGGTCGGTGGGCAGGCGACCCCAGCTGTGAGGGGTCCAGGGCCTGTGAGGTTTAACCGGGGTCCCGGTGCTGGCGCCGCGGGGGGCGGGAAGGGCGGGGGACGTGGCCTCACGGGGCGCCCGCCACCGCCGCAGACCACCCTGGTGCCGCTGTTCCGGACCTCTCGCCTCGTGCAGTTCCACTTCACCAAGGACCTGGAGACGCTGAAGAGCCTGTGCCGCGTCATGGACAACGGCTTCGTGAGTGGGGCCGCGGGCGCGGGCAAAGGCCCGGTAGGACACAGGCCGCCGGGTCCGCTCGGCGTTGAAACACGGGACGAACGGGGGGACACCGACTGCCGACCAGCCGGGGACAGTGACGGCAGCCCCCGGCGACGCCGTTTGCCACGTGTCTGCACACGTGCTGGCTCCCAGTCCACGTAGCTCCCCTAGGGTGCTGTGCTGTCCTGACCCCGTTTTACAGATGGGGAAACGGAGGCCGAGGCGCCGGGCAGGGACCTCAGGGCCCGTCCCATGCTGCTCCGTCTGGGCGACGTCGTGAGCACTCTCCATCTGTGCTCCCAGGGCTTTACCTGCTGCCTCCCTCCTGTTTCCCCTCCTGGGGACAGGGCACTGTGCGGTGTCACTCCAGGTTTTCCCATGGAAAACCCCGGGCCCTGGAAGGCCCCCCGCCAGGCTCGGAGGCATGTCAGCTTCCAGCTGAGCTCCTAGCGCGCCCCCAGCCTCGGTCTCCATGGGAGGTGAGCAGGCCCGGGCTCCTGGCTCTGAAATGATCGTCGCTGTCCACTGTGGGTGTCTATTACGTCGGGGCCACACCTGGTCCCAGGTGACCTCACTTGTCTGCTGAGGTAGTGACAGCCACGCAGTCGTGTACTTGAGCAACTAGCTGTAGATTTCGTTTGTGTTAAAAAAATATTCAAAAGCCCAGAGCTCCTTCAGGGACACCTGTGACAGTCTCAGGCCAGCGGCCAGCCTTCTCTTCTGTTCCACTGAGGACCCGTATCAGGCCATTCGCTGTTGGTTCACGTGTGGCATGTCCTGGGCTCTCCCGAGGGCTTCTCGTTGGATACCTGTCACTACTGCTTCCAAGGCGTTGCCCATGGGGCCAGCACTTCCCCTTCTGGCTCTGAGGACCTGAGTCCTTGAGTTGTCAGCCTCAGTTGGTCCACCTGTGACATGGGGATGGTGATCCTAGGCCAGGAAGAGGGAGGAGCCAGGAAAATGGATGGGAGCACGTGGCCCACTGTGTCACGGTGGGTGGAAGGGGACACTGTGCTGGCTCCAGCGGCCGCCCTGTGTCTCTGCCTGTTGGCTCAGCTGCTTCCGAGGGTCGCATGGGGTCGGGGAGATGGCGGCGCTAGTCTCCCCAGTGGGGCTTCTACACGGGCTTGCTCGTGGCCGCTCCCCAGGCACTGTTTCGGGGCGTTCGTGTACTTGCTTGTCCAGCGCAGGTGGCGCCCCTGACCTCGGCACCGCAGTGTCCTTGGAGCTCTGGCACCTTCTCGTGTCCTGGGCTCCTCTGCAGAGTCCACTGGGCTTTGGGGCACTGACCCTGGGCCTCTGTCTCTGTGTCCCCAGATGGGGGAGTCGTAGCAGGGTCGTGAGGACAGAGCAGTTAGGATGTGTCTGGCTCTGGCACGTTCTGTGGCACGTTCTGTCCCGCTGTCTGCGGGACACTGGCCGATGTGGTTTGAGCCCGTCGCTGCGGGGAGGAGCAGCTCCCCATGACGCTGTGCTCTGTGACCGCCAGGCCGGCTGCGTGCACTTTTCCTACAAGGCCTCGTGCGAGGTGCGCGTGCTCATGCTGCTGTACTCGTCGGAGAAGAAGATCTTCATCGGCCTCATCCCCCACGACCAGGGCAACTTCGTCAACGGCATCCGGCGCGTCATCGCCAACCAGCAGCAGGTCCTGCAGCGGAATCTGGAGCAGGAGCAGCAGCAGCGAGGGGTGAGGCGGGGGTGGGGCCCCCAGAGCCCCCTCCACCTGTGCCTCCTCCCTCCCTCACTGACTCTCCTCCCTGGCTTCTTCCCCCACAGATGGGGGGCTAGTGGCCACCCCCTGGGCTAGGCCCCTCCAGGAGTCACAGACGAGGCCCCTGCCGAGACCGGTGAGTGGGAGGCGAGTGGAATGCGGGCTGGGTGCACTGGGAGTCTGGGAAGAAGTCGTGTGACCCCGGCTTTGACGGAGCAGAGTAAGGCTCTGCAGTCCCCCAGGAAGCGATGGGACCTGGGGCTCCAGGCCTCCCAGGGAGAGGCCCTTAGCCCCTGCAGACTCATGGGGGGGCAGTAGCTGCTGGGAGTCCCCTTCCAGGCCCCTGTGCTGTCCCCTGCCCCAGGTCAGATACTTCTGAGCAGGGGCCCCTGGACACTGCAACTGCCCAGCGAGATGGAGGACAGCGTCCTACGATGTCTCCGAGGACAGTCCCCACCTGTGTACGTTTCCCCAATAAAGTCTTTTAAAAGCCCACCCGTCCCGTGTGGCACGTGCGGCCATGGCCTCGGGAGCCTAGCTCTCACCCTTGGCGAGAGAGGCCATTTGTCTTGAGGTACCCAGCCCACCCAGCTCGGGGACCCCTGGGGCCGACCCTCAGCGGGGGGGGGCCACCCTCATTCCTAGCAACATGCTGGCCAGGCTTAACGGAAAACAGCATTTATTGGGGGGCAGGGGTGGGGCCGGGGCGGGCGGCACTCAGCCCTCCGAGAACTGGCGGTACAGCCGCTCCAGCCGGGGCTCCACACACAGCCGGAACGGGATCTGCAGGATCACGGAGAAGCCTTCGGCCAGCGTCGGGGCCTCGAACTGCTTCCTGTTGGCGGAGGGCGGTGAGGTGGGGCGAGGCCCAGCCGGGCCCCCAGCCCGCCCTGGCGGTGCCTACCTGTAGCCGTAGATGACCACGTCGGACACGGGGGCGTGAGAGGAGCCCGTCATCTCCCGGAACTGCGGGGCAGAGTCCGGGCCGGTCAGGCTGGGGAGGGCGGGGGATGGGGGACAGGACGGGGGTGCTAGGGGTGCGGCCGCTCACCCGGATGTTGTGCCGCGCCTGCTCCAGGGTGGCGCTGAAGAGGAAGCAGCGGCAGGGGACTCCTGCGTCCTGGGCGCACTTGATGTACCTGAGGGGCAGAAGGGGCCAGGCTGGCAGGGGCCACAGGCCAGCGCCGAGGCCTCCCGCAGGACCCTGCCGCTACCTGGCCCGGCTGGCAGCGTCTGGGTTCGTGTTGTCGATGGCCACCCGCTTACTTTGCCTTAGAGCAGCCTCACATGTGCTCACACAGCGCTGCCACGAGCCCAGAGTGTCCTGGGGGGCACAGGGAGAGCAGGTCACAGGTCAGCGAGGCCAGGGACCCGGGAGGGGGATGGGGAGAGACGGGCAGTGACAGTGACTGGCTGGTGGTGAGGTTGGGGCCCTACCCTGTTCACGTGGACGTATCCCGCGGCCACGAGGTACTGTTGGAGGAACGTGGACTTGCCGGCTGTGGGGATGGGGCAGCCTCAGCGGGAGCCCAGGGGCCAGAGCTCTAGGGGTCAGGGGTCAGGGTGTCTCACCCCCAGGGAATCCCACGGCGACAACCACCTCAGGGTCAGAGCTCAAGAGGGAGCTGGACTCCGGCAGGCAGAGCGGCCCCGAGGGGGAGACGGTCCTCTGGGAGGGTGGACATGGACATGAGAACTCAGCCTGCCCCAGCCCTCCCGACGCCCCAACCCCAGCGGGGGCCTCACCGGGTCAAAGGCCGGAAGCTCGAAGCCGGCTACCGGCCACTTCAGGAAGAACTCCTCCGGGGTGGCGAAGGGCAGGCCCAGGTTGAGGGCAAACTGGGGGTGAGGGCGCGGGTCAGACAGAGGAGGGTGCGGCTGGGCCCCAGGGCGCGGGCGCCGGGCGGGGTGGGAGGCTCACCAGGCGGTCTGCGCAGGAGAAGTCTTTCTTCTTCCGCCCCGGGGCCCAGTTGGCTGGGCGTCCAGCCGCGTCTGGAACATATGGAGGACACAGCCTGGTCTCCACCAGCAACCTGGGGACCAGGGTGCCACACGCTGCCCCCAGCCAGGGCCCTTACCTCCCACGAAGACGCTGTCCCTGATGGAGATGGGCACGCCCCCATTGGCCTGAGGAGGGACAGGAGAGACAGGCCATAGGACGCACGCTCCGGCCAGTTAGAGGGTGAGCGGCTCTGCCGAGTGGTGGGCCTGCTCAAACTTCTTGTCCCCGTGCACAGTCCAGCAGCAGGCCCTGGTGGCACCCTCTCTGGGCACTTCTCACAGCCTCATGCCCACACCAGTCTCTCCTGGACCCTCAGTCCCTGCCAGTCTCAGGGCTTCCTCCTCCACCCGGTCTGTCCCCCTCAGAGCCACCAGAGGGCACCATTCCCCCTTCCCCTAGCATCCCTGTAAGTGAGGTCTGCACCTGGCCCAGGTGGCCTCCCACGATCAGACCCCTGCTCGCTGGGACCTCCTGGCCCGCCCTCACGGCCTCACTGTCCCTGAACACTGGGCACAGGACCTCCGCACTGGCTGGGACGCCGGCCTGGAAGGCTCTTCGGGAACCTAGATACCCCTGGCTCCCTCCTCGCCACGTTGAGCGCTTCACGCCGAGAGCGCCTCAGGCCACCCTCCCAGGTACAGAGCCCACGAGCCCCAGGTCCGTGTTGCTCACCAGTATCATCAGCCCAGGCTGTGCAGCTTCAGAACAAATAGGCACACAAGCGAATGACAACCAGTGACCGACCCCTCTCGGCCACTCTGGTTTTCACTGTGAGCACTGGCCTCACATACCGACCCTGGGCCATGACAGCTGAACAGCAGGAAGGCGAGGACCAGGGGACAGAGCTGACAGGGAGGGGCGGGCCGGGCAGGGGGCGAGGGGCTGCCGGGGGGAGCGACCCAGTCACCTGCTCCCGCAGATGGTCCCACATGCCGATCACTGGCTTCCGGTACAAGCCCGCGTGCGTGGCCACCAGCACCTGCGGACGGGGCAGGATCGGACACCACCCTGACTTAGCTCCTCAGGCACCCGGAGTGCTTCAAGGGCTCAGGACTCAAGGGTGCTACACCAACCTTTACCATCTGAGAGCCCCCAGGGCCTCGGAACCTGCTGCTCGTGCTGGGTTCCTGCCAGCACGGCAGCACCCTGGGGCTCTCCTCGCGGTTTCTGTCCCTGCCCCTCTCTGGATCCTATGCCTCTGGGTCTCTGTCATCCCCTCCTGTGTCCTTGTCCCCTTCCTCTGGGTCCTCCCCCCCAAGCCCCTGTCCTTCTGTTTCGCCCTTCGGCCTCCCCAGCAGGCGTACCTGAAAGGGAACTCCTAGCTTTTCCACCACAGCCTCCACCTTGGCCTTGAACTCCTCTGCTGGCAGCTTCCCGCGCCCAATGCCCATCTGGTTGGTGAAGACCACCAGCTGGGAAGCAGACGGGTGTCACCCAGTGTCCTCACTATGCCCGGCCTGCCCCGCAGCCTGGACCCGAGAACACATGCACGCACACACCTTGTAGCCCGCGGCATCCAGCTCCCGGAGCTTACGCGGAATCTCTAGGTACAAGATCCTAGGATGCGGGGGAAGCAGCAAGGTGACCCGGGGCCCAGGAGTGACCTCACTCACCCCCTTCTCCTGCCTCTTATCACCTCCAGTCACTGGGGCCGGTGGGAAAGACCTTCCCAGAGCGTGTGGTGATGAGGGTCCCATCCAGATCAAAGCCGGCCACCTGATGTCACCAAGAAAAAAGCACAGTGACACCTCTGACCCCTCGTTCGCAGGCTGGTTTATGTCAACCCTACGAGGTGGAGACTATGACCACCGGCCCCTTGGACATCTTGTGTAAGGACAGGCATGGCGAGGATGCATCCCCTGCCTTTACTGTCTGTTCCTCCCACACCCCTCAGCATTCCCATCCTTAAAATGGGCTCATACCCTATCCACCCTCCTCCCGGCTTCTCCGCCTCGAGGGGCTAACAATAACCACGCAAGTGAAGTGGGAGCTAAGCTTTGTGTGAGTGTGCCAAGTGTACATCGGGCTCTGCTGCACGTCTCCTGTGGATCCCTCATGTTACAGATGAGAGAAGGGGGTCTTGGGGAATGTGCTGTAACAGCATCTGAACACAAGTCTCTGGACCTAAGACACTCATCATAATAGCTCCTGCTAAAATGATCCCGATTATTGCTATGGTTACAGGGTGGTTACCGAGGACCAGGTAGGAGCTGACACGTCAATTCTCCCAATGCTTACAACAGCTCCTGAATCTGTCATCAGGGCCACTTCTCAGGAGAGTAAGTGGAGGCTAAGAGGTTGAGTGACCTGCCCAGGGGCACACAACAAATTCAGGGTTGAGTTCCCAGTCTGGGGTGACTCCCTCAGTCCCCAGCTTGTCCCTCACCTTGCCCCGAGGCTTCACCCCAGGTGCTGTGAACACTAGCAGTTTCTCAAAGCTCTCCCAGCGGGGGGATGACTTCCGCATCTGCTTTTTCTGCTGAACATTCTCTTCCTCCTCCTCCTCATTCGGGACCCTTGGAGGGGTGCCAGGTGGGGTGTCTGCCTGGGATCCTGGCGTGTGAGCCTCTTGCCAGCGCAGGGTCAGCGGGTGCAGGCCATTGACTAAATACAGTGTGTCCCCCACCCGCAGAGAGCCCTCAGACCCCTGCTTCAGCTCCTGGGTCCCGGCAGTTGAGGGGTTAATTCCCAGCTGCAGAGGGAGAGAGAGCGAGGAGCGGGCACCTGGCTCTGCCCCCAGCTGTAACCCACCTGACTTAGCTGGGGAAAGGACTTGCCTTTCTCCATCTGCCATTCAGGCTCCTCTGCCCCGCCTCTTCACTGTATCCCACCAATCAGGGCTTTGGAAGTTACAGGGGCCAGCTCTCGCCTAATTTAACCATGGATACCGCCCCCCCCACCACGCATCTGCTTTACTAGCCACATCTGCTTCCTTCCCAGCCAGATATTCCCAGTGGGCCTGTTCCCTGCTGGGTTGAGAGTCCCCTCCCATCCCAGCGCCAGGCCTTGCTGAGAGACTGGTACCTGTTTCACAGCCACGGTGCGAGTCTCAGGGTCCGCAACCAGTTCCACTGAGGGGCGAGAGGGTGGAGTCAGGATCCGCATCCCTGTCTGATTGCTTCCCTCATTAATGGGGAGCATGGCCGACCTCAGGCCACAGGGTGGCGCTACAGCAGCCACTCAGGGAGAGAAGGCGGTTCATCTCTAAATGATATTGGCTCACTCCCTGACAACCAGTAACCAGTACTCGCCTAAGGGCGGGGTGGGCATTTTTCAGGCTAGAACTGGCTTCTCTTTGGCGAGGAGTGTGGCTGGGCGCAGGTCTGGAGCTGGCCCATCACCACCCATCCCGGCTTCGCAACGTGTACTTTTCTCCATGAGATCGGCACTCTCTTTGACAAGAGTCGTAGCCTGACTCAAGCCTTCACGGTGGCCTGTGAGCGTCTCCAATACCCAGTGACAACTGTCTCGGGATTGGCTCGGTCTCCTTCCCCCAGGGGTCTGCTAGTTCCAGGTAAGGCACAGCTTTTCTCTTCCTGGGCTCCCCAGAGGGCACCTGCCAACTTCAGGACTGGATGAACCACGCAATATCGACTGGTGGCCAAGTACGTCCCTTACTGAACCGACGGGTCCATTTTTCCCAAAGACTGTGTTCCCACCCCGGAAGCACGCCGCACACCTGCAGCTCAGGCCCCGCCCCTGCCTACCTTGGTTTCTGGAGCACTTCCGGTCGGTAACCTGGGTCAGAGGTCCCCGGCCCAGGACCAGGGCTTGTCCATCCGAGGGCAGGAAGATGGGGGGCGGTCCCCCAGGGGTACTCTCCAGCCACAGGCGACCCCGGGCCCCCACCTCCGCCATCCTGGGCACCGGCCTAAGGGCAAATAAGAAATGGATCTGAGTGACAGGTCGCCCTCAGATTGCTACAGGAAGTCCAGCCTCCTTTCGTCCCCTCCACCAGGAACTTCCTGCGTCCGCGAAAAGCTCGGGGAATCCCACCCACGCACCGCCCTGGGCTTGCGCCGTTTCCCAGGAGACGACGTTCCGCGCCGTCCTCTGGGAGTCGGGACGCCTCCTTCCCACCGCAAAGGCTGAGAACGCCGCGCGCTCCCGCCCCGGCCCCGCGCTCACCTTTGCCCACCGTTCCGGCTCACTCGCCACTTCCGACCGGGGAGCTCCGGCCCCGCGGCAGCTCCGGCCCCGCGGCAGCTCCGGCCCCGCGGCAGCTCCGCCGGCGGCTTTCTGGTTTTCGGCGGACGGAAATGACTTGTCCTACGTGAGGGGGCGGGGCCACCGCTCCCCCTCCCACGGCGGAAGCCCCGCCCCTTCCACGCCTCAGGCGCCTGTGGTCCCTCCGTAGCTCTGACCTTCATCTCTCTTGCTGCAGTGTAAGGCTCAGGCCAATAGGGGGCGAGGCCCTCCGCTCCAGATTCTTTCCACTTGGAACTCTAATTTTTATTTCCTTTGCTGGAAATAGTTACGGCGGGAAGTTCTCTTTCCCATTCGAGGATCATTGTCAGTCGAAGAAACCCCTGCCCTAAAAGCACCCCTACCCTGGATCCTGCGTTTTTCTCATCGTGGGGTTACTAGGAAGATCAAAGGAATTAATACATGTAAACAATTTATAAAACTGTTTGTGTGGTAGTTTGCCCTGTTTAAGTCTTGCCTATTGTTACCATTCCTCTCATGGTTGTCTGATGAGACCGTTTACTTGACCTTGACCTAGCTCTGACTTCGGACCATGTGCCACTCATTCCCTCACCTCCAGCTGTCTTATGGCAGAAATTCGAGGCCTCAGCTTTACTGGGGACTATGGGCTCAGGTGACTGACTACTTAGAGACCATTCTGATCTCAACATTCACTCCCCCCTCCGCGCCCCCCGCCATCACCTCCCCCATGGAAGATTGGGGGTCCATGGTCGCACAGGGCTGGAAGCCTCCCGCCCACCCCATGCCTCTTCATTTTATCTGTCAAATGGGGACAACAATCCCAACTCCCAGCTTTGCACTGAGAATCAATGAGCTGCTCATTCGGCTTCGGAAAGACTGTCGAACATCCATGACACACCTGATGCTCGTTTGACAAGAGGTAAAACCCTTTAATCTCAGAGCAGCCCTCCCAACTCGCGCTCCCCACTCCCCACTCTCTCCCCCACATCAGGGCCGGAGAGTGAGGGCCCCTGCTCCCCACCTTGGGTGGAGAAGGGCCCTTTAAGGCACCTGTGGGGGTGAGGGAAGAGGGGCAGGAGCTGGCATCGTCCTGATGCAAGGACGGGCTTTGATTGGCAGGCTGTTATGGGATGGAACCACTTGAGTGTGTCAGACGGAGGGACAAGATCGGGCCATCCCTGAGGAGGGGGCCAGAGGGACCAGTTGTCAGGACTTCGTAAAAACCTCAGACCCAGTAGTGTAAAGAACGTAAATTTAAGGCCGCAGGCCAATCCTGGGCCCAGGAGGAGGGCTCGGCCACGCCCCCGGGAGGTCGGAGCCAATCAGGTAGGGGAACACACTAAGGGCGGCTGGTGGCTTGGGAGATTGGCCAAGACCTTTACAGGGTTCGAGCCAAACGAAGGAGCTGCCCATTCATCAGGCTGAAGTGGAGCGCCACCACCCAATCCTGGGGCTCGACTGTGCTCCTTCAAGGATGGAGCCAATGCCGCGCGACCAAAGTTCTTGTCGCTAGGCGGAAAACGAGAGAGTCGACCCATTTAGGGCTTAGAACTAGCCAAGCCGATCCGGGAGCGAGCCGATCCCTTAACAGAAAGAACCTGTCGCTGGGCAGAAAAAGAGGCGACAGACCCTACTGGGAAACTGTATAGGTCCCGCTCCTCGGCGCAGACGGGTGTGGTGGACTGCAAGGGCGGCGGGAATTGGCTGGGACTAGTCAGACATGGGCCCCGGGGACGTGGGAGGCCGGTCCCGGCCCTGACTCGGATTGGCGAGCCCCAGGGGCGGGGCGGGGGTGTAGTGTGGGACGGGGCGGATGCTGGGGCCTCCCTGGGCCTCAGTATTTCCGCTTCAGCTTCTGGAAGTCGCTGGTGTTGAGCCGCGGTCGCGGCAGGTCCCCGAAGACCTGAGTGTCCTCGGCCTCCCGCAGCACCAGCGCGCGCATGCTCGCCGCGATGCGGTCCAGGTCCGGCGAGGAGGGCTGCGGGGACGGCGACACGGACAGGGTCAGCACCCGCAGCCGCCACCCCACGTCCAGCGCCTGTAGCAGGCCCCCTCCTAGGACTTTCGCCCCTGGGATGCCGCCGCCCAGAAGGCCCCTTACCCCCGTCTTGCTCCATATAGGACCCTCTTGCCCGCCTCAAACACCACCTCCTCCAAGAAGCCTTCTGCACTTCTCCCCTTCTTGGCCTAAGCCTAGGGATGAGCACAGCTGCCTATCCCACTGCGTTCCAGTTCCTTCTCACACAGCGGAAGTGCTGCCTGTCTGCTGACCATGAAGCTACGTGCACCCAGAAAGTCTCGCGTCAAAGGATTTGGGTTCGGGACTGTCTTGGGCCAGTCAGGCCTCTGCCACCCACTAGCTGTCCACAGGGACTTCACCTCCCTGCAGAAGGCATGTCTCCTCCTCTGACGATTCAGCAATGACAGGGTCTGAGAATCAGCACACAGTGACTACTGAGGAGAGATGAGCTATCAGGTCACCAGTGCCCTACAGAAAGGATCCCTTCCCATGCTGGCCTCCACCCGAGAAAGGTCCTGTCATTCTACCTGCTGCCCCGCACCTAGTGCCGCCTCCCCTAGACCCTGTCACCCTGAGCTGGTTCTCAGCAGAACGGGACAGGCCACCAAGCTGGACCTGAGCCCGTTTGGACCCAGCACACGGGCCTCAAACGTTCAGTGAATGAACTGTTTCTAGCAGAGGTGAGTGGGGACAGCGGCCGCTGATGGGCCCTGCTGGCTTGTGAATGGGGACACTGAGGCCTGAGAGCAAGGGGGGGCCATGGGACACAAGGCCTCCTCCCGTGGAGCCCACAGCTCCTTTACGAAAGGAAGCTGGGTCCCACTGCCAGCTCTGCCCCTTCCAGACTGTGGTCTTGCGGAAGTGTACGCTCGGTGACTCAGTTTCCCCTGTGCTTCAGAGAGCGTCTGTGATGGGCGGGAAGGACCCACCCAGACCAGTCCGGGAACTGCATATGTAAAATCACGTGGGAGCAACGAGGACAAGACGGGGTGAGACGAAATCCACGAGGGGCCAGGAATATTCGGGGTGGGGGGAGAAGGGGGTCGGACCCCTCTGAGCTTCAGTTTCCCCATCTGAAGGGGACACCACAATCCTTGTGCCTTGCCAGCTACCCCTGGAAATGAAGGGAGGCGTTCTCTACAAGGCGTGAGGACACGTCACAGGGCTGCAGGAGCTAGTCCCGCATGGCTCCGGCCCAAGAACGAGCCTGGTGAGGTGGGGGGAAGGGTTAACCCTGTGAAATGTGGCATCCATGCCTGAGGGCTTCCTGGAGGAGGTGGCCCTGAGCCCTTCCTGCCACTCCCCCCACCCTGCCATTTGCTCCTCACCGGCCCGTTCTCCTCATCCGACGACCGAGCTTCTGTCCTCTTCTCCTTGAAGGGCCAGACGGGCACGGACACAGGCAGGGACTTGGCGTACTGCTGTGTGGGCAGGGCTGAGGCCGGGGGCACTGAGTAGGCTGCGGGGCCAGCGGGGGTCTCCTCACTCAGGCTGCCATCTGAGAGAGACGGTGGACTTCAGCCTCGGTCTCTGCTTCTGTCCCAGCACCCCACCTCCCCACCCACCCGAGGCACAGGCAGAGCCTGGGACACTCACCATCTGTGCTCTCTGGGTCCGACTCGCAGAAAGGGGGCAGGTCCTGGAGCGTGGCGTCCTCATCCATCACAAAGAGCCCTGCGGATGGCGTTTGAGGCCCAGGCCAGTCAGAGTCACCTCCACACTCCAGCTACTGCCGCCCTGCTCCCTGCTCTGGCCAGCCCCTCGCAAGTGGCTTCTAGAACCACGATTCCCTCTGCCTCCGGTTCAGCAGACACAAATCCACTTCTATCTGTTACACCCTCAGGTGAAAGCAACTGGCTGAACAGGAAACCTGTAAGATCTGTCTGGGATGAGCTGCTTCGAAATCCAGGCTGAGAGAAAGATGAGATGATTTTGGTCTCTGATAAATGGGGACTTGGAGGCACAGAAGGGTTAAGCCACTTGCCCGAAGTCCCACAGCTAGTTAAGCGGTGTCACCTGGATCTGAACCCAGGCCAGTGGCTCCAGAGTCTGTGCCCTTGACCCTATGTGGGTTTTCTCCAGCAACAAGGAGGAAGCCAGCCCTCGGTAACGACAATAACAAATGAGTATCTGCTATTTATGGTGGCCCCCCAAACTCCTACTCACTCTTCAAAGCCCTACTGTTACAGTCCAGTCTCTGAGAAGCATGCAGCCTCCAGCTTCTCCCCCAAACTGCCAGCTGCCTCCTCCCCTGGCTTCAGCTGTCACTTGCATCCCTGACTCCCCTTAACACCCGTCTTTGTTCTCATGGGCATTAGGCACCCAGATTTGGACATAATTCTTGTTCTGCTCACGTTCCAGCTCAGACGGCCCCCTCCCGACCCACAGCCTCCAACAGGCCTCATCTTGGGACTCCGGTTTGCTGGCCAGACCCGAGTCCCGCGAGAAGAGGGCCCAAGCTGGCTTTGTGTCTGTGCCCAGTACCTTCCAGCAGAGGGGGCCCTAGGACATGGTGTAAGGACACTGAGGCCCACAGACGCTTAATGACTTGCTTAAGGTCACACAGCGAGTCACAGGCAAGCCAGCCTGGCCCCCAGGCTCTGTGAGACTCCAGCTTCCACAGAAGCTCAGGGCTCAGACGGGCAAGCCCCACCCCTTCGGGAAAACCTACCACGACAGGCGCCTTGCTGGGCCGAGAGCCACCCCAGTCCCCACCCCGTGCATCTCTCACCTCCATTATCGCTAACACCCAGCCGCTCCCCAGAGGTCTCTGTCTCTGTCGGCTCGTCCTCGTCCTCCTCATCTTCCTCCCTGGCGAGGGTAGGCCGGGGTGGGCTCTGTGCGGGGCTGGGTGGCTGCGGTGCCGGTGGGGCCACGGGGGGCCGGGCAGCGGCAGCAGCCCTGTGGGCCAGGGCGATGTCCTGGAGGCAGTGGCGGGCAGCCTCGGCCAGGGCCCCACGGCCGTGGGCTGCGTAGGCGCAGGGGCCCGGGCGCGGAGGTGGGGGCGGCGCGGCCGTCAACAGCACCAGCTCCGTGCCCGTCCGGGCCCGGAAGCGCTCGGCGGCCCCCACCACGGCCTCCCACAGCTCTTCAGGGCGCCCCGACGCCATCCGCGCCCTGCGGGGCAGAGCAGGACAGAGGGAGCTGAGGCTGGGCTGACTGCGCCAGCCCCATGTGTCCTGTGCCTGGATGCCACTCCCCATGATACGTCCCCACACAGACCTCGCTCCCCAAGCCCCCGCCGTGTTGGCACCGCCCTGGTCCCTCCTCTTGGCCCTGCCCTGTCCAACATGGGAGCCACCAGCCACAGGTGACTAAGGAGCACTTGAGATGTGGCGGGTCCAACGTGAGAGGCGCTATGCGTGTGAAATCTAAGCTGGATTTCGAAGACCGAGCACAAAAAACTAAGATGCAAGTATCTCCTGAGCAATCTGATGGCGATTACATGTTGAAATGACGTCTGAGATGTATCGGCTAAATAAAATGTACAGCGAAAGTGAACGTCAATCTGTTTTCTCTTTACTTTTTTAATGTGGCCTGGGGAACACCTAAAATTGTACGCATGGCCTGTATTCTATTCTGTTGGGCTGTGCCGCCCCGACCTTCATCCCAGCCTCTTCCTGCGCCTCCAGACTCCAGTCTGGCCAGCACAAAGCCCTTCAGGGGCCCTTCCACACCCAGAGCTGACCTTGCCCCTCCGCAGCATCCCCGAGATGGGTCACAGCCCCTTGGCTTGGCCCTGGAGAGCCCGCATGGTCTGGCCCTGCCCCAGGCCTCACAGCGTTCCAGACTTCCGAAGCTTGAGGCTTTCGGTCAAGGTCCCCCCGCTCCCCTGTACCTGGACCACTTACCCTCCATTTCTTTGTCACGTTTTCCCTCACCCCCTAGATTGGGTCAGCCTCCACCGTCCCCGCGGCTCCCCCAACATCTGAGGCACCCGCATTCTAGGACGTATCTCTTTGTCCTTCCTACAAGATTGTCCTTATAGGAGCTACTCTGGAAGTCACTCCTGACCCCCTGGGATGGAGCAGGTGCCTTCCCTAGACCCACAATGCCCTGGGCTACTTCCATTAGTGCCCAGGTCACTCGAGCTTGTAACAGTCGTACCTCTGTCTGCCTCCTCTATCCAACTGTGAGCAACCCAAGGCCAGGGAACTGAACAGGTGCCCTAGGCAGACAATCTGCTGGACGCCTTTCCTTACAAGGTGAGAAGAGCAGAGGTCACATGAGCTAGATTCCTGCCCTTTCTCAAACCTGCTTTGTGACCCTGGACCACTCGCTGGGCCTCTCTGGGCCTCACTTTCTTCCCCCTGTAAAGCAGAGAGGTTGAGCCAGGGCTGCTGGGCAGCCGAGGAGCCTCCTTGGGAAGGAAGTGGGCACCCCATCACCGGAAGGATTCAAGCTGGGCTGTGACCCAGCTCGCCAGGGTCTCAGTAATTTGATTCCAATTCGCAGGCGAAGCCGGTGTTTGCTGAGCACCTACGCAGTGCAGGGACTCGGCACCTGTCATCTCAGCTCTTATGTGACCCACAAAGGTGGGAGCTGTTACCTCACAAAGGAGGTAACTGAAGCTCACGGGGTGAAGCCCCTGCCAGAAGGCGCACGGACTAGCAGCAAGAACAGCACCTTTCTTGACAGACCCCCACAGAAAGTTGATCCCGCACTTCCCGAGAGCCAGGGGGGGACCTGAGTGTGTCACCGACATTCTCGTCCCACTCTCTGCAGCCCTATGAGGGAGGAGCCGTTACCACCCCATGTCATAGTTGCACCCGAGACCCAGGGAGGGTCAGTATCTTGACCAGGGTCAGACGGCTGGAGAGGAGAGGGACCTGGACCTGGAAGTCTGGGGCCAGAGCCTGTTCTGAATCCCAAATGCCTTCCTGCCTACCTTGTGAGGAAAGATTTATGACTTCCTAGTCCAGAAGGGGAAAGTGAGGCTCAGAGAGCTTAAGGCACTGGCCCAAAGGCACACAGCAAAAGGGGCAGAAGTGGGGCTGCAACCGCAGTCTGCCAGACTTCGAAACCTAACAGAACTAGGAGGCGCTCAGGGTCTCACGGCCACTCCTTGGCTCATCTCCCTATGATGACAGGTTTAGGGAAATGACTGGTCCAAGGTCACACAGCCTGGCAGTGCTAGGCCTGAGGCTCTTACTTCCTTAGGACACCAGGATTAAACTCCTCTCTGTCCGAGATCTTAGCGTAGCCATAGGGATGCAAGGAGTGAAATGGGGGTGAGGGTCTCCCCATCCCCAAGAGCATGAGGAAAAAGAAGAGGACGACTCACACAGACCTCCCCGCCAAAGCCTGGGAGCCCTCATGAGTCTGCTGCCCAGGAGGAGAATAACCGGGCCCTGGCGAGTCTCCCGCCCCTTCAGTTTCTGGGGAAGGTCCTGCATCCTCCAAAGAGCTAAGAAATGGAAGGCCTCCTCCTCTCAGATGGAGGAGTTTTAAGATTAGGAGAGAGGAAAAGGAGGTGAGACCTGTCTCCCACAGGACAGGGAGGGAGAGGTAAAATGACTGGCCTCTTAGGAGATGGGGAAAGAGGAAAAGTCCCCCAAGGAATGAGGGATGCTAGTGGAGACCCTCCTCCGACTACCTGTCAAACTGGAAGTGCCCCCGCCCCCAGCCCATCTCCAAGGTAGGAGGAAGTCGAGGATGCACTCCGTAGCCGGGGGCGGGGTGAATGTCTGGGGTCTCCCTCCACCGCTCAGAGACCTCCCCACCTCTGCCGGGGGCCAGTGAAGACCCACTTCTCTAGAAAAAAAAAAAAAAAGCAAATCCCGCCCAGATGGGAGCAGAACCGGAAGTCCCGCCTCTGGACGGGTGAGGGGCGCCCCGAGACCCCCCAAGCAGCCCCTCGACCCTACTGACATGGTCCACGGTCAAGGTAAAGATCCTGGGGGGCCTGGAGACCGGAAAGTAAGGCTGTCTAGGGTTTGCCTCGGGTGAGAAACGACGGTTCCCGCCAGCGACCCCTTTCCAGCGCTCAGCGTGAGGTCGCTGGGCGATCTCTTCCCTTTGATCTACGCAGGCCATACCCCTCCCGCGAGCAGCTCGCCCTCCCAGCGCCCCTCTCCTCCGGACAGCGAGATCCTCCCCACACCGCGGTTCACAACGCCGCCTCCACTCACGTGCCCGTAGCCAGCATGGCTGACCCGGCGCCGTCGCCGCCCTCAAAAGACATGGCGGCGACTTGCGTCACTTCCGCGTAGTCGACCCGCCTCCAAGCTGCAAACTCCCCCCCTCGTTGGGACCGCCCGAAACAAAGATGGCGGTCACGGGGGTTTTACCAGATCACAGTGGGGCAATGGCGACAGGCAGGGTGCCCATAAGAAAGATGGGGGAAGGCTTCGGTTTGCTCGGAAACAAGCCTAGACCATTTCTATTTGACCCTAAGAAATATGGCCGCTGTACATACACATTCGAGACCACAGTAATCTAAGATAAGCGACCTGACATCCCTCATTTATAATCCACCTCTTCCACAGTGCCCGTTAATGACATGGCAGCCAGCCTGACATCACTTGCCCATAATGTATACGAATCCTCCAGCCTATCCCACTTAAGCACCAAGACTGGCAAAGATCCAACATGGCAGCCTTTCTTGCTTCGGTTTGCCCAACTTCAGTATGGCGCCTCAGAGCGCTTTCTTTCGGCCGGGACTCATGCATTCGTCTGGGACCGCTTTGTTTCCGGGGAGACTGACGGCCTCATCCCGTTAACCTAAGTCCCTCAGGGCCTCTTGTGATGTACAGCTCCTCTCACCTTCTTTTCCTTTCTCCTTTTCTTTCCCAGAACCTCGCTATCGTGCCCCGCAGAGCGATGGGACTGCCCCACATTAACATGGCCGCCGCTGACCGGCTTTAGTCGTGCCCTCAAGCAAGATGGCTCCTCTTTGGCTTCGATGCCAGTATACCATGTGGAAAAAGGAGGCGTTTCGGAGAATTCGAGCGAGAGGGTGGGAGCTCTTGGGCCCTCCCCCTTGTTTACTTCGTGGACAGGACCGGAGTACTGCGCTTGCGCACCCTCCCAGGCCCGCTCCACCCTCAGGGTCTGCGCCATGTGATATGTCTCGTGGTTCGACTTCAACCACCCCGTTCTGAAAGATGGTTACACCCACTCCTGTTGTAGAATAGACAAGGGCGCTACCACTGTCCGGGCTTGAGGGGAGTCTCCTATCCGGACGTGACGGCACGTTGACCCGGAAAGGGAGGGAGCCGGGGCAGTGGGGCCTCGGCCGCGGCTATGGAGGCAGCCGGTTACAGGGTAAGCAGCGAGGACGCATTCTTTCGCTCCTGTCTGTATGCGACGCCCCGCTCCGGTGGCCTGCTTTTCCCTCAGGCCGTGCCGCGGCTCTGAGAGCCGGGCCGATCCTTAGCAAACACACTATGTCCCTGATGAACGCGCTGTCACCCCTTCCCTGCACTGCC
This sequence comes from Pteropus medius, assembly GCF_902729225.1. Lineage (NCBI taxonomy): Eukaryota > Metazoa > Chordata > Mammalia > Chiroptera > Pteropodidae > Pteropus > Pteropus medius. Next base: position 492,405 of record NW_024347852.1, on the reverse strand, counting down.
CTAGGGAAGACCCGTGTCTTTTGGCTCACCCCTGGGCTGCGGAGATACGCCTCTGGGCCCCGCCCCTTTGGGAATGCACCCCCCACTTCTCCCCTCCCTCCGTCCGCCCCCCAGCACCCGGACGCCTGGCCGGCGTTCAGGCTTCACCTCTCCGGTGTACTGCCTGAGGTAAGGGTTCTCCAGGCCCCGCCCCCCGAGTCCGCTCCCATTGGCTCCCCCTAGGGCCCCGCCCCTCGGGTGTCTTTCTGCTCTTGGGCCCCGCCCCTCACTGGTTCCGGTCCCCAGGTGGTGTTTGAGAAGAAAGGCGTGTACCTGCACACCAGTGCCAAGAAGCACCAAGACCCGGACTCCCTCATCTCCGGAGTCATCCGTGTTGTGGAGAAGGTGCGCCGGGAGGGAACAAGGGCTTGGGCGGGCCCAGAGCGGGATGGTGGCGGCATCTGTGGCAGTTTGGTCTGGTTGTCAGTGATGGGACCTTAAGAAGACTGGGGGTCGGGGCTGGAAAGAGATGGGGCTCTCTCAGGCTGAGGGTCCAAAACGGAAAAGAAGTTTGGCGATACGGTTTGGAGAGTTAAGAGGGGATCCCCTCTAAGCCCTCCCTCCTTCCCCAGGACAATGATGTCCTCCTGCACTGGGCTCCCATAGAGGAAGCTGGAGATTCCACCCAAATCCTCTTCTCCAAGAAGGTAGGCTTCCCTTGCTCTTCCCTTCTCCACTTGCTATTTCTCTAGTTTGGGCACTGGAAGGCGTTTTAAAGAGCTGGGTACAATCCCAGAACTATCCTTGGGGCAGGCGTGACCCCGGTTGGTTTCCTCCTCTCTGTGAAATGGGGCTGAAGATGCCCGTTCGTGGAAAGGAAGCCGACACCATGAAGTTCTTGGCCATGGAGGTAGCTGTCCCCTCACGCCCTCCGCCTTCTGGGAGAGCCCCACCAGGATACGAAAGGACAGCTCAGAAAGGACAGCTCAGCCCATGGATTTGGGTTCCATGGGCTGTTAACCCATAAGAACGTAAAGAGGTGTGGCATTTTCCCTGGGGCCGTCTTGCCATCATGTCGAGAGAGGAAACAGGACCTGGCCGGGGTGACTCGCTGGTACACCTTCCTCCCCGGTACAGGACCTCATCCTTCTCAGTGCCAATGGGTTCCTGAGGATTCTTGTTGCCAGGCCCTGTGCTGGACAGTGCTGGCGCCCAGCAGTGACTCCAGCCCAGGCCCTGCCTAAGCCCTGCCCCCCATTCCGTTTTTGAGAAATTGAAACACAATGATAGGAAGCCCCTTTTCTGAGCTCATATAAAGGTAGGAGGTGTTGGAACTCGGGTTTCAACCCAGACACTGATTCTGGAGCCTCACCTCTTCCTGGGGGGGCGTTTGGGCTGGGACTCTGAAGGTGAGAGGTGGGTAATTCGAGAGGAAGTGTGTTTTAGGGGAAGTGGGACCTCTCTGTAGAGGAGTTTGCTAGAAAGGTGATTGGGCCTGAAACGCTAGGCTCAGAACTTGGACCTTGTCTTGGGGGCCCTGGGCAGCCATGGGAGGAGCAAGGTGTGGGTGTGGAAGGCATGTGGTCAATGGCCCAAGGGCCACAGGGTGGGAGAAGGGTGGGGAGGAGGCAGGTGTGATGGGCCAGGCAGATAGGCTGAAGCTTCAGCTGGGGTCGTGGGCTTTCAGATGACACAGTGGGGTACAAACGGGGATTCTAGAGTGTACCCGTCCAGGAGTTGGGACAGGAGCAACCAGGGTTTTGCATTTTCCACCAACCTGGAAGGCAGTCTGAGGACTTTTCTTGAGAATATCGCTGTCCTCCTCGGTCCTCTTATTTTTGAGTATCAGGAATCCACTGAGATGGGCTTCGAGAAAAAGGGCACGTACGCCTCCACGGTACATTTAGCGCCAAAGCGCACAAAACCAGACCGATGACAGGTGAAGCAAACGAATTTGCTTCTCTGATCTCAGGAGACCTCGCAAGCCCTGGGGCTGCTGGCCTCAATGGGTGCTGCCAGGGCCTGAGTCACTGAGATCCTACTGGCCTTGAAATGACTGCTTCAGCTCCAGCCATCGCATCTGCCTTATTTAAGGCAGGAAGAAGGAGGCAGGCAGGGTGCCAGTCACATCTGTCCTCATCTGAAAAAAACGAGAGGTTTTCTGCATGCCCTCTGCCTCGGTTAGGAGTTGCATTTGGCCGCGCGTGATAGAAATAGGAATGACGGTGGCCTGCGCAAGATGATAGCTCATTTCTCTCCTCCTGAAAAGCGCAGAAGTCAGCAGTACAGGTTCACGTGTCATCAGTGACCCCGTTTCCTTCCACGTTTGCTCTGCCGTCCACATGTCGCATGCTCCCGCAGCACGTGCTGTTGATCCTCGGGGCTGTCTGGAACTCTGGCCTTTTTGACCGTTGTTGTTCACTCGGCACGTGTGTCGCACATTGGCCAGCGAGCTCTGTTCGTCACGATTACTCGAGGGCGCGTGCTGCCAGAGCGGTCACCATCTGAAAGGTCGCCGTTCCTTGTGGCCGAGGGAAAGAGAGCTGTAGGGGTCTCATCCGGCGATGAAACAGGTCGTCCTGGTGGTGACGCAGCCCAGCCCCTCGGCCAGAGCCGGCTGCACGGCTCTACCAGCCAGTGGGGTTCCGTGGCCGTGACCCCGCCACGTGCCGAAAAGGCGGAGAGCTGCAGATATTTGGCCAGTCGTGCTAATGTTAACAAGGCGAAATCATCGAGTTCTTCACGTCACGGAACACGGTCGGCAGCCTTGCGGACAAGTGTCCCTGCCGGTCCTTGGCCCTCCCCTCGTGGCCCTAGTTTACTGCCACAGCTCTAAACACCGTGTCCTTCCCTGACAGCACCCAAACGCTCGCCTGGTTAGGGTGTTCATTCCTGTAGGTGCCTTTTCATCGGAGATTTCTCTTCCTCAAACTCCCCACCGAGGTCCTCTCAGCTCCCACTGGCCAGAGTTGGTCCGTGGGCCACTCAGAAGTGCAGGGACGGCTGGGCAAGTGCAATGTGGCAGGGAGAGTCCAGTGTCTGCGGTGGGGGCCCTGGGAGCAGCGGCAGAGCTGGCTGTTGGGTAGACCCACAGCCGGGGTCTTCCCGGCTTCGTGGCTCTAATCACACAGGGTCTGCTGCGGGAGTCACACACGCTCCAGCAAGTTTAAGCAGCAGGGGGTTAAAATGCAGAGAAGTGGAGGCTCACAGAGCTTTTACCGGGGCTGGAGGAACTGGACCTGCCCGGGGAGCCGCCGCCACTGCCAGAATGACGGCTGTGGCGAATGGGACTGTCATGGGAGCTGTCGGGTTCAAGAACACTGCCCTCAAGCGCTGCTTCTCAGCCCCCACTGGGCTAGTGACTGGGCCCTGGAAGACTGAGCCGTCCCCACTGCTGCCCGGGTTGTCCCTCCATGCTTGGGAGGATGAAGACCGAGATGCGTCTCCTCGCTCGCCAGCCACACACCGCCCAAGTGGCAGGAAGGTGCCCTCCCCTGATTTCTGCTTCCCAGATGGAGTGCGTCTGTTTGGTAGACTGTCCTGCACCCAGCGGGTCCTCCGGCTGCACGGGAGCCGGGGACGTGTAGTTTTTAGCTTGCTGGACTTTGCCACGCAAGAAGGCACACTGGTTGTGAATGGACTGGGGCGCTGCAGTCCTCACCAGCTTTGTCCCTTCCCTGTCCTCCTACCCTGGGCTTCTGCGGCTCTCTCACCTCAGCACGGCGTCCCCTGCCCTGTTTCCTGAGCTTGAAGCAGTAAGAGCAGCCGCCGCCGCCGCCGCCGCCATGCTGCGTACTCCATGTTGTCATAGCAACCTGTGAGCCAGATGCTTTTTCTCTCCGTAGGATAGAATTCGTTTACCATTAAGACTCAATTTCATGGTGAAATTTAAGACTCTTAAAGTGCATAGTTCAGCAGTTTTCAGTATTTACAGGACTGCAGCCATGACCAGTGTCCAAGTGCAGAATGCTTCGTCCGCCCGTAAGGGAGCCCGGACCTGTTAGCAGGCGCCCCGGTCCCCCTCCCCGGCTCCGGGCCACCGCTCGCCTCCTTTCTGCCCGCTTAGAGTCGCCTAGTCCGACATCTCACACAGGCGGAATCACACAACCCGGGGTCCTCTGTGACCAGCTTCTCGTACTGAGGAGGCTTTCGCGGCTCGTCACGTCGCGTGGTCAGAAGTCCATTCCCGTTCTGTCGCTGACCGGTGCTCCGCCGTGCGCCTCCAGCGCGTTGTTTATTCATTCGTCGGTTTAACAGACGGCAGGCGGTTCTGCCGCTCGGCTGTCGTGACCGATGCTGCCATGGACATTCTCACGCGCGGTTTCCTGTGGACGTTTCTATTCATTTCTCTGGGGGACACGCCTAGCAGCAGAGTTGCCGGTCCCGAGGAATCCCATGGTTCTCCTTTCGGGGACCTGCCAGCCTTTCCCCCAGCAGCCGCGCCTCTGCGTTCCCGCCGGTGGCGTGACAGGGTCGTTTCTCCACGTCCTCACCCACGCTCACTACCCCCGTCATCTTTGTCCTAGCTGTCCTGTTAGGTACGCGGGGGATCCGATCGCAGTCCGGGTTCGAGTTGCCCCTGCGAATACTAACTGCTTACTCAGAGCCCTGAGACCCTGCCCCCGCCAGATGCCTGCTCCCCAGGCGGCGGCCCTCGGCTGTGCCGGGTGACCCCAAGCAAGTGCCGTGCCCTCTGCACCTCAGTTTCCCTCTTTGTTCCTGGGGGCTACACCTTCCAGGGTGGCCTCGTGGCTTTGATCTAGGCATTCTGACTCCATAGCCCCTCACTCTATTCTTTCCCCAAGGACACCAGTGGGGGTGATCCCTGCACCTCTGAGGAAGAACCGACCTTTGACCCCGGCTATGAACCCGACTGGGCTGTCATCAGCACCGTGCGGCCGCGGCCCCAGAACTCAGAGCCCCCCAGAGGTAGGCCAAGCTGTTGCCCATAGTCAAGGTGGCCACCCAGTACTGGCCACCCAGTCCCGGCCTTCTAGTCCCAGGAGAGCGGATGGGGGGCGGTCTGTCCCCACGCCAGGTCCAGCATGGCCGGCGTCTCTGGGGTTTTGCAGCCTTGGTCACCCTGCTGGGCTCCCTGATTGGTTTGGGCACCTCTGCATGAGTCCAGCCCATGGGCGACAGGTACAGGGTGACAGGGTGATTCAGGCCATCCTGGACTCACACAGTGCTGAGCACCAGAGGAGGCATCTGACCCCTCTGGGGAGTCGGGGAGCCTTCCACAGAGGGGCGAGGCCAGAGCCTGGCTCTCAGGGACACTTGGGAGTGTCCCCTGGCAGTGAGGATACCCAGCGCAAGACCCCTGGTGTGGGGCTCTGGGCATGTCTAGGAAACCACAGCCTTTTGTCGTGGCTCCAGTGTGGGCTGTGAGTGAAGAGAGGGTTGGAGGTGGGATGGGCAGGGGACAGGGGACAGACCGGAGGACTCTGGTCTTCACCCCGAGGGCCCCAGGGAGCCAATTTTGGAATAGGCACGTGTCCACTGGGCTCCCCTCCCATTCCATTCAGTTGTGTTTCTAAGGGAATGTGAGGTGACCCAGGGCTCCTGGTGCCTGTTATTATTGGGGGCCCTTCCTGACTTGGGGGTGACTTTGTCGCTGACCCAAGGACAGAGATGCTTCCCACCCTGAACGTTAACTGCCCGTCCAGTGAGCTAAGAAGGGCTCTGCGCGGCCTGGGGCTGGCTCGCGGTAGCCTTTCAGGAGCTGGCCCTGCTTCTGGCTCTGCATGCCTCTCTGACGCTGCCCCGTCCCCTCCCCTAGGGGCAGAGCCCAGCTCCCCCCGGGGCTCCTGGGCCTTCTCGGTGAGTCTGGGGGAGCTCAAGTCCATCCGCCGGTCCAAGCCGGGCCTCAGCTGGGCCTATCTGGTCCTGGTGACCCAGGCCGGAGGCTCCCTACCCGCCCTGCACTTCCACCGAGGGGGCACCCGCGCCCTGCTTCGCGTCCTCAGCCGCTACCTGCTGTTGGCCAGGTAAGGTTCCTCCACGGCTGCGAAAAACCGCAACTTGGACCAATTTCAAGGCAGTAAAGGGGAATTAACTGGCACGCGAAGCGCCAAGTCCAAGGTAGTTTGGTCTCAGGCGGGCCCGGGGCCCCGAGTGTTAGAGAGAGCCACTGTGTCCCTCCGAGTTGGGTTCCATCTGTGGGGGGAGGCAGTGGGGGGGGGTGGAGAGAGCACCTATACCCATCCTAGCAACTTCCCTGGGCTGCTGCCTGTCGTTGGCCGGCTCCTGAATCAGTCACCTGGCTCAATCACCTGGTTAGGAGGTGCAAGGCCCTCGTTGGCCAGCCCCAGGGTCTAGCTGTGGTGTCAGGCCCGATGAGGGCTTCCCTGAGGGCAGTCGGGGGCCACAACTGGAGGGGGAGGGAACGGCGAGGGCCCCCAGCCGGACCTGCGTGTCACCGTCACCAAACGCCTCCCGCAGCTCCCCGCAGGACTCCCGCCTCTACCTCGTCTTCCCCCACGACTCCTCGGCCCTCTGCAGCTCCTTCCACCACCTGCAGCTCTTCGACCAGGATAGCTCCAACGTGGTGTCTGTGAGTCCCCGCGCCAGGCCTGGGGGCCGTGGGCAGGCGGCAGACGCCCTGGCGGGTGAGGCGAGAAGGCACAGAGCTGTGACCCACCCTCGGCCTTGTCCCCAGCGCTTCCTCCAGGACCCCTACTCCACCACCTTCAGCAGCTTCTCCCGCGTGACCAACTTCTTCCGGGGCGCCCTGCAGCCACACCCAGAGGGGGCCGCCTCCGACCTTCCTCCGGGCCCTGATGATGAGCCCGAGCCTGGCTTCGAGGTCATTTCCTGTGTGAGTATCGGGGCGGACCCCACTACTCTCTGGCTGTCACCTGGGGCACATGACTACCTTTCCCTGGGCCTCAGTTTCCTTTTCGGAAAAGTGGGGATAGTAATGGTACCACCTCATTGGGTTGCTTAGGTGACTGTAGAAAGTGCTTACAGCTGTGCTTCTGGGGCCTGTTGTTACTGGGGGGCCCTTCCTGACTTGGGGTGACTTTGTCACTGACCCAAGGACGGAGATGCTTGCCACCCCGAACGTGAACTGTCTGTCGAGCTATGGAGGGCTCTGAGGTGGTCTGCGATGGGGTTGGGGAGCGCTGCGGGGTCCCCCACAGACAGGACCCCGGCAGGCCGTCGAGCCCCTGGGCTCACTTGCCTTGTGTCCCGCAGGTGGAGCTGGGCCCTCGGCCGGCGGTGGAGCGGGCATCCCCGGTCACGGAGGAGGAGTGGGCTGGCCACGTGGGTCCCGAGGGCCGTCTGCAGCGGGTCCCTGAGCTGAGAGCCCGGATATTCTCGGGGGTGAGGCGCCGGTGTGGGGAGGGCTGGGCAGGGCCGGCGGGTGGCCAGGAGTCGCCTCTGAGCTGCCTGCCTGCTCCGCCCCCCAGGGTCTGAGCCCCTGCCTGAGGCGGGAGGCCTGGAAGTTCCTCCTGGGGTACCTCAGCTGGGAGGGCTCAGCCGAGGAGCACAAGGCCCACGTGCGAAAGAAAACGTGAGTGAGAAGCTGCGGCCCCCTCCCCGACCTCTGGCCTCCTGGCTTCCCAAGTCGGTGGGAGGTTTCTGATCAACATGTCCCGGTGGCCAGCAGGGCACCTGGCGCAGCACAGGTGTGCACCGGGGTTTGCTCCTGGCTGGTTGTGGGCCTGCCACGTGCTGGCACCGACCTGTGCAGGAGAGAGACTGAGGCGAAAGCCAGGCCTGCGCCCCGGCTTGTCCCCTGTGACCTGTCCCTCCTGGCGCCATACTGTGTCAGTGTTCACTGCTTCGCCTCCTAAACCCTGGGGCCCAGCTCTCCTCATTCCTCCTACGTACTGTGCCCCTGCTCTGCATCCTCGTCCCCACCCCTGGTGCTCTCTGTCCAGTGTTGGTGACACTTTCAAACATAAGCCCACAGGATGTCCTGTGAGGTGTCAGTACAGGGAAGCATGGGGCCCCGGCAGGACAACCGGTGGCCTGCTTGGGTGTGCGTGATTGGGCAGGGGCTCTGAGGCCCTGGCAGGCCTGAGTCCCGAGGCTGAGGGTGGGGTGGGGGCGTCCTCACGCCTGGCCTCTGTCGCCCGCAGGGACGAGTATTTCCGCATGAAGCTGCAGTGGAAGTCCGTGAGCCCGGAGCAGGAGCGCAGGAACTCACTGCTGCACGGCTACCGCAGCCTCATCGGTGGGTGGGGCCAAGCGGAGCCCCGCCTCCAAGCAGAGATGCGGTCGCTTAGGGCAGGCGGGGCGAGGGCGGGGCAGGGGGAGAGGGAGGAGAGCCAGGCTCGCGTTCAAACCCCAGCTCTGCCACCTACTCACCGTGGGATCTCGGCAAGTGGTTTTACCCCGGGCCTCAGTTTCCCCATCTGTGGGCGGTTCGTGACCGTCGGTTGCAGGGAGCACAGCGCCTCAGTCCTGTGTTCAGATGGTTCCGGGACTGGCCCTCGCTGGACCTTTCTCACCTTGCACCCTGCACCCCTTCCCCGCAGAGAGAGACGTGAGCCGCACTGACAGGAGCAACAAGTTCTACGAAGGCCCCGAGAACCCGGGGCTGACCCTGCTGAATGACATCCTCCTCACCTACTGCATGTACCACTTCGACCTCGGTGCGCTGGGCGCCGGGGGCGGGGCCTGCCCTGGCAGCCAAGGGCCCGGGCTGCACCCTGACCTCGTGTCTTCTAGGCTACGTCCAGGGCATGAGCGACCTCCTCTCCCCGATCCTCTACGTCATTCAGAACGAGGTGGATGCCTTCTGGTGTTTCTGTGGCTTCATGGAGCTCGTGGTGAGGCTCAGGACGGGTGGGAGACGGGCCCCCTTCCAGGGGTCGGAGCCCAGCGCTTCACGTGGCCCTCCCCCCACAGCACGGGAACTTTGAGGAGAGTCAGGAGACCATGAAGCGACAACTCGGGCAGCTCCTGCTGCTCCTCCGGGTGCTGGACCCACCGCTCTGTGACTTCCTGGGTACGTGTCTTGGTGGGTGGGAAGGGGACATCGGGGCCACAGACCTTGCCAAAGAGTCTCTGGGAGTGAGTAGCCACAGGCAGCGTCCAGGACACTTGGTCCTGATCCAAACCGGAGAAACATCTCGCAGAAGCCAAAACCCAGAACTTACTTACCTGTAAGAGCAGGACCGCAGTAGAGCTAACCCTGAGCGGATGCAGGTGCGTGCACCCTGCCATCAGCCCCGCACTTCGCACGCACATCTGGTGTACCTCCCAGCACTTTATTCCCCGCGGCCTGGAGCCAGGGGTTGGACGCTGGTTCCCTGAGCTCCTTCCTTCTTTCCTTGTTCGATGTAACAAAGTCAGGAGATTAAGAAAGTAAAAGTTACTGTCAACAGTAGCATTCTGTGGGCTGCAGACGATGGTAAGCTAACTTACTTATGGGCATCGCTACATTGAAATTTTGACTTTAGTTGCTTCTATGTCATTGAAAGTTCCCTAAACCGTCCCTTGTATCAACCACACAGCATTCTGTCCATCTTAAGGAACAAGAATAGACTTGCGCTGACCTGCTGGACGTTTAGTTTACTTGTCCTTTTCCATCGTGATGAATGTAGGCTGGATGATTTCTTTAGATTACGTTCCAAGCGAAACCATCCAGGGCAGTTCGTGCTTTGACGGTTTTGGAAATGTCTGTCCCCATACCTCCTTCCCTGGAGAGTTGGGCCAGCTTCCGGTGTTGCTGGCAGGGTACACGAGTGCCAGTTCCCTGGGGCCACCACCAGCGGTGGACGCTGAATGGTTTTTACCTTTTCCTTGAGCATACTGGCCTGACCGTGTCCTGCACGTGGCACAGCTTGCCTTGTCTGGGCTGGGGAGCAGGATGGGAAGGGTTCCCGTTGGCACAGCGTTCCCGTCTCAGCTCCGAGGCCGTCCCGCGCCGGGCGTAAGTTGCTCGCCTCGGCTGGTGGAGGGTCTCACGGCCGGGGCGACTTCTCGCGGAGCCTCCGTCCGGCCCCGGCACGCTGTGAATTAGAATGGCATTGGCACCGGTTCCGGGCTGGCCCTTTGCTGCCACCGCTGTCCTCCCACAGACTCTCAGGACTCCGGCTCTCTGTGCTTCTGCTTCCGGTGGCTGCTCATTTGGTTCAAGAGGGAGTTTCCCTTCCCGGATGTCCTTCGGCTATGGGAGGTGGGCAGCCAGCCTGGGTAGGAGGGCTGTGGGAGGTGGGCGGGGGCCGGGGCAGACCTGGGGGCGACCTCAAGCAGAGGCCGGGCCGTGACCCCTCCTTCCGGCACCCCCAGGTGCTGTGGACAGGTCTCCCTGGCCCCAACCTGCACCTGCTGGTGGCCTGTGCCATCCTGGACATGGAGCGGGACACCCTCATGCTCTCGGGCTTCGGCTCCAATGAGATCCTCAAGGTCAGGCGCTGGCCCCTCCCACCTTTTTCCTGCCCATCCTGACCTGTGCAGACGGGACACGGCAGCTGGGTGTGGCCTCCATGGAGGCTGGCACTGCCTGTGCCACAGTACCTTGCAGCAGTCGGTACTCAAAATAGGATTCTCAAAAGTATGGTTAACTGAGCTCTGAGCATGGCAGCCACGAGGCTGGCTGCATTTGTCCCTTACTCCATCCTGACCCTGCCTCCCAGCACTGCCCTCACGGAGCATGTGGCCCTTGCATGAGGGGGGGTCCTGGTACTCGCCGGGACCTTAATGCGGGGCGGGGCCACGGGGTGGAGCTCAGTATCCTGCATCTGGCAGCAGCTTGGGAGAGTGTGGCCAGCCGATCCTCTCGCTCCCCTAGGATCCCCAAGAGGGCCGGCCCCATCTGTCTTCCCTCCATGTGTCCCCAGCACGGGGCACAGAGCTGGGTGCGGGGGAGGGGGCGGTTGAGTGCAGGCGGGCCTGACCCACCCCTCCCACAGCACATCAACGAGCTGACCATGAAGCTGAGTGTGGAGGACGTACTGACCCGGGCCGAGGCCCTCTACCTGCAGTTGATGGCCTGTGTGGTGAGTCCCCGGCACCCCCCGACGGCCCCCCTTCCCCTGCCCTGTCGAACTGCTGACTTTTTGCTCCCCACCCCCTGACCTTCCAGGAGCTGCCCCACAACGTGCAGGAGGTCCTGGGGCTCGTACCCCCCACAGAGCCCCACAGCCCATCGCCCCCTGTCTCCCCACTGCCGCTGTCGCCCACCCGGGCCCCACCGGCCCCTCCACTCCCCTCGGACGCTGCCCCGCAGCCGGACAGCAGCTTGGAGATCCTGCCTGAGGAGGAGGAGGAGGAGAGCAGGGACTCCTAAGTCACTGGGCCTATGGCAGCCTGCCCCAAACAGCACTTTATCCAGCTCTCAGCCCATGATCCTGCCCCTCCCAGAGGCTGGGGGTGGAGCGAGCAAAAAGGGGCGGGGCTCCTGCCGGGCCCGGCCCGCCCGATTAGCTGGTTTTATTAACTGACACTCCTGATTAGCTGGTTTTATTAACTGACACTTCTTATGGCCATTTGGCCTCGTGTAGGGGGAGCTGCCACGTTGCCTTGAACCTGGATGGGGAGGGGTGGTTCGTGGTCCCCTCCCACACCTCTCAGAGCCGGTGTCTGCCCAGTAACCCTGACCCTACTGATGAGACGTGAGAGGAGGGTGAGAGGAGGTCCCTCAGTGGTTACTGGCGGTGGCGGCAGGGTTCTGTTAACTGCCTGAGTTTGGGGCTTTGGTAGGAGTGAGGGATGGAGTGCTGGGGTGTGGCCACCACCTAGTAGCTGTGGGGGGGACACATCTGAACGTAACCGGGACGGGAGAGCCTGCAGAGCAACTCGGACACTCTAGGGACCCTGCCTACCAGCCTCTTGTTACGCGAGTAAAATAAACTTTCATCCACGATCGGCCAGGCTGTCTGTTACTTTCATTGGGCCCGTCTGTGTCGTGATCATGGGGGAGGGGGGCACTGATCACCGTTAACCAGTCAGGGGTACAAAGCAGCGACAGTCCTCGTGCAGTGGAGCCCGGGGCCCTGGCAGAAGCAGGGCAGCTTCTCAGGCTTCTGGCTAGGCACGCCGCCTTCTACCAAGAGGTGATGGCTCTGCTCCAAACGAACTAGGGAAGGACTGGGCCAGCGAGGGCGCGGGACCACGGCTTTTTCCGAAAATACTTTAATACTGGGTCCTCTGGTGGGTCGTGTGCAGAGCAGGCACGTGTAGAGCTGGAGGGTGGGTGGCCTCCCGCTTTTGGGTTTGCACGGGGCCGGCTGGGCACAGGTGCCTACGCCGCGCGCACACGCCTCTCCTGGCAGTGGACCTGATTGTTGATCAGCACCGCGGCGCGCAGCGCCGACTTGACGGCCGTCTCCACCCAGCCATGCGGGTAGGCCGTGTGCTCCCCGGCGAAGTAGAGGCGACCGAAGGGACCCGCCCATTTGAACTCCTTGTCTTCGTCCTCTTGCCAGAATGGCGGCTGTACGACGAAGCCGCCCTGGCTGTGCGGGTCCTCAGCCCAGCGCTTGACGACGCCGCTGCCGTCCCAGAGCCGGTACACAATCGGCCCGTGCAGCGCCGCCACGTCGTCGAGGGCCAAGCGCAGCGTGTCTTCCCGACTCAGGCCTGCAAAAGGGGCCGACGCGTCCGACCACGTGTACGAGGCCAGCAGCAGCGCGCCTTCGCCCGGCGGCGGGTAGAATATCATCCGCGACGGGCGGTCGGTGTTCGAGTGGCCGCCCTCGATGTGCTCCTCGTGCCAGAAGGGTCGGCGGAAGCTCAGGAACACTTTGGTGGCCGGCACGTAGTGCAGCCTACGCAGAGCCTCCTGCAGCTTCCGCGGCAGCGGCGGCGAGAATTTCATGCGCTGCAGCGCGGGCCCGCTCGCCGTCAGCAGCACCACGTCGGCGGTCAACGTCTTCAGACTCTTGTCTGGCAGCGAGGTCCCTATGTGCACGTGCACCTGCCGCGTATCCTGCGTCATCGCCTTGACCGGCGCGCACAACATCAGGGGCCCCGACAGCGAGCTCAGCAGCGCTCGCGGCAGCAGATCCCAGCCGCCCACGATGCGGCTGTACCTGCGGGCGGGGCGGGAGCGTGACCAGGGCTCTCAGGCCCTGACCCTTTCCGCCGCTCCGCCCCCAACCCCCCGCCCCGCCACCTGCGGCGGCACTCCCTGGCACCTGCTCTAGTTTTCACCTGCCCAGTTCCCTCTAATCCCAGTGCTTCTCGCAGGCCCCGGATGCTCAGTTACTGGTCCTTAATTGGCACTTGCCCGCTCCCCGCAAACACCGCCCATTCATCTACCCCCTGCCCCCTCCTCTCCTTGACGTCCCCCTGGGACGGGGCGTAGAGGCCTGTGTGACCCAGGAACCTCGCCTCTTCTCGGACACGCTCTTCTCCTGGAGCCTTTCTTACTTAGTGCCTACCGGACGACCTGGGGTGCGGGGCCGAGCGTGGCAGGACCCTAGCTCCGGGTCTTGCTGCCGCTTTGGCCCCTTCTCGCTACAAGCCGCGCCTTTCTTGCCAGCCCCGCCCACTCGCGCTCGCCCCATTGGCCCCCGCAGGCCCCGCCTCTTCCCTCAGGCCCCGCCCCTCACCGGAGCCGGTCGCTGAGGCAGCTGTGGGCCCGTAGGGCCTCGGCAAAGCTGAGATAGAAGAAGCCGTCCTCGGACATCACATCTCCCAGGAGCTGCGTGGCAGGCTGGCTCAGGTCCCCCTCCCCAAGGAGGTATCCCTGGGGGACGGCCGCGGGCCCAGGTCAGGGCCCATGCAGGCTGCACCTGCCAGCTCCATCCCCACTCTCGCTTGGAGCCCTTCCCCGTTCCGTGACACGACCACGGCTCTGAGCTCAGTACGGTTCCCCAGGCCTTAGCGATCTGGTCCCCTCTCGTAACAGATAAGAACTGAAGACCAGAGAGGGGGCGTGTCCCACCCCAGGGTCAGGCAGAGGGGCCATGTCAGGCCTTGGGGGTCCCAGGTCCTGCTCGCTGACTCCCGGGCCAAAGCACCCTCCTCGTTCTGGTTTTTCCGCCTGCGACACAGAGGCCCCCACTCACCAGGAGTGTGTGCCTTTCAAACTTCTTCATTGCCTTGGTGCAGCCCAGCGTCTTGAAATCCTTGAGGGCCTGCAGTGGATCAAGCAGACAGTGCTGAGCTGAGCGGCGGGGGCAGGACACTGAGGTCCGGCCTGAGGTCCAGCCTGAGGTCCAAGCCTGGCTCCTCTCCCTGCTCCTGCCCGTGACCGTCAGCCGCTCTCATTCTAGCTGCCAGGCCTTTACCCATGCTGCGCCCTCAGCCTTGCCCTCCACTGCCACTCAGATGCCGCCGTTCTGGGAAGTCTTCCCCAGCGGTTAGTGCCCCTCAGTCCCGCCCCGCCCCGACACTGCCTAGCTCCTCCTGGTTAGGGGCTACTTTGCCTGCATCTCTCTGTCCTAGGCTGTGAGCTCTGCACAGGCAGGGATTGTGTCTGTCTCAGTGCGGTGTCCTTCTGGTGTCCAGTAATTGTTTGTCACCTAGATCATTGTGGGCACAGACAGAAACAGAGTCCCTTCTGCCACTCGTCAGCCTGGACATGGCATGACTGCTGGGGGCTGGGGGTGGAAGAGACCAGACAGCTCAGGACTTGCACCTGAGGCTGAGGCACTGGGGAGCCACAGCGGGTAGCAGGCCTACAAAGAGGAGAGGGGCAGAGTGAAGGTCCAGGGGAGAGGACGGGGCCTGAATTGTGGCCGGGGCCGCGGGGACAGAGGTGGGAACGGTGCGAGAGGGTCAGACAGGAAGGATTCATCGTGGGACATGATGGGGAGGGCGGTAGGGCGTAAGAATGGCACCGGGGTCTACCTTGTGACTGGAGGGCATGGGGCCATTGCGAGGTGGGGGACCGGGAGGCGTATGGGTGGATTTAGGGGAAGCTACGAGCTCAGTGGGAGGCGGAGGGCCCTCGGGGTGGCCACGGGGAGACGGATGTAGGCGTGGGCCTCGGGAGGTGGGTTTGGGAGATGTCCGCCTGCAGATCCAAGTTTAAGCCAAGGCAACGGCAAGGTGAGGTGGTCTGGGACAGTGTGGATGAGAAGCGGATCAAAGACCGAAGGCTCGTGGAGCTTTGGGGGTCTGCGGAGTTTACCAGGAAACTGAAGGCGGACGGGCCAGCGATGGGAGATCAGAGGCATGAGAGGGAGAAGGGAAGCCAGTCCAGGGAGGCGGCTGGGTGATGGCCCAGGGGGAAGATGAGGGGTCACAGGACAGAGCAGTGTGCAGGCCGGGGAGGGAGGCCGGGGCGGGAGGCCAGGCGGCAGGACTGGCGGGCGCGCCTACCTTGTTCAGAGCCATCTGGTAGATTTCCTCCGGCGCGTGGCCCTTCTCCGTGGAGTGCAGTTTGTAGCCCAGCTTCTCTGGCATCCTCTCTACCACGTAGTTCCGCAGCTTCACGTTGCTCACTTCCGTCCACGTGTTCTCGTCGTACTGGGTGAATTTGGTCAGGTTGAGTCCCAGGGTCTTGCAGAGCTCATGGAGGATCCTGAGGGAGTGTGCGAGGCTGGTGAGGGTCTGGCGGGAGGCGTAGGGGACCCTTCTCCCCACGGGGCTTGGAGGAGGGAAAGGAGTGGGTAAGGCAGCTGGGGACAGGTTTGGGGATGGCGTGAGGTTGGAATGGGGCTAGATTTGAGAACAGCTGGCAGGCTGAGGGCAGGACCGGTGTAGGATTGGGTTTGGAATGGCAGTTGGCTTTCACCAGGTTGGATGGGGGCTTAGGATGGGAAGGGACCAGAGCTGGGGGGGCAGGGCTGGGGCTGGAACCAGAAGGACCAAGTTGGAGTCTGGGTCTCGACCCAGCCTGATTGGGGCGGATAGGTTTGGGGACAGAGGTGGAGTCCTGGCTGGCACAGGGGGACTGAGTTGTGGATCCGGCTAAGACTGGGCGCAGAACAGGGGCCCACCTGGCGCCAGGTAAGTCCTCACCTATGCGAGCTGGGCATGCGCATGGCTCCCAGCTCCCCAGTCCAGCCCGTCTTCTGGTCCCGGTAAGTGAGGATGCGGCCCCCAATCCTGTTGTCTGCCTCCAAGATGGTAACCTGAGGGAGGGGGGAGCATCAGCTCCTCCCACTGGTCCCCATCTCCACCCTGTGCCAGCCCCCCACCTTCCACCCCACAGCAGCGCAGACCTAGACTCGACGAGGGGAGGTGGGAGGGCTGGGGGCGGGGGACAGAACATCACAGCAAGCACGGGCATGGGACGATTTCCAAACTGCAGCAGGAAGGCCGCAGGCCAGATGACAGAGGGACTTCCCAGCTCGGGGAGGGGGGAAATGCCCCATGCGCACAGAAGCCCCTGGCCTGGCCCTCTCTCATTCTATGATTTCAGTGAGAGGGAGAGTGGTTAGACCTCAGGGAGCACTTCCCCTGGGGCAGAGTAAGGCAGCTGCCCCCAGAAGGCTGGAAGTTTCCAGGAATTTCCCTCTAGGATGAGAGGAAGTGGGGCGGGGAAGAGTCGAAGCTCTCCGTGCAGACGTACAGACTAACGCACCCTCCGGGGTTTCCAGCCTCCCCCCCCCACCCCCCACCCCCCGATGGGACAGGCTAGGTCCCTCCACCTGCAGACAGCCAGCCATGCTTCCCACCTTGTGGCCGGCATTGCTGAGCACCTTGGCAGCCACCAGCCCTGCCACACCGGCGCCAACCACGATCACTTGCTGGGGCTTCGAGGTCCGATTGAGACCCAAGGTCACGACATTGAGCAGCTGCTCGTAGTCAGGATCCTGCATGCACCTCTGAAAGGGGTCCTTGCTGTAGGCCATCTTCCATTCCAGGGACGCCTCCAGGATGAGGATGGGGACCAGGGCGAGGAGGCGCCAGGCTGGGGGGAGCACAGCGTCCATGGATACGTGGCTCTTCACCACCCCGCCCCTGCCCGGCGCCCCCTCCCCTGCTCACTTACCCAGTGAGGCCATGGCTCTTGCTGGGAGATGGTGTCTGGGTTGGAGGGGAAGCAAGGGCCACTGTGACAGGTCCCATCCCAGCCTGACTCCCCGTGGGGCTGCCCAGACCCCACCTCAGCCCTCACCCCTCTGGCCACCACTCTGTCTGAATGTGTGTCCCCTGGTCCCCAGTCTGTCCTGTGCTTTCCTCTGCTCTCCTGCCCCGACCCGCACGCCTCTCTCATCCCCGCCTCCCTGTCTCTCTTCTCTCCCCGCTCTGTCTCCCCTCCTCCCTGCTCGTTTCTCCTCTCCCCACCTGTCTGTCTCCCGGTCTCTGGTCTGTGGGTCCCTGTCGCTGTCGCTCCGCTGAAGCCAGCACCACCTCTCCCCTCGTGCTCTCACTCGTCTGCCTGCGGGCGCCCTTCTCTTTGCTCTTAAACCAGACGAGCCCCGCCCTCCCCTCCCCTTGGGAAATCAATCGGCTGCCGAGAAATGAAAGTACTCTCCTGGGTTGCCGGCTCAGGCTCCAGTTGAGGCCGGGGGTGTAGCCAGGAGGAAGCAAATCAGTCTATTTTCTTCCTCTTGCCCCTAAATAGTTCTGGGACGGTCAGATGACAGCCAGAAATAAATGCATAGGTAACTGTGAGGGTGGGGGCTCCCCCTGGCCCGTCTCGAGCCCCTGGTCGTGGGGTTTCTGTGTCTGCCCTCTCCTGCGTGCTCTCTGCCTCCTGAGCTCTCGGGCAGGGGGAAAGGGGTCTCTGGCCTTGGGGCTGCATGGTCCCCGTGACGGTCTGTGTCAGCGGTTGCTGTGCCCTGAAGGGCCTTTGCTGGCTCCACTCCCCTCCCGCATGGCTGCTCTGAGCCTCAGTCTCCCCCTCCGTGACGTGGGCGGCACAGAGGTCAGAGGCAGGGCTCTGGGCCAGTCTGCCTGGGTCCTGAGCCTGGTGCCTGCCCGCCCAGGGACTCTGGGCAGCGGCCACCCCTCTGTGGCCCCGGTCTGCAGCTGTCAAGTGGGGGTCGTCACGATGTTGGGAGGATTAGGTAGTGAATCCAGGTCAGGCCCCGTGACCAGCACCTGGGTGAGTACTAGAAGCTGTTCCTCAGGAAATGCTACTGCTGCCACCGTGGAGCTGCCAAGGGGACCTCAGTGGGAATCCCCGGACCCTGCCCTGCATGAGGAGTGGCCCAGGCTTGCCCTGGCCCTCCGCAGCCCTGTGTGAGGAGTCACTGTGGCACTCAGCTCAGCCTCATGAGTCAGGGAACCTCAGAGAAATGACCCAGGAGCTTCTGCCTCTGCCCTCGGCCTTTGCCAGCCCCGTCTCTGGGGCACTTTTCTCCTGAGGGGCGGGGGGCAGGCAATGAGAACAGGATGATTCGGTTATAAGGAGTCCCACATGGGGCGGCAGGGGTCCCACGGCTTCGGGGGCCCTAGCCAAGGGGGCGTGTGGCGGGTCCCCTGAAGCGGGTAGGGGTGCAGGGCCATTTGGGGGGTGTTGGGGGGCCGGGTGAGGAGGAAAGGCTGAGGGTGGCAGATTTTCAACGGCAGCAGAACGGGAAAATCCAAACAGTAACCCAGGGAGGGATGTGGTTTGATGGAGGGCAGCATGCGAGTGAGTCAGAAGACACACGACGGGGCGGGGAGGCCGTGGCCGAGAAGGAAACGCAATCTATGCGCTGGACCGAGCTCAGAGACGGAGAGCGAGCGACGGGCACGGGGCAGCGAACAGCAGCAGCGCAGCGAGGGACGATCCCCAGTGGCCGCAGCGCTGAGGCTGTCACTGGGGGCCTCGCCACACTGCATGTGGCAAAGGAAACTCGGGCTCAGAGATGGCCAGGGCGGGCAGGGGACTTGGCCAGGACTTGCCAAGGCCTCAGAGCAGGCGGGCCTTCCCATCAGACTCCGCCTGCTTCACGCACGGTGACATGGGAAGCGAGTGCCACTGGGTTACGACCTCGCTCACGGCAGCAGCGGCTGTAGCTGGCCCCCAAATTCTCTAACCCCAGACACCTGTGAGGGAGGGGCCCTGACTGGCAGAGGGCAAGGCCGGTGCCTGGGGTCCCACAATGGGCATCAGCAGGTGTCCCCCGCCCAGAGTCCCCAGAGCTCTACAGCACCATGGCCACGCCCCACACAGAGAAAAGCAGTAGAAACGACACGGATGTGGAAAGGGCCCGACCCGTCTCTTGCTACCGACAGAACATGGGTACAGCTCAGGCCCACGTGCCAGACGCCTCGTGTGTTCCCCTTCGTTTCCTCCAGGAACGACGCTGACAAGGAGGGCTCGGTGGTCCCCATTTTACACCAGAGAACACTGAAGCCCAGAATCACCAGCTAAGAGGTGGCAGAACCTGTGCTTGGTCCCACAGCCCCGTTCAGGCCTGTTCTCAAGCTCTGTATGAGCGGCAACAAGCTCAGGCTTGGGGACCGGGGACAGGGCAGGGAGGGGGCGCTCTGCCTCAGCGCCACTGCTATTTGAGGTGTCTCTGTGGGGGCCCCGGTGGACGGTAGGATGTCGAGCAGCGTCACCAGCCTCTACCCACTAGATGCCAGTGGCACTTGCCCCTCAAAGTGTGACAAACACAAGTATCTCCAGACATGGCGTTTCCGGGCAAGGGGAGGCGAAACCACACTGGCCGCGCACCACTGGGCTACGGTTCGGTTGCCGCCAGGTGGATCTGCCATGAGGGACCAAGACGGAGCCCTGGGGGCAGGGCGCAGGGAGGCCGCAGGGTGGAGGTTGTTTTGGGTCAGATTATGAGTCACTTGGGAACTGCTTTGGTAGAAATAAGTAGCCCTCCCAGTCATGGCTGATAACGCTGAAGAGACTGATGTTAGGGTTAAGTTTAGGGTACGGGTTAGGGTACGACGGGGCAGGAAGAGGGTTTGGATTCGTTTGGGTTTCCTAGGCTTCCGGGTCGCAGATACAGGACACGCAGTGAAAACTGGGGGGTGGGGCAGGTGTGGGGAAGGCCTGGGCTTCCCACCCAATCAAGTTCGTTTGCTTCAGTTGATTTTGGGAGTCTGGTTTTATGAAGCAGTTTCTAGAAAAGTCAATCCTTCAGGATGAACACTCTTTAGGGAGGAAACCCCACCCAACTGGTCTGCTTCTAGAACCACAGTGACAGACCTAATGGGGTTTAGGCCCAGTCTGAAAGAGCCAGGGCCCTCCGCGGCCCATCCAGGCAGCTAACGGTGACGGTGGCCATACAGTGTGCGAGGGACAGGGCTAGTGCCTTACGTATACTCTTTTCTCTGAGTTGGTCCAAAGTCCCCAAGGGCTCGGTATCAAAACTTTCACCGAGTCTCAGAGTGGGCAGAGCCTGCCCGGGGGATGCCCAGGGCCCCGGGCGGAAGTCAGGGGTCCAGACCCGAATGGGGGAAGGGCGCAGATGGCAGAGGACAGACTCATGGAGGCCCTCGTCTCTGGCCTGACCTCTAGACAGGGGCCCCCTTCCCATTGAGCCCTCCTGTCCCTCCTTCCCACTTCCAGAACCCCCGGGCCCGGTGGGGGACACTCACTGCACGGCTGGCTCTGGGGGGCTCTCTCAGCACCCATGGCCTTTCTGGTTAGCCTGGGACAGAAGTCATCGTCGGGTGTGTGCGGAACCTGGGTGAATGGTGTGGCTCTGTCCTGATTCTCGTTAGACCAGAGGTGCCAGGGTCCTGGTGTGGGGTCAGAGCGGTTGGGACGCTGTGGAGGGCAGGCCCTCCTTTCTCAAAGGGAGGCCGCAGTGTGAGGGTTTCTTTGAGATCAAAAGAAAAGCCATCACCATAAAGCCAATCGCTATCTTACCCCTAACCAAGGAGAAGAAACGCAATACCAGCTCACTGAGGAGAGATTCACCTTTAATTAACGGAGAGGAACGTGAGTGGAGGCCATTTGTCGGGGCTGGCAAGGAAGCACATCTGTTTCCTCCTGGGAAGGGGAAAGCACAGTTACAACGCAGCCGCCTCCCCCGGGGGCTCCCGCCCCACCTGCCCCGGCTCTGATCCTGGGGCCCGACGCCCCCAGGAAGCCCGCTGGGCCATCGTCCTGGTTTACTGTGATCGCTTATGTTCTTCAAAGTGGGGGGGGGGCCCACAATTCCTCGGGGTGTGGGAAAATGCTAGAACTCTGACTTGTTTTTATTTTTAAAAATTCAACTAGGAGAAAGCAGTTAAGCTTTACTGTTTAATATGGAAAATAACAGGTATATTATATACACTGGAAATGAAAGCTCGAGAAATTTTTTTCTTTATCGATTGTGTGGCCCCTGCCAGTGACCTCCCTGGGGACAAATGCCACATCAGGATCTGGTACACAGCGGGGACTTCAAAAGTGGATGTTGATCGAATAGGTGCAGCTGAAACACAAACGACTCTGTACTTTCTAAGGGCCTCGCGGCCCCGTCTCTCGTCCCCAGGTGCAGGGGTCAGACTGGGTTGCACATGCCATCAAGGCTCACGCACTGCACCAGGGGCCACTGCGCTAGGAAGAGGAGCTTTAGGAGAAGCCACCGGGGTTGTGGGGGTCCCCTTCCTCTCGTTCATTCCCCGCCTTCTGTGGCTTCTGCTGGGATGCGACACCTGCCCTCGAGAGCTCAAGGACAGTCCAACGGAATGCCTGTGACTCTGGGAAACTGGACCATAAATCTCCAGGAACCAGCTTCTGGCACCCCTTAGCCAAAACATGGCTTAGCAGGGCACAGGTGGAGGGAGGCTGAAGGGCAGACTGTGCCCCGCCGAAGGGCTTCGCGCCACTCACGCCCATGGAGCTGGGGCTAAAGGAAGAATGTCGGGCCGGTGTCTGGACGTCACCTGATGCAAATCCGCCCCCAGCGTCACTTTTTCCACTGATGAACACGAGCAGAACCCTCCAGCTAGCCCCAGGTAACTGTGAGGAATGCTGGGAACACCTAAGGCCCAGGTACTGTGAAAGCTACCGACCCCCTTAGGGATGGTGACGGATGACTGGACGCTTATGTGTATTCTGGACTATAACCCAGAACGTGACCTCCGACAGGTTCCCCACACGCTCCTCTGCTGCTGCCAGCACCGGAGGAGTCTGCCTTGAGTGTGTGTGTGTGTCCCCCGACGCCTAAACGTTATCGTTCCGTCTTGCTTGTCTCTGAGTCCAGACGCATCCCACGTGAGTCTTCTGGAACCTGCTTTTTACTCAGTCGTCTTCCAAGTTATCTACATTAACGGCAGCCTTTTTTGTTCTGCAGTAGATTTTATTTTATTTAGGAAAGCGACATACAGTTCCAGGTATTTCAGGGTACAGCAAAGTGTAAAGACAAAAACGAAAGACGCCTGGGGTCCACCTGGCTGCTTTCTGCCTTCGGGACACTGGATCACACTGTGACTGACCAGGTTTGCTTTGGCACCAGGAAGCTCAGAACCAAGTCCGCGGCCGCCTCTGCCACGGTGGCCATTTCAGCGGGCATCGGGGATTAACGTTTTATGCCAGGTTTCATCTCTGTTGTTCGTTCATTCAATAAACGTGACACGAAGGGACACAAGAAACATCCCCTGCCCACAGGGGCTCGCAGTCTAACGGAGAGGCATAGAGCAGAGAGCCGGCACAACGCAGGGGGGCAAGCGTTAACAAAGGGACACGCTCAGTGTGCTGTGGGGACCGCGGCTCGGCCACCGGGCGGGGCTGTGGGGTGGCCTAGGGTAAGGAGACCTGAAGGATGAGGAGGTGTCCGCCGGGCGACGTGAAGACCTCCCGGCTCGAGGCTGACCCTTTTTCTAACACGCCCATCCCAGTCCCTCATCTGACCCGTCTCCTCCTGTGAAACGCTCCATCCCGTGGTCTGTTCTAGTTACAAGTCACCTCTGCACAGGTGGTTCATTTCCTCGGCCGTCTCCCGAGGGCGGAGGCCGCGCGGGGAGCCCAGCCCGGAGACAGATGGCCATCAGGCCAATGGGCATGTCTCCCACACGTGGCCGAAGTGAGCAGGAGGCGGTGCTGGCAGTCAGTGACAGGGTCTAGGGCACACACAAGACACACGGAGTGCACACGGCCTAGCCCAGAGCGCCCAGACTACTACTTGCCCATGCGGAAAGTCACGCCACAGAGTTCTCCCGACAGCACGACTGTTTGAAAGAAAGAAACAAGGGCTTTGCTGCAGACGAAAGCGAAAGCGAGCCCAGAACTGCGCGCCCCGCCGCGTGTGCGCGGAACCGCGTATGCGCGGAGCCGCGGGCCGGGCCGGCGCGGCCGGGCTCAGTCGAACGTGATGCGGAAGCCGCGCTCCTGCTCCTTGCGCCGCCCCTCGCACACCCTGCTCACCTCCTCCACCTTCCTCTGCAGCAGGGCCGAGTTCTGGTCGACCCACTGCAGCGAGTCCATGTGCGCGTTGAGGATCTTGCAGATCTGCTGCAGGGGGTCGCTGGTGTCGGCGGGGCCCCCGGACGTGTTCAGGTGCTCGATGATGTCCTTGAGGTCCTGCGCCATGCGCTTCAGCTGCGCGTCGATGTTCTCGGCCAGCTTGTAGGTCTTCTCGCGCTCCTCGTCGGCGTGCTGCAGGTGCACGGTCCCGCTCTGCTCCTTGACCGACTCCTCCAGCGGGCTGAGCAGGTCTTCCAGCTCCTTCTGCTGGGACAGGATGAAGTCCAGCTCCTGGTCCAGCCTCTTCTGGTCCAGCTTCACCTTCTCCACCTCGCGGTGCAGGGTGGTGATCTTCTCCCCGTTCTCGATGAGTGTGCGGTCCCAGGCGTTGACCTGCGTGGCCTGCTGGAGGAAGTGTCGCTCCTGGTCCTCCAGCTCCAGGCTCCACTTGTTGATCAGACTCTCCAGCTGGGCATAGGTCATCGCAGGACTGGTGGACACCCCGGTGGCCACACTGGGGCCAGACGGAGCAGTCACGGCGGTGGGCGCAGTGCTGGACACCCCGGCTGGAGCCAGGGGTTTCAGATTCAGAGCAAAGCTGCTGCTGGTCGTGGTGGGGGCGGCAGTGGACGTTGCTATGGATGAGGGAGGGGCTGCTCCAGGGGCCTTTAAGCTGAAGCCCAGCGCCCCGGCCCCCGGAGTCGCGGCCGTGGTGGCCGGGGCACCGAGAGTGAGCCCGGTGGTGCTGGACGAGGCCGGTGCGGTGGCGAGCGAGGCGAAGAGCGTGGGCCCAGCACTGGTGGCGGCGGCAGTGGGTGCAGGCGCAGCTGGCTGTGTGGCCCCTGCTCCAGTGGCTGCTGGCGTGGCCGAAGTGAAGGACAAGCCGGCAAGGGTCGTGGGCTGGGTGGAACTCCCCATGGAGCCGATGCTGAAGCTGGAGGTGCCCCCGGTCTGGGCCGCGCTGCCACCCGTGAACGAGAAGCCCCCGGGCGTGGTGGACGGGGCGGCAGAGGTGCTGGAGGAGCTGAACACGAAGCCGGCGGGTGCTGCGCCCTGGCTGGCGGTGACGGTGCTCGAGATGGCGTTGGTGAGGGCGCTGCTGCCGCCGAGCCCGAAGCCGCTGGGCTGCGTGGCAGCTGGCGCGGCAGCAGCGCTGCTCAGGCTCAGCTTCGGGGTGCTGATGCCCAAGGAAGACCCGGGTCCTCCTGCAGCGGGCGTCGTGGCTCCAAAGCTGAACCCTGGGGTCTGAGTCGCTGGCACCTGGGTGGTGAGTGAGAACAGGCTGGTCGAAGGGGTGCTTGCGGCTGGTTGGGAGGGGGTCCCAAAGCTAAACCCGCCAGTGCCAGACGTCGAGAAAGAGAACCCGGCAGCGGGGGTGGCGGTTGCTGTCTTTGCAGTGCCAAACGTGAACCCGCCTGTGGGGGCCCCGGCGCCTCCAAAATTAAACCCGCTCATGGCTCCAGACTCCGGTGGCGGCAGCTACTCCGGCTCCCAATGCAAATCCGTCAGCGTCTGCAACCTTGGGGAGATGTTTAAAGCAGAGGAAGTGACATGATCAGATGGCAGTTTGAGAAAGGCAACTTCGGCGGCACGATGGAGCGCGGTGTGGAGGGCGACGGGGCTGGCAACTCTAACATGCGGCCACCCGCCTCCGCCTGCGGCGCCCTCACAGGGCCTTGCTAAACTACAAGGAAGGGCACGTGCGCGGCGCGCTAGGAGCTGGATGTGCTCGGACCGGCACGTGCGTCCTGCACAATCGGGAGCCCTGCGGCCTCGGGGGAGGAGGCCAGGGTCCAGGCGCTTCTGGCGCAGGGGACTAGAATCACACAAAGTAACACCTTCAGGACCTGCCCCCCAGGTTTCTCTGCTGACTGCAACAGNTTCCTCCTCAGGCGCTCCAGGGCAGGTGGCCTCCTTCATCTGCAGGCGCAGGGCACAAAGAACGTGCACCCCCACCCCAGCCACCTGCGGTGAGAGATAATGAGCTGCCACCAGAGAACAAGGGGGGCGAGGGGAAGCACCCAGAAGAAAGTCGCACTCCCAGCCCCACCCCATCTTCCCAGGAGCTCCGTGAGCCAGCACATCCCTGGTCCCTGTAATTTCTAACTAAAAAAGCCCCGAGCAGAGTCGTCCGTTAGCTGAAAATCAAAGGTCACTGGATGAAGAAAGGGTCAGAGGGTACAGGGACAGAAGCGTTTTTAGGAAAACAGTCACATGCTGAGCATCCACTGTGCGGTGGGCCTGGGAGACACGTGGGCTCCCGTCTGGAGACAGGGATTCTCTTCCCATGTCTGAGATGAAGAAACTGGGGCTCAGAGGCTGCGCCAATGCACCCAGGGTCACCCAGCTAGGAAGTGCGGAGCCAGGAGCTGACCCCAAGCCGCGGGCGTGCTCATCAGATGACAGGGCATCGCCCTGCACCCAATTAGAGAATCTAGTCGGTATCAGATTCGAGGGATGATCAGCATAATGCATCATGTCCGCTGATATGGCCTCTAACAATACACAAGAAATGCAGGAAGTGATGATCACGGGACCGGAGCGGAATGCAAAGTTACCAGCGCAGTGTGAGCTCAGCTGTGGAAAACAACTCTAGAGAGACAGGGCGGGAAGGAAACACAGCGAGCTGTGGACAGGCTTCTCTGAGCAGCGGGGGTGGCACGCGGACCCCCCTAATTTGCAGTAGTTTCCAAGTGCTGAGTCTGTGTAATGGAAAAACAACTGACAAGCCACGCCGAAGACACGGTCCTCCCAACGCCCCGTCCCAATCCCCAGAACTTCGGGACACGTGACCACGGGTGGCAAAGAATTCTCAGTTGTGATTAAAGTCAGGACCTTGAGAGGGGGAGATGAGAGGGTCCTGGATTAGACAAGCCTTGAATGTCATTTTGAATGGCCTTATAAAACAGAGCAGGGGGCGCTGATCCAGGAAGGGAGACCACATGGCGATGGAGGCAGAGATCGGAGTGGCGCCCTTTGAACTGGGAGGTGGAGGGGGCCGCCAGGCAAGAGATTCGGGCGGCTTGAAAAGCTGGAAAAAGCAAGGAAACAGATTCCCCTCCGAACCTGGAGCTGGGTCAGTGGGACTGTTCTACATCGTGAGGGGGTCGGTGTGCGCGGTTCTGAGCCTCCGGGTCCGTGACGGACTGAGACAGCAGCCGCAGGGATTAATATAGTTGGGATGCGAAAGCCGACAGAAGTGACGTGTGGCCCCGAGACTCCGCAGAGCACCGTCCTCAGCCAGGGAACAGCCAACGTCGAGGCTCAGCTCCTTCATCAGCAAAGTCGGGGGGCAGCTGCCATGCTGCTGTGCGGCAGACCGCAGGGCATGAGTTGGGGGGCTCGCTCGCACGGCTGCCACACGCTGGCACGTGGCCACACTTTCACTTTGGAGAGAGCCTCTGGAAGCTGGGGAGGCAGGAAGAGCGTGCACTGAAGGGGTGACTCCGCAGGAGGAGCTGTGATCGCCCAGCTGTGAAGTTCTCACGAAAAAGACCGGGGCTGTGGCTGACCTCGTTTGCTACCTATTCGCAGTTGGCTGCCACTGCTCGGTGGGTCCTTGGGCCGCAGAAGTGCCAGCTCCAACGTAGCGACAGGGCTTTCCGGGCAGCTGACTCCAGCCTTGTGCCATAGACCCTCTCCACAGCCAGACCCTCAGCTAAGTCCCCAAGCGTCCCACCAGACAGGATGCCAGCCCGGTTCACAGGTGGGGGAAGAGGCTCAGATCAGGGTGACCTGTCAACTCTCATCCCACAGTGGGCCCCCAACTCCCACTCCACCACCCGGGCCCACCTGGGCACAGTGGACGCCGCCTGCTTGGGGACACGGCCGTTCCGGACCCGGCTGTACCCGATGTCGGCACGTGCTCACTTCCCACGTCCCGCAGCCAAGCAGCTCCCGGTTTCCAGGCACAAAGCTGGTCTCCGCACGCAAACCATCGGGTGTGAACTCTGCTTCTGCCACCAGCTAGCTGAGGGCCCAGGGGCGAGGGGCTGCTGCACCTCCCATGCCTCGGCTTCCTCATCTGTAGCGAGGGGGACCACCGCCCCACTGCGAGGAACACACAGGACACGGCCGAGGCCCGGTGCCTGCCTGGCTCACAGAGGCGTCCGCAGTCCCGTTTCCTCTCCCCTGTCCTGCAGGCCCAGCTTCATGTTTCGAAGTGTCCTCAGGGAACCCTCCCCGACCCTCCTGAGTCAGAGGACGCCCCACTGCAGCTACTCTCCCTGATTCCACTGGAAGCCCCCCGCCTTTCTCAGGCAGGCCCCTATTTTAGTCTCTCCTCTCCGCTTTCACAGCCATAGGGAAGTTTCTTTGAGAGATGACCTCCATCAGGGTCTGCCTAATGCATCATGGTGGGTCTGCTCATTTGGTTAAGCCATGGATTCTCAAGCAGGACATAGAGTCACTTCACTGGCACCCCTTAGGAGCTGGAAAGGGTATCGCTGACCACTGCCAGCCAGAGCAGGGCAGGCTTGTCTCCTGGGGACGGCCTCCCCCTGGTTTTGGCATGTTCATAAAAGCTCTTTTCTGGGGGCTTCTGAGGAAGGTCTCTTTGCTCTCCCCAGGCCTGCCCAGCGTCGGAGCCCTTCCTGCGTGACAGAACGCACCTGTCACTACAGAGCCATCTCGGGCTGGGTTTGTTAACAGCCACCCACATGTCTTAGTTCTCCGGACTTCAGCCCCAGAGAGCTTTTGCTAATGATAAGTCACAGCTAAAATTTTCCAAAGAGTATTTATAAAAAGTCCTTTGCTTTTTACACTCTTAAAAAACCGCAGGAAAAACTGTCCTCTGTGTGGCTCATCTGGTTTCATGGCGCACCATTTACTGAATGCCTCATCTGTTCCCAGCTCCCAGATGCCAGAGACGTAACGGTGGCAAGCATGTACTGGCCCAGCCCGTTCCGTGTACCTCAGGTGCATTACTGCTCACGGGCTCTGCAAGCGGGTTCATTTGGGGCAGGTCCGCTTTACAACCTAGGAGAGTGAGGCCCAGAGAGGTCACTAAGCATGGCCCTCGTCCTCAAGGCAGCCAGAGACACAGCAAATGTCGGCTTCAGTCCCAGGGTCCGGGGCAGGGATAGAGCTCGGTCACATGGAAGCAGGGGTGAGACCGTCACCCTGGCCCACATTCTGGGGAGCATGTGCCTAAGCTGAGTGTTGAAGGATGTGGGATCGGCCAGGAAACGGGGAGGCAGGGCCTGGTGAAGGCAGACGGAGGCTCACACAGGTGCTTCTGGGGGCGGCTGGAAGGAGCGTGTGCGCTAAGGGTTACTCACGGGGCCTGGGTCGCCCAAACCCTGCACACTGCACAGAGGACAGGCGCCTGCCTGCTTCTGAGATAACTGCTAAGCCCCCAGGAGTGTCCTGAGCCATCAGCGTGGCATCTGTGGCTCTGTCCACTTCTCCCCTTGCGTCACGTCACTACGTCCACGCTCATGGCTCAGACTTTATTCCGAGGGAGCTGTGGAGGGATGTGAAGACTGTGGAGGGCTGACATGGCCAGATAAATGCACAGGGATGGAGGGGCGGAGGCTGGAGGCTGGCGGCTGGGAGGGGGCTGGGTAATGGCTCAGGCCGAGAGCTCAAGCCCTGAGCCAGGACTCTGGGGACAGAGGAGAGAACTCTGACTTGGAAAATGAGTAAATCTACACCAAAATGAAGTGACAGTTCCATAGGGTCTGTCCTGGTGAACGAGGCCAGTGACGACCAGGACCTCGGGACTTTTTCACAATTGTGGCTGAACACGCACACACGCACACACCCACACACACTACCAGGAGCTGATACAGGCTCTGCACTGCTACCGAAGGGGCCAGATTTCCTAGAACAGAAGCCAACAGTGCTCAGGGGAAGGCGAGAGGAACGGAATCTGGAGGAGCGGTACTTTCCTGGAAAAAGCGAAGGGCGCGCCCGGGCTGGGCGCTGGGAACAGATGGCCACAGCCGCGGCCCGCTGCGGGCCGCCCGCGGAGAACCCGAGGCTGGAGGGAGAGGCAGATGCCTCAGAGTAACTGGAGAAGCTCCTGGCAGAGCTGCGGGCCCCACGGCCGCCCACCTTCCCAGGGGAAGCCGCAGAAAGAGCCCCCTGGGATTCCGCTCTGAGGACACGATCCACCCGCCGGCTGCGGTCCAGAGTTCTCGGCCGTCATCTCCAGCGTCACCCGCATCCACCCGCCTCACCTCTACCTTTTTCTTCTGCCGCTCTGACTCCTAAGTTCACCACGTACTCGGCCCTACTCTGTGCAGTGACGACGACGTGGAGAGGACGAAGGCCCCGCCCCCAAGGTGGGGTCACAGAGTCACGAACTCTTTGCAGTACCACGTTCATACAAGGGTTTCCGAGCACCTGTGGTGTACAGGCACCGTTCGAGGCCCCACTGGGAACGAGACCGAGGAGCACACAGTCCAGTAAGGGAGACAGGAAAACAAATGCCACAAAGAAGCCACGCGTCACGCTGGAAGAGGCTATGCGTGCGGGGGCGGGGCACAGACAGAAGTCCTCAGCTGGATGACGGCAGCAGGGGGCCAGTGTGGCTGGGGGCAGGTGTCACTGTCACCAGAGCCCTGGGACTCTCCCTCCCTCCTTCCCTATCCCAGCCCCTTTCCTTAGAGATCAGGAACAGGGGTGTAAGGGAATGAACATGGACACGTCGGCCTTGGACCAAGAGGAAAGATTAAGGAGGATGGGGGTGAGTGTAATGGACGGAATCATGGCTCCCACTTGTCCATGCCCTGATCTCAGACCCCGTGAATATGTGACCTCATGTGGCAAGAGGGACTCTGCTGATGTGACTGCAGCAAGGATCTTGAGACAGGGAGATTATCCTGGATTATCTGCGTGGGCCTTAAATGCAATCACGAGGATCCTGCTGTGGAACAGGGAGGCAGAAGGGGCGGGTCAGGGGGAGACTGGAGGGCCTGTCTGGAGAGATGCTGCGCTGCTGGCTTTGGAGGGAGAGAGGGGCCACGAGCCAAGGAGTGAGCGTGCCGCGAGAAGCTGGAACAGGCCAAGAACAGATCCCCCCTGAGATTCCAGAAGGAACACAGCCCTGTGGATGGATCCCTTTCAGACTTCTGACCTTGAGAACTCTACGAGAATAAGTGTGTGGTGTTTTAAGTCACTCAGTTTGTGATAACTTTTTACAACAGCGATAGGAAATTCAGGGGTGGGGAGAAAGGAAGAACGGGACAGAACCAAGTCTACAGACGGGAAGCACGTCCTGCAGTTGAGGCTGAGACGGGGCTGGTCTGGCCTGCCTCTGCATCGGGGCCGCAGGGAGAGGGGTGCTGCAGTCGCTGGGCCCCAGCAGCTGGGGAGCTGGTGGGAAAAGAACAGCACACTGTGATTCTGAAAATCTGGACATCCCCCCTCACCCTGCTGGGGTGACCTCATCAGGGGCGTGTAAGTGTGACACCCAGCAATAAGAGGCCATCTGTAATGGAGGGACAGGTGGCCTGAGAGCACCAAGGAGGGCAAGTAACAGGGATGGTGTCGGCCCCTGGGGCAGGATCTCCGTTTTGTTCACAGCTGTACCCCAGCACCTAGCGCAGGGCCTGGCATGCGGCGGGCGCTCAGTAAGTAACTGACCAACTGATAAGCAGTGACAACTACCACCCGCCAAGCACTGCCTATGTGGCACTGGGCCAAGAGTGCTAAGCAGCAGCACAGTGAACCCTTCCTGGATGGGAAACAGGCTCAGAGAGGTGATGTGACTTCTCCAAGGTCACACAGCAGCAAACACTAGTCCCGAGATGGGAGTCCAGATCTTTCTGGGGCTAACGCCTGAAGTTCTGCCTGGGGTATGGGAGGAGGAGATGGCAGAATCCATTCTTAAACCGTTCACTGGGCAGATGGGGTGGCAGAGGGAGTGACGTACACAGGCCAGCTTCTGCACCACAGCTGACTGGGGGCACGTGGGGCTGCGGGTCGGATCACAGAGGCAGACCGCCGGGCTAGTCCACCTACTGAAGGCAAAGTCGCGACACTACCTCCCTCCCTGATACCCCCGCTGCCCTTCGTCCGCCCGCCTCATGGCCTGAACGACGCTGCCCAGAGGCTCACACACCGTGGCTGAGAGCACCACCTCCTCCTTTGTAGCAGAAATGCTACGGCATTTAGGGAGCAGGGTGTCCGGCCAAAGGGCTCGATCTCCCAGGGCTCCTCCGCGGGGCTCGGGAATGTGACTCCAGGTCTGCTCGTCCACCGATGGGCGGGGGGTGGCCTGGGGCAGCGGCCTGCTGCTGCCCTTAGAAGTCCAGACTGGACTCCCGTGTGCTCCGAGAACAGGGCCTTTCCCCGTCCTTTTCTGTCAGTCACCTGGCAGGACGCAGCCTGTCGGCCTGAGCCCCCGCTTCTCTCCACTCCCAGCCCTGGGGTCTTAGATTCCAGTTTCGTCCCCCAGGCCTCGGTCTCATCTGAAAATCGAGGGCTGGTCTGCTCCACGTCAGACGCTCGTTAGCCAGTGCCTGGTGCAGCCTCCAGGCCCAGTCCTGGGGAGCGACGGGAGCAAGCGCTCCTGGCAGTCAGCCCACAGCCACCTGGTGGCGCTGCTGACAACGCTGACTACCCAGGAAGAACAGGAGCTGTCTCCGTGGGAACTTTTCCCCAAGGAATTAGCGGTTTAAGACCTGGAGGAAGTGCGACCACGGACTCAGAGAGAGCAGAGGGGGCAGGCAGAGAGGATAAAAGGGGGAGAACGAGAGACCCAGGGGACCTTTGCCTTTGGCCACCATCCACCCAGCCCAGGCTCAGAGGCCTGGCTGGCCCTCACCGTGTTAGTGCAGGGGCACCCGCCGCCCCCGCGCTGGCACCATCCTGTCAAATTGAACCACCGCCCGCTCCCCCCAGGTCCATCGACTCTGCTTAAATACCATATCTCCTGAATCTGTTCGAAAACCCTCTAACCCAGGGGACCCCAACCCCTGGGCCACGCAGCAGGAGGTGAGTGGTGGCCAAGCGAGCGATGGTTCATCCATACTGACAGCCGCTCCCCAGCGCCAGCATCGCCGCCTCAGCTCCTCAGGCATTAGATTCTCATAGGAGCTCTGGTCCCCGGTACCTAACAGGTCGAGGACCTCTGCTCTCACCCCCGGGAACCGATGAGCTCAGAGCCTGCCCTTCAAGAATGGGACTCAACTCAGAAACAATGGGCGGCTCGCTAACCGGATCTCAGCCAACTGGTCCCGCTGCCCCAGGCCAAGGTAGGAGTGTGCTCTGATCTCTGCGCTGACAGACTCGCCCAGGCTGCTGTGGGGCGGATGGCGGGAGCTGGTGGTGGCCTGGGCTACCCTGACCAGCTCTGACAGGACCACCCTGCCTGGGGGGGGCGCGTGACCAACCCCCGTGGCAGGGGCCCGCGAGAAGAGCAGAGCTGTTTTCCTACAGCAATTTGGCAGCACAGAACCCTCGGAGGGGCAGAGCTGTTTTCCTACAGCGATTTGGCAGCACAGAACCCTCGGCGCTCACCTCGAAAGGCCACACCTCTGCCACAGTACAAAGAGTCCTGGACAGGGAGGGTGGGGTGGACACACCCACCTGGGACTCCTGGGACTCTTGGTCCCAACTGCTTCTGGCCCGCTCCTCCCGCCCCATGACCAGCACACAGGAGGCCTCCTGACCTCCCGGGTATAACCGACATGCGTCAAGCGAGAGGGACCTGTGCAGAGACAGGCAGGAGGCGTGCGTCTGTCCGCTCCCTGGGGCAGGGGCCCCAGAACACCCCCCTGCCTGCTGTGCTGCTGTCTCTTCTCCAGGCGCAGGCCTGGGAAGGGACCCCTCCCGGTGTACTGCATGTTTAGATGTCTACCGTTCAAGTGCCCACACATCACTACAAGCTACAGACCAGGGAGGCTTTGGCACCCACGTTCCATTTCTCAGCCTACCCGATGACACAGTGGCAGCTATTCTAAAAATAAAAATTAAATTCTTTTTGTGAATAGGTCGTTTGTTCACATGGTTTTACGTTCAAAAGCTCGAAAGCGAACGCTGTGGTCCCCATCTTCCTGTCCCCACGGCCCAGCGATCATCCCTGGAGACAAGCTGTTAGGGTTCCTGTGCCTCACCCCAGAGATTTCCGACGCAGTTAAAACAAACGCACAGTTCGCACACACCCGCACTGTGCACCGAAAAGGCCACACGCCAGACGCGCTGTCCTCTTTCACTTACTAGACCTCAGAAGTCGTTTTAAGCAGGCCCAGGGCCCTCCGACGGAGGTGAGGACGGGCTGGGGGAGGGGAGGCCACCTGGCAGGGCCGCCGGCACCTCCGTGGCTCCTGGGTTCAGAGGTTCGCAACCTTCTCTCCCCTTTCTCCCTTCCTTTGAACACACTCTCTCCCGCAAGAAGTCACATCATGCCTAATTAGCCACTGCATTCTCCTTCCCGCTCCCGAGGCCTGGGCTTGTGCCCGCAGGGGCTCAGGTGCTGGGACAAACAGCTTCTTTCCCCACAGGGAGAAGCAGCCAGGCGAGACGCGTGTGGCAAAGTCAGGAGACAGAGAGAAGGCTGGAGAACCACCCCTCCCATCTTGAAATCGCGGGACTGGCAGAGATCTCGGGGAGACTGGCGCGGGGCCCCTTATACTTGTTTTTGCCGAGAACTGTTTGTTTCTCTGATATTCAAAGATTCCCCCCCTCTACTTAAATGCATTTTTAACATTTACATTTTAACGACACAATTAATACAACAGCCCTTTCTTGAAAATATTGTTTTGAACCTTAATGACAAAGCTAAGACACTCTCGATCACTGTCGCCCACTTGGGTCCCCACGCCCGAGAGGCACCCGTGCGAGAGCCACTGTGTATCTTTTCCGCGTCTGTGTATTCGCAGCCAGAGGACACGTTCTCATTCCCGTGTTTTCCCTACTACACAAGGAATCACACTGCACCTGTCACCAACTTGTCCTTCTCTTAGAATGTTCTTCAA
The DNA here is from genome assembly GCF_902729225.1 of Pteropus medius. Taxonomy (NCBI): domain Eukaryota; kingdom Metazoa; phylum Chordata; class Mammalia; order Chiroptera; family Pteropodidae; genus Pteropus; species Pteropus medius. The sequence goes on along the minus strand of NW_024347852.1, from coordinate 458,358 downwards.
TTCTGCGGGCTGCTGTCGGTCAGTCCCCAGGACTCCCTCCCACACTTTATCTACATCCCTACTGGTGGACGTTCAGGATGCTTCCGATTGCCCTTTATTATAAACAATACGTGCCTTGGGCTTGCGGATGGTGCTAAGGGGAACGGGCGTTTTTCCAGGACAGAGGTTTACCAAGGGATTACCGAGCTGCCCTCTGGCCTGCTTTTATTCTCACCAGCAGTGCCCAAGACAACCATCTCCCCACAACCGGCCAGCACCTGAGATCAGGAAAAGTTATATCAGATCTGCCAATCTGATATGTCAATTGCATTTATTTAAAAATAATGAGGAAAACACTAACCATTCAGCAGCCACCTGTGCCAGCACGTGTTGGGTAATTCACAAATACACCTTGTTCAGTCAGTCAACGAACATCCGCTGGGTCTTAGGACAGGACAGGCCCTGTGCTGGGCAAATAAAGACAATCTGGCCTGGCCACCACACTCAAAATCCCTGTGTTATCTAACTGTGATCAAGAGAAAACTACTGAAAACAGGTGTTCAGACAAAAACTCGTACTCAACAGTTCGCAGCAGCATTATTCACGACGGCCAAAAGGTGCGCTCACCCGCAACCACGCTTTGCTGCCGTCACCCCGCCCAGCCTCACCCGCCTCAGGGCCTCTGCACCTGCTGCTCCCGCCCCCTGGACTGCTCTGCCCCCAGATGTCCCATGCGCACTCTGTCGCCTTCAGGTCTTTGTGATGCCAGCTACTCAGGGAGGGCTGCCCTGGCTAGCCTTATAACTTAGCACTATCTGAAATACAATAATCTCATTTACTGTCTGTCTCCCCAGGAGAATGTCAGCCCCACAAGGGGCAGGATTTTTGTCTGTGATTTCCACTGCTGGTTCTCGAGTGTCTGTAATAGTTGCAGACCATGGTGGGCACTCAGTAAATGCCGGTCAATGGAATAAACAAATCCAGGGGTTGCGCTGTGCCAGGTACTAACTACAATTCCACTCCTAGGCATCTCCCGAGAGAAATGAAAACACGTCCGCATGAAACCTGTACACAGATATTCGTTAACGGTCAAAAAGTACGAATGACTCAGATGTCCATCAACTGCCGAATGGGTAAAATGCAGTATACGATGGAATACTCTGCAGCCTTAAGAAGGAACAGAGTATTGATACTGCCGCGAAAGCAACGAACTCTGAAAACCAGACACAAAGGACCACCTATGATCCCATTCATGCCGAGTGTCTCGAAGAGGCAACTCCAGAGACAGAGAGCAGACTGGTGGTGGCCTAGGACTCGGGGGTGGGGAATGGGGCGTGACCGCTAATAGGTATGGCGCTTCTTTTTGGGGTGATGAAACCGTTCTAAAATTAGATTGCGGTGATGGGTACACAACTCTGTGAATGTACTCAAAACCAATAACTGTACACTTTCCTAAACAGGTGTGGATGACACAGTATCTCAATAAAGCCATAAGCAAGCCCACCGAGCATGGGGTGCCGGGCGCGGGTTGAAGAATGGAAGTGGGCCACAGAGGCGGGCAGGGCTGGGCAGACGAGCTTCTGGAGACAGGCGCATGCTCTCCCTTGAGGATGAGTGATGGGGACGAGGGACTGAGGACTGGCTGAGGAGGCTGAAGCTGTAATGCTCCAGGCGGCTGCAAGGCCAGCAGGGGTCCCCGGGGAAAGGCAGGTGGGCACGGATATCACACCAAGGCATCAAGACCTGGAGAGGGGCTGAAGCACCAGGGCCGAGGGACTCTTAAGAGTGCAGTGTGTGCGTGTGCGTGTGTGCACGTGTGCACAGACAGAACCACACACAGCTGTGCCCTCCCCAGCCTCTCTTCAGTAATCGACACCAGTGTCCCAGGGGAGAGGCAATGGTACCAGTGGGGGAAGGAGATAAAGATCCTAGCCAGGCTGTGGCAGAGACGGTTGCCACGGAGATGGTTTCTCTAGGAACCAGGTGAAAGCCACCAGAGGTGGGGACAGGGTGGCTTTGACTCTGAGAATCAAAAGCGAACACACGCTGACGTTTCAGGACTTCACGGGCCGGGCTCTGTCTGCGGTGCGTTCCCTGTGCTGGCTGATGACCTTGTGAGGTGGGAACCTCCAGCTCTCCCATCCGACAGACGAGCAAACTGAGGTCTAGAGAACCTAAGTAACCTGCCCAACGTCACGCAGGTGGTTAGGACTGACCCCGCCGTCTGACTCAGAGCTGAGCTGGGGCCTCAAGAGCCTCTCCAACGTGACATTTTCTCACATCCCCCACCACGTGCCACGGCCAGTACCCTCTTCCCATTCTCGGACGACATCCCCGGCCATCTCCATCACCTTCCAGGCCAGTCTAGCTAGGTCTTGCTCCTGATGCGATTCAGTACTGTCTGCCTCCCCCAGCTACAGGTTGGACTTCCGGTGGCTTGGAGTGAAGAGGGGCACACCAGCTGCTCTTTCCTGTCCCCCTCAGGAATCTGGTCCTTCCATCGGTGGCAGTGGGCAGGAGGAGAAGGGCAAAGGGCTCTTGAACTAACCAGGCTGTGGCTCGGGGCCTTGAAGGCCGCTGACCCTCGAAGTTCACCATGGTGCGTCCCCACGCGCCTGTGCAGGGGACACCTGGGAGAACCCAGGGCACCGTGAGGTCTTCCCGCTGTGGTTCTCTGCCTGTCTCTCTCTCCTGCTCCCCTCGGCTCCCACTGATTGGCCATCGCAGTGGGTGCCAGCTGGGGTCAGGCCCTGCTACCTTCCTCTGTGCCCAAGTGAGCCCATGAGAACTGCGCATCCGTGGCCCACCACATGGCAGCGGCACAGGCTGTGTCCTGGCTGCCCCCTGACCCTGGGGCTCTCCGCCTCCCTTCCCCCGTTGGATGAGCATGTCTGCCCTGCCAGCTCAGCCCTGTGTTCTCCCGTTGGACATAAACAATTTCACAGAACACCATCATCAGCCATGGGCACCCTGACCGTGACAGACGAGACAAATATGAGACCTCTGGAGTCATGTCTCCACACAGACGAAAAGACAAACACTGTCCAGAGCACAAAAATGACCAGCCCTCACCCTCCTGGCTCAGAGCGATGGCTGCTTCACTAAGCACAGCACTAGCGCCTGTCGTCCCTTCGCCTCCGGAGAAGTAAGATACCCGGTCACGGCCTTGCCACTGCTTCCGGCCAGCACCGACCCAGAGCAAGGCCGTTTCCCCGAGCCCTCCCAAAGTCACCTGCCCCAGCCCAGAGGGGCCCTGTAGGGGGCGGGGGGCGGCCTCCCTAGCGCCAACAAGCAAGAAACTCAAGTTGCTCAGCGACACGCGTTCCTAGTGGCCTCTGGCTGGGGGCTCGGCCGGCTGGTAAGAACAGGTGGGGTAATCAGACACCAGCTCCCCCTCAGCTGCATCTGGCGCACACCTGACCCGCAGGGACCATTTACTGGAGTGCCCCTGCCCTGCCCCCCTCCTGTGGGTCTGGGCTGAGTCTGAGTAGACTCTGCTCCTTTTCAGTCTCCGTCAGTTCAGCAGAGAGGGGCCGGGCCTGTGACTGGCTCAAGGCAGATAGTCCCCCTTGTTCCCTGCTGTGGGCAGGGAGGTTATAGGTCTGAGGTGGGGGGAGATCACTGAGCCAAAGGTCGGGGAAGGCCCGCAGCCTGAGCCTATCCACACTTGTGCCTTGTTGGGGTTCCTCTAAATTACTTGCCAACCTTTTAAAACTTGGATCTCACAGAAAAACCTGGGTTTCCCATTTCTGTGAAAGCGGAAGCTCTGCACCTGCAGGCTGGCACCACTGCCCAGTGGGATGGGCCGTGCCGGGCCCTTCCGCTGGTCTGGGGCTTCACCGGCCCGCCCCGCACACAGGGCCTGCGGTCTGTGGGCGCAGCTGGCTGAGCCAGGCTCACCCTCACCGCTGCCCCTGCAAGAGGGTTCTGCTATTGTCCCTACTTTACTGATGAGGCCACAATGGCACAAGGGGGCCCGGTATCTTGCTGGAGGTCAGAGTGGTGACATCTGAGCGCCAAGACACTATGATGTCAGGTCCCTTCACTTGGCCCTGTCCTTTCCCTATGGCCAGTTCCTATGGGCACAGAAGGCAGGGTGCGCCCCAAGGCGGGTCCTACCCTTTATTTCCCAGATGAGGAAACTGAGGCTCTAAAAGGGGAAGGCGGCAGGCTGGATGATGGCTCCCCAAAGGCGCCCTAAACCTCACAACCTGAGTATGCAACCTCATGTGGAAAAGGCACTTTGCAGATGTGACTAAGGGTCCTGTGACGGAGACGTTATCCTGGATTACCTGGGCGCACCCTAATGTAGTCACAGGGGTCTTTACAAGAGGGAGAGCAAGAAGGTCAAAGGAAAGAGGAGACGGGATGACGAAGCGGAGGCTGGAGTGACCGAGGAAGGGGCCGCGAGCCCAGGACAACAGACGGCCTCCAGCAGCGGGAAAAGGCCAGGAAACGGATTCTCCCCTGGCGCCTCCAGAAGGGACGCAGCCCTGGTCTCCAGAACTGAGAGAGAATGAATGTGTTGTTTTAAGCCACTAAATCTGTGGCGCTGTTACAGCAGCGAGTGCAGACACCACAACGGAAGGTGACCGTCGAGGGAGCTGGTGCACGGTGCGGGGCCGACGAGGCTCTCAGAGCCGTGGCTGCTTCTGGAGAGGGAGACGCAGGCGAGCGAGGGGAGGGAAGGTGCTCAGGAGGACTCTGAGCCATCAGCCACGTGGCCGACCTGTGCCCTGCACTGCCCTTTCCCGAGCTGAAACAGCCTTGGCCTTCCTGCCCTTGTTTGCCAGGACACCCACCTACAACCCCCTCCCCCCATGGCCGGCGTGACCCGGGTACCTGCCCACGCACTGCTGCGGGATCACAGCACTGAATTCCCCGCCTCTGTGCATGAGCAACTGATCCAGAAGTGGACTGAGGCCCGCTGAGGCAGTGGCGCAGGGCTGGAGGCTGAGGGGACGATTCTGGGAACGAGGAGGGTCCCAACCTTGCCTTCTACGTGCTCGGGGAAACAGGTGTGTCCATGCACACCTGTCTGCGGTGGCCGCGAAAGCAGAGCAGAGTGCGGTGGGGACAGGAAGAGAAACGAACGCGCAGATGTGCCGGAGCCAGTGAACGCGGGGCTTCACCTGCAGCGTTTCCCGCAGCCCCCCAGCACCCCACGCCTCAGGGAGAAACAGCTAATGCTCACGAGTGGGCAGGCCCGTTCCGGCGACATCACGTCAATTTCCCTACCTTACCTTCATGCCCACCCTATGATGTGGGTCCTTCTATTCCCGTCTTATGCATAAGGGAACTGAGTCACAGGGAGACCATGCCACTTGCCAGGGGTCAGGTGGACTCGCTCCAGAGCCACTGTTTTGTCCCACCCTGCGGAAGGCAGCAGAGGCCCAGGTGGAGCCAAGACTTTGCCTGGATCCGCAGCCAGGACTAAGTGCTGTGGTCTTGGAGCCTGGGCCCATCTGATGCAAACTCGGTGCCTCTTCCATCATGCTGGACTGTCACCTTAACTGGGACACCAGTGAGGGGTTGCTCAAGAGTAAAGGTGAGGAGGCCCTCTTCCGGGGCAGAGGGGGTGGGAGAGGCAAGTCAGAATCAATAGAATTTGGCAACTGAGCAGCAGCAAACCTGAGGCGAAGGTCCAGGCTTGGTGGCCTCCCTGCAGGCCATGCCCGGGGCTGGGGGGTCCGACCTGAGGGAAGCAGACAGTCTCCCCGGGCCTGCAGGGCCTCAGGAGCTGTGCAGTGTTGTAGAGACTGACTCCAACCGGCAGTGCGATCGTACAAATGCCTTTCACCTCTTGGGGCCTCAGTCTTGCCCCCTGTAAGACAAGTGGGTTAGCCTCGATGACCCGAGGCCACTTCCCAGTGGCGAGCCTCAGAGTCTGCACAGGTGGCTGCTCACCCTCCCCCTCCGCCACCGCCCTTGCCGTGCTGGGGCCTCTCCCGGATCCAGAGCTCCGCTAACCAGGAAACTGTTGCCAGGTGTGCCAGGGCCCCCAGAGAGTCCCTCCACTACCCCTTCCCATCCCAGAGCCAGGGTGATGCAACCTGCCTGCAACCGCCACCTCACTCCCCAAGCCTGGTCTCTCCGCAATGAAAAAGAGTCCCCGGCAGCCCCACCCATGCTCCCAGCTCCAGCTCAAGAGCTGGAAGGGCTGAGGCATCTGGACCCCGGATGCTCTGTGAAGCTGGGGGGAGTTGACGCATTTCAGTCCTGAGGGGGACGCAGTTTGGGGTCAGGGGTGGGCATGAGAGAGGGCTCAGGGGACAAACACCTGCGCTCACAGCCAGCCACTGCCGAGCCACTGCCGAGCCACTGCCCATACATCAGAATATGCCGAGAAGGGCTGAGAGCCAAGTGTGAGAACTGGCACCCACTCAGCAGGACTGAGTGGAGCTGCTTGGGTGGAACGGCGGGCACCACAGCTGAACTGGGTGGCATCCAAAATCTAGAGGGAGAAAGGCACAAGTGGCTGGGACAGGGGTACCGGGATCCCTGCCCCTGCGCCTGCGCCTTCTCGGTCAGCATGCACCTCACCCAGCCAGCAACATGATTCCCATACTGAGCGAGTTCATTTCCGGTCATTAAAAAATATCCCACCTAACTATGCTCTCGAAAACTCATAATCCCAGTCTACGAGACAAAGCCAGACTGACGGACAGTCCACAGAACACCCAACTAGCACTCTGCACAACGGTCAAGGTCACGAAGGACAACACAAGTCAGAGAAACAGCAGCAGACCAGGGGATGCTAAAGAGACGCCATGACTCAGTGTCATATGGTGTCCTGGAGAGGATCCTGGAACGAAAAAGGGCATTAGGGAATAACCGGTGAAATCAGAATAAAGTCGAAGTTTGATTAATAGAAGTCTACAGATGGCTCCTTAGCTTAGCAAATGTACCACAGTAAGGTAAGGTGACGACGAGGAGGGAAATTAGGTGAGGGGTATATGGAAACTCTCCACTACCTTTCCTGCTACTTTTCTTTAAATAAAAAATTATTCCAATAAAAAGTTTATTAAAAATATGCTCTACCTAGTCCCAGTGCATAACCTGGACCTTCTCAGAAAAAGGCCCTGCGGGGTGACTGTGCCCTCCTCACTGCCAAGCACTCTGTCCAACAGTCTACCCTAATCCTTCTTGCTACTGCTCAAATCGCTACACTGACACGTGGAAGGTGGGTCCTTAAGTTTCACTTAAAAGGTGGCCGACCCATCATAGTTTTAAAGCACTAACTGCTTAGCAATGGAGATAAAACATCCATCTCAATAAAAACAATAACGAACCCTTATGTAAACACTACCGAATGCCAGGCACTAGGCTAAGTGCTTGACCTGGATTAACTCATTTAATCCTCGTGACAGCCCCCAAACACAGGTACTATCAATGGCCCCTTATTTCTAAGGGAGATCGCAGTTTACACAGCTAGTAAGTGGGGTGCAGTCTGAATCCAAACTCCCTGGCTCCAGAATCTATGCTAACCACTACTCTATGCTGCCTGGGTAATAACGTAGCCTGTAGAGACTCAAGGAAACATAGGGCGAGCGCTCAAATACCGACAGAGTGCACAGTGAGCGAGTGGTCTAAGGCAAAGCAGTCTGATCACTTGAACTCCGAGGGAAAATCCTGATGGGAACGGACGCAAGGTGGGGAAGGTTTCTGTGGGAAAGGCAAGGCCCGCACCCACACCGGCTGCTGGAGGGCCCAGCGCACACGAGGAGATGGCCTCTCTTTCAGTAAATCAAAGTGTAGTCTCCCATTTTTGGCAGGGCTGGGCAGTGGGGGGAGGCATATCAGTAAGTCAGGGCAGAAGCAGAGGCAGGGTAGGCAGGAGATGGAGGACAGGCTGGAGTGGGGGCGACGATGTCCGATTCCCTGCACCAGGGTGGGGCTGGGAATACCTGGAATAGGGGAGGGTGAGGATGGCTGGAAATCGACACCTTGCAAGAGTGGAGTCCCAAGAATGACCTACTACTGGCGGCTACTGGATGGTCGTGTCTGGGGCTCCTGCGGGTGGTGGGGGGATGAGACTGAACCCCACGGTTCCTATTAATAATGAGATACACCGAGCATACGTGCATGAGCCGGGCTCTGTGCTTGGGGCTTCCCGGGCGTCATCTGACTCTCACAAACGATCCCATCAGGCAGGGTTGACTTCCCTATCTCAGGCCAGAGGACTTGAGTCATTTGCCCAAGGCCACCGAGGCGGGTCTGTGGTGTGAACGGAGCGCTGACTGTGACTCACGCGGGGCTCTCACCCGCAAACAGCGTGTTCGGGGTGAGGCGGCAGCTGGGGAATGCAGAAGAGGAGCGTGTGGCCGGCCGGAAATCAGTGAAGCAGTGGGGGGAAAGGAACGAGAAACGCACCAGTGCGGGCCTCGGGGAGGGGGAGGGGACCGAACCCTCAGAATCAGAACCAGGGAAGCGGGCCTGGATCAGGGAGGAGAGAAAAGCAGGCCCGAGGGTGTAGGGGACAGCGGGCCGGCCCCGGCATCAGCACCAGAGGGATGGCCCCCCGAGCCGCAGGGGAGGGCGAGCCACGCTCCCGGGGTCGGAGGAGGCGGCCGGATCCCCGGGAGGAGGGCGGCGGGCCTGCCTCCCGCGGGGGGCCGCGCGGAGGCGGGGCGCGGAAGGATCCGGGCGGGCCGTGCTACGCCAGCCCCGGTATATCTGTCCCCAGTCCCCGGGGCCGCCTCATTCCCCATCCTCAGAACACGCCGTCTCCTCACGCCGCCGCGACACGGCCTGCGCCCGCGTAGCCCCGGCCATGGCGCTGTAGCCGCGACCCCTCCGTGCCCCCGGCCCGTCTCCGCGCTCACCGCGCCTGCGCTCTCCGCTCCCGCCTTCTTTCTTCAGCCGAGGCCGCCGCCGCCTCTCCTTTCCGCAGCCATGGAGTGAGTAACCGCTCGCCCCTCCCTCGCCAACCGCCTTTCCCGCCCTTTCGAAGCTCGCGGCCCTCACGGCCAGGCCTGGGGGGAGGGGGAACGCGAGAGCGAGGGATCACGGTCGCGCAGGCGCAGAAGAAGAGCGGCGCAGGCGCCCGGCCGAGCATGCGCACTCGGCCCCCCGGGGAGGGGGCGGTGCTTTCTTCCGGAAAGTGTTGGCGTTTAAAGATGGCCCGGGTACGGCTGGGTCTGTGCACTGGCCCCCAGCGAGGGTGTGTTTTTCTTTTTCTTTCCTCTTCTGGAACGATTCTGTCTGCGCGCGGTTGGTCACGCGCATCACCCCACCAGAGTCCGTATTAATGTGCAAAGGGTGGGGAGTGAGCAGCTGCACATGCGCACTGACCCTCAGGCGGGTGGAGGCGTGAGCAGTGGGAACCGTTCTACAGACGGAGCATGCGCTTTGGCTCTCTGCGAGCCAAAAGCTGGAAGGGGAGCGGGGCGTGGGCCGCTGTTCTCCGCCGGCCCCTTTCCGCCGTCCCTGCTTCGTACCGCGCTCAGGCTCGCGGCACAAAGTCCCTCCCTTTCATTCAGGCATCTGCTGGGGCGGGCGCTGGTTTAGATTGACAGGGTAGAAGGCAGGGCTTACAGACCACCCGTTAAAAAAGAGGGTGGAGCTAGGGTCCCAGGCACGGCGAACTCTCGGGCTTGGGAGAGACCATTATGCGAGGGGGCGGGGCTAAGCGATGACGGGTTTCTATGGGAGAAAGAGACGCTGCCTCTAGGGAATCTTCGAGAAGGGTGGAGCTAAGCTAGACTGGGGCGGGACTTGGAGGGACAGTGGTGATCGCTGCAAAGTTAGGGAAAAGTGGGATTTGAATGGAAAACATTGATGGAGGGGTGGGGCAGGGAGAATTCCCCTGGGAACTGAAGGGCCTAAAGGAAATGGTTTCGAGGAATTCCCCTGGGGCCTAAAGGAAATAGTTTCGAGCAAGGGATGCGGCTGGAAGAAAATCGAGTCTTCTTACAAAAGAATATTATGGGGTGGGTGGGTGGGAGGGGCTTAAGGAAATTCCCCTGGGAAACCATTAAGTTTCTCTATGGGAGAGATTGGGTCTTGGGAATTTTGAAGAAAAGCAAGTCGGGCCTGAAGAGAATTCTCTTGGGAGTGGATGAGGCGCAGAGATTTGGGGAAAGAAAGGGCAGATTTAGAATTCCGAGGGATGGAGGCATAGTCCCAAACCCAGTTGGAAGCATGAGGCAGAACCCCGGAGACGCGGGGGCGTGGCTTGGTTTCCCGGTGACTTCGGCTGTGAGCCAGGCTGGCCTGTGACCCCACCCACTTTTGTCTCACGTGTAGGTCCTCTACTTTCTCCTTGGTGCCTGTCTTCGCCCAGCTGAGCAACCTCCAGAGCCGCCTCCCAGCTGTTGGTGCAGCCTCCTTCATTGCCATCCGTGCCCAGCGCCTGTGCTGCAGCCATGTCACTCCTGGCGACCCTGGGGCTGGAGCTGGACAGGGCCCTGCTCCCAGCTAGCGGGCTGGGCTGGCTCGTAGACTATGGGAAACTCCCCCTGGCCCCTGCCCCCTTGGCTCCCTATGAGGTCCTTGGGGGAGCCCTGGAGGGCGGGCTTCCAGGGGGGGGAGAGCCCCTGGCAGGTAAGGGCAGGTGGAGAATAGAGGTGGGACATGGGGTGCAGGATTCAAGGAGGAGGAAGAATTTATTCAGTTATTCCCCTGATAATTATAATATGCCAGGCATACTCTAGTGATGAGACAGAGGAGACAAATGATGAGTGTGAGATACCGGGATATTTGGGAAGCACTTAGTAGCTGAACTAAAAAATGACATCAGAAGTCTACGGCCATGCCACCCTGAACAAGCCCAATCCCATCTGATCTCGGAAGCTAAGCAGAGTTGGGCCTGGTTAATACTCGGATGGGAGACCACTTAGAAAGACCAGGTGCTGTAGGCATAAAAAATAAATAAAAAATAAGGGATTATAAACTGAAGAGGTCCTTGCAATCTGTGAGCGCAACCAAGGGTTGCCTCACCTAAAATAATTTAAAAAATAAAATAAAAAATGACATCAGGGACCTAATTTAGAGAAGGTAGCCAGGAAACCCGCTCCAAGTCGGTAACGTTTTGGCTGAGGCCTAACGCATGGGAAACATCCATGAAAAGACCCAAGGGAAGAACTTTTCAGGTGGCGAGAGCAGCATGTGGAAGGCCCTGAGGCAAGAATTATTTTATTTGTTAGTGTGTCCCAAATGCTTGTCACATAGCAGGTTTTCAAGAATCAACAAATTAAAGATGAAGTGGGTGTGTTGTGTATGTGCACTTTAGTTTGCTGTTTAAGAATAAACTAGAGAGTAGATCCCAGATGGAGGTTAATCGGTAAAGAGGTTGTTGGAATGATTGAAGAAATGGCTGGTGAACTGTTTGTTGTTTGGGTCATTGGTCGGTTGAGTGGTTCATTGATGGGCTGCTTAAAAGGGTCGATTGGTTGGTTGACCGATTCATTTAGTTAGCTGATTGGTTGGCTGGTTTACTGATTGGTTGGTTAACCGGTTAATTGGTTGATCAGTTGGTTGGCTAGATGTTTGACTGGTTTATTGGTTGCTTGACTGATTTGTTGACTGGTTTGATGACTCATTGACCGGTTGGTAGACCCATTGGCTGGTTGGTGGCTTTACTCAATGAATGGGATGAACGAAGTAGATGAGTGAGCACCAGGTGGGAGGAGGACCGGGAACTCAAGGAACTTTGTCCTCCTCCAATCTTCCAGGTGATGGCTTCTCTGACTGGATGACTGAGCGGGTTGACTTTACAGCCCTTCTCCCTCTGGCTCCCCTTGCCCTCAGGTGCCCTCCCCCCCACCTTCCCACTCACCTGACCTGGAAGCCATGGCCTCCTCTCAAGAAAGGAGCTGGAGCAGATGGAAGACTTCCCTGACGCCTCGCCTCCCATCGCCCTCCCCACCACCGAGCGCCACCTCCACCACCACCACCACCACCACCACCGCACCAGCACTCCTCCTCCCTGTCCCCTCCCACCTCCCATGCCCTCCTCCCAGCCCCCCTCCCCTGGATACCTCTTAGACTTGCTGGCCATCTACCGTCAGCAGCAGGCAGGGCAGGGCGATTCAGGGTTGGCTCCCCTGCCCCCGCCACAGCAGCCCCCTCCTCCACCTCCAACGTCTCGCCCGGCCCCTTACCCCGTTCCTGCCACCACCCGAGGGGACCGCAAGCAGAAGAAGAGAGATCAGAACAAGTCAGCTGCTCTGAGGTATCGCCAGAGGAAGCGGGCGGAGGGCGAGGCCCTGGAGGGTGAGTGCCAGGGCCTGGAGGCACGGAACCGGGAGCTGCGGGAGAGGGCCGAGTCTGTGGAGCGGGAGATCCAGTACGTTAAGGACCTGCTCATCGAGGTGTACAAGGCGCGGAGCCAGAGGACCCGCAGCAGCTAGGCACGCAGGGGCTTGGTCTTCAGCTCTGGCTCGCTTCTGTTTTTGGGGCCGAGGTGGCAGGGACCCTTTCTCATTCCTCTGCCTCCAGCTCCTTTCCAACGTGCCCCTCTTCTCTCTCTCTCCTTTTATCCTTGTCTCGTTTCTTGTGCATTTCCGTTCCGCTCCTCTCCTCCCTCCCCGGGATCATGGAACAGTTTGGCCTTAGTCAACATGTGTACTCCTCACGTGACAGCTGAAGGGCTCAGGCCCCCGGGGAGTTCAGGGAGCTGGGGAGAGCTTGGGAAACCTCTCAAGCAGGGAGGCGAGGCCAGAAAGCTGTGCAGAATGACTATGCATATGAGGACGGGGGAGCCTTCAGGAGAGTAAGTCGGGGAGCATTTTAAGAATGGCACTTGTATAATAACGTAAGCAAGAAAAGCAAGCCAAGTGACCTTGGGAAGCTACATTTGGGCAGGGAGCCAAAAGGTGGCCAAGTTCAAAGAGCCGGTGGCTATGGAGGCAGGTGGGGAGCGGGGCAGGGCGGGCATGGCCATAGTTGGTGACGGGGTGTTCACATTAGCTGTGGGAGGAAATCAGTGTTTTGTGAAAGGTGCTGGGCCAGGGGCTGCATCTAGGTGAGGGAGGGCGGGGGGGGTGATCATTTTGTGGGTGGCGGCAGAAATAAAATGAAGAATTTCTTCTGGTCTGTGTGTCTTGTCTTTGAGAGGAGAAGTTGGGAACGAGGGCGGTCTTAGGCCAAAGACCAGAATGATAATGATAATAATAGAAATAACAGGTAATACCTATGGTCGAGTACACACGCTTGGCACACGGCCAAGGCCAAGAGGGGCCCGACGGAACCGGACGAGACCCACTTTTAGATTCAGACCATTAATTAATTACACAGCAAAAGAAAGGTTAGCCAAAGGTGCCAGCTGCCCATGGTCCTTGTCACACCGAAAAAGACGACGCCGAAACCAAAAGGGCTGGACAGCGGCAGCAGGAGTCGTGGGGCGCCCCGTGGGGAGGAGCCCTCGATCTGATGAAAGCCTCCGGGGAGCAGTTGAGAGGTGGGGCGATGCTCCCGTCGGTGTCGAGCGTTTACTACGTGCCAAAAGAAAGTGGATGGTGCAGTGGCATTTAGAACATCTGCAATTTGCCAACCGCTTCGATCCAGTTCCAACACACTTCGGTCGCTCCAGAATAAACACAGCCATTGAGTAGTCACTCCCCTCTCCCCCTCATTTGTCCTTGACACTTAGAATTCCATGAACTGAGGGAATGAGTTGAATTCTCGTTCGTCCTTGATAGTTTAGCCTTTGGGGTCTAGTGGGTTGGTGACCCCTCCAAAGATATGACCATATCCTAACCCCCAGAACCTGTGAATGAGACCTTAACGTGGCAAAGGCAAATACAGACTTTAAATCCAATGACGAGGGTCCTTAGTAGGAGACAGAGAAGGCAAGAAGGCCATGTGAAGACAGAGGCAGAGACTGGGTGACGCAGCCAGAGTTCCAGGCAAGTCCGAAGCCACCAGAAGCTGGAAGTCGGGAAAGGGATCCTCCCCCAGAGCCTTCGGAGGAAGTGGCCTTGCCGCCACCTTGATTTTGGATTTCCGGCCTCCAGAACTGGGAGAAAATAACTTTCATTTTAAGAGACTAAGTTTGTCGTAATATGGTACAGCAGCCACAGGAAAATAACGCAGGGGCCCTGCTTATTGTGCTGAGGACTGTCTTTTGATGTCCCATTTGGGTGACCCCCCCCCAGGCTCTTCACTGTCCTTTATTTCTTGGTGCTGAGCAGAACAAGATTAAAGAATAAGAAAAATCCATCTCTGGATTTTTTGCCACAGCCCAGCCTTTCTGTAGATGTCTACCCTGGGGACTCATAGCAGGGGTGGGGGGTGGGGGGGATAGAGACCAGACCGTTCAGAGTTGAACTTAGTATGAAGCATCCTTGACTGGCGTTGCTACCTGGCAGGAGCAAATGGAAATGTCAAGGTCCAAGTTCAAGTCCCTCTGCAGCAGCCAGGGCCCTAGGAGCAAAGTGTCTTCAATGCTAAGCCCCGCCTCAGGCTCCTGCATCCCCATGGACTTCAGTCTGTGCCGTCCTTGCCAATTACCGCACAGAAGATGATTTTCATATTTTGGCCGTCACCTTTGCATATATTTAAGTGAGATGGCCAGTTTGGACAATCTAGAACAGACACAGACTCTATCTCCATCTCGGATTCATCTTGTTCCATGCGAAGACTTAGAATGGTCAGCCTGACCTCCGGAATGTCAGTAATTTACCTTGTACATTGCAGGCCAGTGCAGCTCAACCCTATTTGTGAAAATAAAGGACTGAATGAAGCTTCACTCCAAAACAGATGAGGAGCACCTAGTGAGTTTTCTCCTCCAGAATGAGGCACAAGCTGGCACTGCCTATCCAAGCTGTGTGGCCTTGAACAGGTGGTGTCACCTCTGTCTTCGATTCCTTCCTTATCTGGAGGTCAGGGGTGGCAAACCCCGACCTGACAGGCAGCACGGATGTGGAAGGAAGTCACCCAGGGTTTGGAGGGGGTCCGGCCTGGGAGCTAATGCTTTCTGCATCATACTCTTTCTTAGTGAGCTGAAAAAAATGGCACAGGTGGGCAGGGAATCCATTTAAAGGACTTTGAACGGCGTATAAAGAGGACCAGAACAAAAAAACATGCAGGACCAGGTGGCATTTTGTGAAACTCTGTTGATGTGAAATGACTTCTTACTGTGCATCATAAAAATTTGGAAGTCATTGGCCCAGAGCCTCCAGCTTCTTGCACTGATTTCCAGAAAACAGACCCGATGGCAAGTCCCTTTCGTCCCCAAACAAACATTTCCGGGCTCCCGGCGGCCCCGTCCTGGCACGGGTCTGTCGCTAGGGGGCGCCCGTGCCCCGCCGTGAGCCGGTTCTGCTCGGGCCTCTCGGGCGGTCCAAGCCCGCGAGTCCCTGCGACACGCCGGGGAAGATCCATTAACTGGGACTAGAAGCCCTGAGCACAAATACAGGTCCCGAGCAGAGTGTGGCAGGAGGGCTCAGGTCAAAGGCATATGACTATCCTGAGATCAGGTCACCCTCCTTCAGTGTTAATTAACCGCCTCCCTGCGCCAGACGAAGTTCCCGCTTTGAGATCACATCCGAGTGGGGAAGGCAGACAAGGTCCCAAGTTCGTGACACCCCCAGTACAGGGCGGCCCGGGGTGTAAATCTGCGGCTGCCAGGCAGCTGTGGCCTTGGGCAGCCCGCTTTGCCTCTCTGTGCCTCCGTCTCTTCTGAGAATCACAGCACCAACCTCACAGGGTTGCCCTGAGCATTAATTGAATTAATATTTGTAAAGCACTCCGAAGGGGCCTGGAACATTTGTTAAACCAGTTATTAAAAATTCCCATTTTGCAGAAGAGAAAACTGAGGAGCAGAGCAGGGGCGAGAATCGTCAAAGCCACCCGCCTCCTCCGCGGAAGATCTCGGAGTTGAGTCTAGTGGTTCCGATCCGATTCGCAGCCCTGAGGCTTTTCCTGGGTGTTGCGCCGGGGGTGGGCGTGAACCCAGCTTCCTCGGCGGTGCGGAGGGCTGGCGCAGCCCGTGAAATCCCACAGGGGACACGACCGGCCACTGGCCGGGAGTGGAGTCGCGGCTGGGGCTGCTGTGAGGCCCCGTCTCCGGGCCCGTGCAACAGCCAGACAAGTAAATGCATCGTTTTTTTTACAATGACCAACATCCAGATGTGACAAAGGGACCTGGAGGGAAAGGCCGGTGAGCTGGCCAGCAGCGTTTCCGCAGGTGCTTTTTTCTCCAGCACTGCATGGTGTTGGATCACGAGGCGAGTTCGGGTGGCGGGACCCGCCCTCGGAGGAAAGGGTCTCAGAGCCAGTCACACTGACAGGTACACAGACGGTCCCCCCCACCTGCTGCTCTGTGGCCCCGTCCTCAGTGCTCAGCTGTGACTTCACCTGTAGTTTGCCGCATCCAGCAAGTGGTAAATCCTGGAAAATAATCCTCAGTGGAGACGGTGGGAGATTGAGACAAGACAAGACAGAAAGCTGGGATCGGGAGGGCCGCTGTCGCTCATGATGGAGCCGACAGCGATTTTATTTTTGCAGGTTGCTTTTATATAAAGCATACATTTGCCGGCTAAAATGAGATTGGCCCCACCCACCCTCCACACCCTGCTATAAGCCTTTGCGTTTCAACACAGCATTGTCTTCCCATCAGTTCCTACTTCCCATTCTTAGGAGGATTCCTGGAGACGAGGCAACCCTTGGTTGGCCTCACAGATTGCAAGGACCTTGTGGGCTTGCAACCAGCTCTCCACAAACAGCCCAGCCGAGGAGACAGGCAAACGAGCCCAGTAAATGCAGTTTCTTTCTTTCCTCCTTTTCTTTCAACCAAATCCAAAGTCATATAGACTTTGTCCTGTTTTCTTCCAGAAGTTTCGGTTTTGTATTTGAGTTAATTTTTATGGAAGGTATAGGTCCGTGTCGGGGTCTCAACCTTGGGCTTATCAGGATATAACCCCGTGGAAAGGCCAGGTACATCTACAAGTGGAAGGATAGGTGGATGGGTGGATGGATGCAGGCACAGACGGATGGACGGATGGATGGAAGCACAGACGGAAGGACGGACGGAAGGACTGGCGCAGGGGTGTCTACATCTGAAGAGTTGAATGAGAGTGGCTGCTGGGTAAAAGGCTGAAGGGGTGGGTAGAAGTGTGACAGCCTGCTGAAATGTGAAAGGGTTAAAGGGTAATTAAAACCTGAAACTGGACAAAGGAAATCTATACCTTAGGCCTAGTTTCTGGAACCCCTAACCGCATTCTGTTAATCATGAAACTTGTAACAATGAGCTCATACGCTAACTGCCAATTTTAGCCTGTGTAACCCTGCTTGCTTGCGTGGCATGAAAAATAATTGCATATAAGCTGAAAATTACTGTTTAGCCATCGCCCATGGGAACATAGGCAATCACCCATAGGAACATAACATTCTAACAAGCTTTCTGCTTCTGTACTCCCCGCTTGCACACCTGACCAGTGGGTTGACAGGTAGTAAATAGGAGAAAGATGGACCTTTGTGTTTAAGACAGAATGAAGAATGGGATTTAGGGCTTAAAAACCTTGTATCTTGGCATTTCGGGGCTGCTCCTTTGCACAGGACAGCCGCCGGCTAATAAACAGCCTTTGAGAGCATACTTGGT
Source organism: Pteropus medius (assembly GCF_902729225.1). NCBI lineage: Eukaryota > Metazoa > Chordata > Mammalia > Chiroptera > Pteropodidae > Pteropus > Pteropus medius. The sequence continues at coordinate 440,834 of NW_024347852.1, read as the reverse complement.
TTGGTCTATTCTATACAGGCCACAACAGAAGGGGTAAAAAAGGGGGGGCGTGCTAAACTTTTCCCAAGGGACCTTCTTTTGCAGACACTCGACTCTCTAAGCTCCAGTGAAACAATTTATTACCCAAGCGCAGTGGTGCTGATGGCAGGAGGGGTCCCCCCTGCGGGGGCTGGCTCAGTCCCCCGCCCCAGAGCTGGGGGTCTTCTTCATTCACAGCCCCAGCGGCTGGCAGGGGACGATGGCTGAAAGGGACAGTAGAAAGGCGGCCATTCACATTACTTGCAGCCTAACTGCCAGGTTCCCCGACGATAACCAAGACTACTGAGGAGTAGCGTCGTCTAAAGAAGTGGCAGGAATGTACATTCGAGGGATCTTTCTAGAAGCTTATGTGTGATTCTACAGCAGGCCTGGAGTCACATTTCTTCTCGTTTTTGTTTTTGTTTTTTTTTTCTATTTTAAACTGTGAGTTGAAAGTTCTGGAAGACAATAAAAAATGGCTGTTAGTGTCTTCTTCATTCCAGGAGCTCCCTGGAAGCCCCCACTGTGTGACGGGCACTTTCTGAGGACAAAGGGAACAAGAAACCTCTGTTGAGCTGTAGGAGGGGGGCGGAGACGGCAGATTAAACTGGGCTGTGCAGGAGCAGGTGGTAAGAGTCTAGAGGACAGGTGGGCAGGCGCCTCACGGCAGGGGGCGGGGGTCAGGGAAGGCCTCAGGATCCGAGCAAGAGCCAGTAATGAGGAGCCAGCCACGCAAAAACGAGGGCAAAGCGCTGCGGGCTGTGGGGACAGTGAGTGCAAGATCCTGAGGCGGGACGGAGCCCGGCCGGGTCTGGAATCCGAGGGGAGCACAGTGCGGGGGGCGCAGAGCGGGCTGGAGGATGCGGAGGCGGGGAGGTTGGCCCCGCAGACCAGGCAAGGAGCCACCCTAAAGCAGGGGCCAGGTGGTCTTTAAGCGACTGCAGCGTCATGTGCTCCTTAAGCAGCTTCTCCTAACCAAGGGACACACCTGCGGCTGAGTAAGTGGTCCCAGAGAGGAAGCAGGTCTGAAACTATAACGATCCTCACAGGGGCCGTTAGGGTTTGTGTTTTAAAATTTCCATGGCGCTGGGCGCACAGGAGTAGGGTGCTGTAAGACAGGCCAGCCCCGGCAGTGAGGCTGGAGCCACCCGCTCCATAAATCTGGTGGAGACTGCGGGCACCAGGCCAGCAACGTGAAGAAGACAGGGAGGCCAGAGAAAGATGTGCCCCCGTCCTCATGGAGATTACCACCGGTGGGCGACCATGACAAGTGACCACATAGTTCATCACCTCCAGGGGAATCTGGGGAGAGGGCAGGGGCAGAGGCCCGGAGGAGATGGACTGGAGGGATGCGGCGTGGTGGGGACCCAAGGTCTCCTGGACAGTGGGGGATGGAGGAGCCACCTGCTGAGCTAGAGAGGCGGGCAGTCGGGCAAGCCGGGTGAAGTCACGCCTTCACTTTGGGAGAGCATCTGAGGTCAAGGCCGAGAGCCCACCACCCTGTGGGGAAGACCAAATCCAGGGCCTGGCATTCTCGGACCATACTGTGAGCAGGCCTGTGCGCAGGGTTCGCACGCGTGTCATCTCGCGCTGTCGGTGCTGGGATGAGTGCAGGGCGCAGGGACGAGGGGCACTGTGACCGAGGTGCCCGCAGAAGAGGACTGCTGTGGGAGACGGGTTGCCACCCCGGAGAGTGCTACTCGGGAGGCGCTCGGACTGGCTCCGTCAAGCCTGGCACGGCGGACACCGGGGCTGACGGCTCTCCGCAGGGGCCCAGCAGCATCCTGGCCTCTACGCGCTGGCCGCCAGCGGCGCCCTCTCCCTAGCTGCGACAACCAAGCATGTCTGCAGACGGTGACAAATGCCCACCCGGAGGATACCTCGCCTCCACTGGAGAACCCCTGAGTCAGACAAACACGGAGCTCTGAGTCCAGCCAGCCCCGACGGACAGAGCGGGGCCTCGGAGCCTGGAGCTCGTCTTCTGAGGGGCTCGCCTCCCCGCAGCCCTGCCAAGAGGGACTATAAAGCGAACTTGGTTTTGTTTTGACATTCCCGAAATTCCTGCACGCTCTCGCACGGTGCTCGTGGGAGCGTCCACAGGTACAGCCCCGATGGAGGGTGATCTAGTTCTCTCTCAGGATGAGGACTTTGTCCACAGACACAGGAGCACAGCCAAGGCAGGCCTGGGCACACAGGTGTGTAAGGCAACGTGGTGCGTAAAACAGAAGCCGGGGAACCCAGCGGATGGTGGTTGAGAGGACCCCTCCCCACACGAGGGCGGGCGCTGCTGCCGCCAGCGAGGATTGGGAAGGGCTGAGAAGCCCACGGTGAAGAGCAAGGTGTGGCACGGGGTGCAGAGCCCTGAGTTACTGTGTGTGGGGGTTGGGGAGCCAACCCGAAGGACAGCAGAGACAACAGGCAGATGGGCTGAGGGACAGAGGGACGAAAGAAGGGCCAGAGAACGACAGGCCGATCACAGCTCGATGCTGCTTTTCAGGCCTAAAGCTCCCCTCTTGGAAATTTCTAGCTACAGGAGCCAATTCAATCCACCTCTTTCTAAAAGCCCCTTTGAGCCGGGTTTCTGCTACTCGTGATTCCTGGGATTGAAAAGAACCTTGTGGAAAAATCCAGCATCCATCAGGGAAGCTGGCTCCTGGAAAAAGCAGCAGGTGGTGTCTGGGTGGCAGGGCCCGGGGTGGCGAGCGGGGCTAAGGCTCCGACTCCGCCCAGGGGAACCCACCTAGGGCACCATGGGGAAGTCCACGGGGTCGTAGGCTGCCACCCGCAGATCCTGCAGCACGGCTTCCAGGCTGTTCCTCAGCAGAGTGTAGGGTGGCTTCTCGTCGTACTGGAGAGCCATGGCCACCTTTAGGTACTCCTGCAGGGTCTCTGTGGGCAAGACATCCCTGTCACAGAGGGGCCTGCGAGGGGTCCCCAGTCCAGAGCCTCGGGCTGTGCTCTGGTCTCAGCCCTGACGCCCACTTACTTGGTGCTTCCTGTGCCTGGCACTGCCACAGGCACTTAGATTTATGTTTTAAATTTTATAAAACATCAAACGTATGCAACAGCGGAACAGTGTCAAACACACGAGCCCGTCACCCGGCCTCAAGCAGACGACTCACAGCCAGCCTCCTTTCACCCGAATTCCCCCCGCTTCCCCGTCCTGCACTGTTTTAAAGCAAATCTCGGCTAATTTATGTATCTCTAAAATGGGACCAGCAGGCTTTTATAGTCAAGTCCAGAGTAAATACTTTTGGCTTTGTGTGCCAGGCAGTCTGTGTCACAAGGATTCGGCTCAGCTGTCCTCACGCACAAGCGGCCACGGACGACGGGTCAGCCGATGGCATGGCTGTGCCCAGCCGGCTTTATTTATGGACGCTGCCCCTTGAATTTCAGTAAGTTTCACAGGTCATGAAATGTTCTTTTGATTTTGTTTTCCCTAGCCATTTCAAAACGTAAAACTCTTAGTTCACTGGCTGACACACATAGGCCCAGGGACACCGTTTGAGAGAGAAAGGCTCTTCTGGCTGTTGTTTCTGTCCCCTAAATAAAGCACAATAGCAGCATCGTGCTTTAAAAAGGTGCCAGTTATGATGCCAGCAGGAACAGTCATAAGAGCCCCCACCTAGGGAATGTCTACCACGGATGGGGACTCGTTTAGTTTTGGGGGGGGCAGTGGCTCTGTGCACAGGGTTCTGCTTGAATTCTTAGGGCAACCCCGGAGGTGGGGGCTGTTTTTGGCCCGTCTACACAAACGGAGGCTCAGAGGGGCACGTTTACCTACGCACTGAAGCCCCCGGCTGGCACCTGCAGGTCTATCTGAGGAACTGGAGGCTGCGACGTCCTCCCCGGGGAGGGTCACCCCCGCCCAGGCACGAGCAGTGGGGCTCGTTCTTTAAGGAGCCAGAACCCAAAGCTGGAGGGGACGGTGACTTGTGCAGGGGCCGTGATTTGAACCCAGGGGTTTCGGGGAATTAAGAAATGAGCCCTGACAGAGCTGGAGGGGACAGACTATGCATCCGCGGTCTCCTTCCGCCTCCTGCTTGGAGAGCAACGTAGAAGTTCCACAGAAAGAGCAGAGAGAACAATGCAGACAACACGAAACCGGCCTCAACCTCCGCCACAGGGATGGACCGGCCTTAAGAATGACGGTCTGGCCGAGCCGTGAGCGCTGTACAGCTGCCGGATGTATGAGCATCAGGACAGAAGAAGAGCTCCGGCGGTAATTCATGAAAAAAGCAGGACGGCGACCAAAATGTATGTGGGGTGAGCTAGTTTTTGTTTAACAAAACCAAAAGTTTTGTAAAAAAAAGCGATGGTTTTGTTTGCTGTTCTTGCAGAGCGAGGGCTGGCGCCAGGGGCAGGGAGCAGAGGCTGGGTAGCACCCCCGTCCCCGCCCGGCCCGCGTGGCCCTTGGCAATGGGACTGCCGCTCCTCCCCTCTGGGGAGTGGGCTGGCTTTGTGGCTTGTCTGAACGTGGCAGGAGAGGTGTTCGGGAGGCCTGTGCTCGGGGTGTCACTCTTGCCCTCTTGGGAGAAGCTGCGAGAAGGGCCAGTGCAGCAGGTGGCAGGGGGCGTGGCCCCGAGGAGCACAGACAGGGTGGGTGGGGGGTGGTAGGTAGTGGGTGGGGAAGAATGGGGTGGGGGAGGAGGGCGCTGTCCCAGCAGAGGCCTCCTAGATCTTCCCGTGACAAGCCAGCGCCAGCCACCAGATGGGAGGGAGTGGGACCACCTGGACCAGCCGCCCCCATCAAGTCACCGGATGGCGGCACCGGCAGGGATGTCTCGGTGAGATGAGTCGATCAACCACCCGCCGAACCCGGCCACACGGTCCAAATAATCGCAGAGAAACAACATGGCTGTTGTTTCAGGCCACTGAGTTTTGAAGTGGCTTGTTACGAGGCGACAGATAACCAATAAATATGCGCTCACCATACTATTAGCGGTGATCACTTTGAAAGTATGACTGGGGAGGGGACGAGAGAGGGCCAGGAACTTTCACTTTCTGTGTTACACGGTTCAGTTCGGTTTAAATTATTTTGTAAGTAAATATAATATTGGTATTTAAACCAAAACCCCGTAAAGAAAAAAGTAGAGATTTTAATGTCAGAAAGTTAGAGACAATCTAAACGTTTATCAGTGAAGAACTGGTGAACTAAATTAAGATATATTCACATGATGGATTCTATTGTACATGATGGATTGCTGTACCCAGACCACTATTTTGAAATGTGTTTAAACTGACGCATAATTACAAATCCATTTTACATTATAACCTGTTACACACACACACACACACACACACACACACACACACACACACACACGGATGTATCTCTGAAACTAACATCTCACATACGTTGCCTTAACTCCTGCGAGGCACTCATAATTTTTGTCTGTTTAAAGTTTTAAAAATCATGTTCTTGACCTATTGATTTCATGACTGAGCAATGTGTCACAACTACAGTTTCAAAATACTGACATTAGACGTACTTTAGCATGATTAAAAAAAAATGTTGACAGAATCCTACAAACACCGACACAGAAAATCTCCAAGATATACCTTTCTTAAATGAAGAAAATAATATAAAATTGGAGACCAGTATACACGATTCAATTAAAAAAAGCCAACATTGTGTGTGTGTGTGTGTGTGTGTTGTTTTTACTATTCGGGAACGCTTCAGAATTGTGGGGGAGATTTTTGCTTTTCTACAATGAGCACATATGTATGTGCAGTTTAGAAAATTCGAAGAAAACAAAGGGGTGTAAAGAGAGGCGCCCTCAGTCCCTCCCCGGCCCGCCTGTCCCCCCTTCAGGACATACCTGAGGGACTCATCCAGCGACTGCACTGTCCCACGAGGGCCTCTGGGTTGTCAAGAAACCTGACAGGACAGAGGTACATGCGAAAGGTCTTTTAGGGAGGGGAGAACGACCTGTGACCAGGTCTCGCAGGTGTACAGGCGCCTCGCTCTGCGCGGTGGTCACGCTCCGCACAGCTGCCCTGCACGCCGAGCTAGTGACTTCTGAACCTGCTTTCAGGGGCAGCACAGCATCAGGTTCCTGCGAAGCCCTGATCGCATTTTCATGGCTTTATGTGGGTCTGTGTTTAAAGGCACCGTATTTAACATAATGAGGATTCATCCACGTTGAAATCACAGCCGGCAGCACTTGGCCTCGTGCCTGAAGGAGGCCCCCTGATACACGAGTGTTCTCCTTGGGCCACGTCGCGAGCTCCCCGCACTGAGGGAGACCGGATGGCACTTCAGTACTACGCCTGGGGCTACATTAAACCGCGAAATCGCCAACACGGAGCACAAAGCGTGGAAAATGTGGCGTTAGATAGACCGCATAAAGGACACTGGCTTCCCGCCTGAGGGCCAAAACGTGTCTGACCTTAGCTGGGATTGAGGGTACCAGGCAACTCAAAATCTCCTCCACTCTGTGTCCGAAAATGACCACAAAGGGCCGATATTGATATTGAGGTGACAAATACATTTTAGTGAATAGGCAAATTCACAAATATGAAAGCTGTGAATAATGAAGATTGACTACCGCGCCATATATTTATTATTTTACACACACACACACACACACACACACACACACACACACACACCTCACACACACACACACAACCCCCACCCACCACCCCCTCTCTCTCCTCTTGGACCACTCAGGAAAAATGGAAACTCGTCCACTTCCTTTACTCCATCTCCATCCTTGGAGTCTCGGCCCACTGTACCTTCACTGGCCTGGACCACTGGGCTGGTCCCCCAGTCACTAGGCGCTGTCCTTCCGTTCTCCCACAGCCCAGAAGCCCCAATCCCCAACCTTCTCTCCCATCCCCATGCTGTGCACAGCTCTGGGCCCAGCTCAGCACCCTCCCAGCCTCCTGTGCATCCCCCACATAGCCCCAGAGTCTTCCTGCACCCAGAGCTGCCCCGCTCCTCTCTGCTCACAGCCCTCGTGGGGCTCCCAGCACCCTGGGAGAAAGCCCCTGGTACGAAGGGCTGCTAGCCCCTCCAGCCTTGTCCCCGACTTCCTCCCTCCCGCCTCACTGCTCCAGCCACACCAGATATTGACTAGTCCTCCAACCAAGTCCACCCGTGTCCTCTGCCTCTGCACACATCGTCCCCTGCCCTGGATGGGCTTTTGCCACCTGATGCCCGCCAGGTGGCTGCTCTCCTTCTGGACACAGTTCGGGGCTGGCCTCCCGGAAATTTCTCCGCTCCAGGTAGAGGAGGTCACTGCCTCCTGAGTGCCTGTCACCCCTGTGCAGAGGTCCACAGATGGCCCGCAGCAACGAGAAGAGGAAGGCCCAGGTCGGACCATTCTCCCTCCGCAGGCTAAGGATGTGTGTGGTGACTGAATGACCGGAAGCCAGTGATGGCCCGAAAGGGCTGTGCCATCCTCAGGATGCTGTAAATTGCATGAGTTCTTTCCCCACAGGCTGTCGCTGCCGTGGGACCTCCCTGCCCCCAGGGACCAGATCTGACTCACGCAACGGAACGCCTTGGGGCACTGCACTGTTCGACTGTTTCGGATAAACTACGATGTACAAGGAAATGAAGAAATATTTGTTGAGTGAATGGAAAAAGGTCATGCACACCAGTGAGAGGTTCTAAGGCAGGAGACTGGTACTGGTCTGCGGCCTGTTAGGAACCGGGCCACACAGCAGGAGGTGAGCGGCAGGGGAGCGAGCGAAGCGTCATCTGTATCTGCAGCCGCTCCCCAGAGCCAGCATCACCGCCTCAGCTCCGCCTCAGCTCATGGTATTAGATTCTCATAGGAGCACCGGTCCTGGTGCCAAAAAGGTTGGGGACCGCTGCTCTAGAGGACAAGTTAGGGTTCCAGTAAACCTGCACCTACCAACACTGCCCCCGCGTGGTCCTTGTAGTTACTGCGTTGAGTCGCTCGCCTGGGCTGGGGGGTCCAGGACAACAGCATCGCCCACCACCCACGTCTCCCTGTGGAGCGTCTTCCTGTGCCCGGCCCTCCCTCCGAGGTCGTGGTTGGGACTGTGGATCTGGAACGAATGGTGACTCGTACCGAAATCATCAATATCAAAATGATTGCAAGGACCCATCTTACTAACTCTGCGCCAACCTGGCGGTACAGAACCTCTTAGCGAAGTGCTTCCCGTTGGCAATGGCCTCTTTGAAGGGGAAGGTGGAAAAGCCATGAAAAGAAGATCCGACCGTTCTTAGGAGTCAGGGGAAGCGGCGGGGGAGGATTCAACTCAGCGGAGCCTCGGCGGGTGGTTCCACTGATGACAAGAGATGCCCTCAGCTGATTCACCTCTGGGTGCCCAGCATTTCCCAGCACAGGGACTGGCACACAGATGTGCTCAGAAAACAGGTTCTGAGTGAATGAATGAATGAATGAATGAATGAAGGGCTCACGTATGTGCTGTCCTGTCTGCCTGGCAGCCCCGCCACTCCCTTGCCTGCCTGGAGAACTGCTTTGCTCTCTGTGGGCTGGGTTAGGGGTCTCTGGGTGAAGGCTCCCAGAAGCTGAGGCCAGATCACGTGTCTCCCCTTGGCTCCCACAATGCCCCAGGGGCTGCTCCCACCCTCACACGCAGTGCCTGCCTCCTGTCTGTCACCTCCCAGCCTGGGAAGCCCCCAAAGTCGGGGCACATCTGCTTGACCTGTGTGTCTACACAGAAGCCTGGGCCTGAAAAGGAACGCTCATGCATCCATTCCTTAGTCCGTCACTCACTCCACAACCATTTCATACGCACCCACGACGTGCCGAGCACTGTGTTGCGAACAACACGGTGACAGAGCGGACATGGCTGGTCCTCTGCCTCACAGAAATGTGACTCAAGGGGGAATGTGCTACCTGTGACCCAGTGTCACCTTTCCCATTCAATGGCAGAATCCCAAGGGTCAGCAGCCACAGGCCGGAGACATTTCCCAGCCCCACTGCAGCTCAGGGTGACCACGTAACCAAGAGATCACTGTCTCTGGTTTCGCCCTTTAAAAGTAACGGGAGGGACGGCACCAGAGCTCACAGCCCTCCGGAGAGAGAGACACGTGCTGAAGGGGGCCACGGCGCTGGCCGCCCCTGGCCTCCGACCCTGGGGCTCCCAGCGAGAGGAAAATAAACATCTACGCCGTTTGAGACTGTGTTTCGGGGTCTCCCTGTAAGAACCAACACAACAGAATGAGCAAAGGAGCAGGTCACAAACCTCAATCGCACTCGCTGCTTTAGCATCTGGGCCGGATGCTCCCACTGCCTGTGTTTACTGATTCTGTGAGTCATCCTTTTCGCCTGGCTTCATTTCAAAAGTGGAAAACTACTAGAAAAACTAGAAAATAAGTGCAAAATGAATTCCAAGGGAACAGGGCCGCGGCTCGTGTCCTGGCGGGTTCCGAGGCTGGCTTCTGACGCGGAGGTTACGCGTGGAAGCCCGGCAGCCCGGGGCCTCGCTTGCCGCCCCTCCCTCCCTCTGCAGAGATGTTCGCGGCATGTCGGCCGCAAAATGAGCCCTCCTCCTCGCCTCGCTGCCCTGCTGGAGGTGATCTCCCTGTCACCACTGGCTTGAGACGTGCCTGGCCGTTAAGTCTAAAAGAGGCGCACACGCCCACACCCTGACCCACGCCGACGCCCCCACTGGCGGACCCTCAGGACTCCGACCCCACGGTCCCCCTCAGTCTGCCCTCAGACAAGCTCTATGCCTCACTCTGACCTTACTGTCTCCCCCACCAGGTGTGAGTTCCCTGGGGTGGGGTGTGTGTGTGTCTTAGTTATTTCTGTGTCCCGGGGTCTAGAATGAAGCTTGGAGCATAGTAGGTGCTCAATACGCACATGCTGAATGGGGGAAGGCTGTGTCCAAGTGCCACTAACCCACCTGTGAGCCTCCCGCACCTGGGAGACACTGGCCTTGAGGTGAAAGGGCCTTCTCTGCAGTCGCATTGCCTGAGCGTTGAGTCTGAGTGTCTCTACTTAGTGGCTGTGTGACCGGGGCTGATTACCTATGCTCTCTGTGCCTCCGATGACAAGGGCGCTTACTTCAGGATTGTTCTGAAGATGACATAGGAAAGACTGAGGCGGTGCCCGGTGCACACAAGCATATGACAAACACTGGCCTTGAACATGTCATGATGAGCAAGCCAACGTGACAGGGGCAAACCCTTTCCTCTGGACACGCACAGCAGACCTGACGCAGTGGGGGTGACGGAAGGGGCTCCTGCGCGGTGACGACTGAGCGAGAACCCGAGGAGCAGGGGATTCAGGGCATGGTGCCATTTATGCCAACCAGACGCACACCCAACGACGACATGACATATTTTTCAAGAACACAGATACATCTAAACAAACAAATTTAGGAGAAGTATTCAGAGGTAGTGAATTAGGAACGTAGCTAAAAGTTCACAAATACAGCACTAAGTGGAAGAAAGCAAGAAACAATAAAATTTAGAGCAAAGTACCATTTATGTAGGTTAAATACACTCATATGTTGTTCAAGAACACAGACACATCTATACAAACTTATTAGAAGCAGTAGTCAGAGGCAGTAAAATATGCATATACAATGACGTGGTTAAAGCTGAACAATATAGTGTTGAGTGAAAAAACCCAGAAGCAGATGAGGTTCAGAGAACACCATTTGTAGAAGTCAAACACAGACAATGCCACCATCGCACAAGCTTAAGGATACAGATACGTTTAAGCAAACGTGTCAGTAAAACATACACTAGCCACATTTGAGGTGCCCTCAGTTGAGAGAAGGCAGGTGGGGGATACAAAAGGAGCAAAATGGAGAGAGGCTCAGGATGAACCAGCGGCTCAGCGCGCTGAGACCTGAGAAGTGGGACGGGCCAAGGCTGTTCACTGGAGCTGCCCCTCTTCCCATGCGACATGCTCCCCGGAAAACCTCACCCTCTCCCAGGGCTTCTGCTGCCCACCGAGATACCGCCAGGCTCTGACTCTCCGTGTAGACTTCACTCACGCACTTCAGAACGGCCCCTCCTGTGACTCCTGGGCAACTCTTAGCCTCCAGACCTTGAACCCCAACCTCTGAACCCACGGGCCTGATGCCCACTGTCCTTGGTGCTGAAGACCAAAGCGCGCATACTAATGTCTTCCTGCGCCTCGTTGCCCTCTGTCCGGGGTGCTGAACCTACTCCTAGCACTTCTGTTTGCAGCCAGCTCAACCCCGCTGTCCTTGGTGCTGAATGTCTGAACCCAAACTAGCAGGATCTGGTGGTTTTACATGCACAGGTGAGGGAGGCAAAATGTGAACACGGGTGGCTGGTGTTCCCCTATGCCGGGGCAGGGCCCAGACCTAACTGTTTGGGTTGCCCGTGTGCCCACGAAGGAATGAACGAGCTGTGGTGTCCTGTGCACGGTGAGCATTTTCTACGGGCCAGGCTCTGTGCTGAGTGCTGCGGACCCGACTCCCTCAAATCTTTCCACAGGCCCTGTGATGGGTGCTCACGAGACCCCTCACCGAGGACTCTGAGGTCTGTGGTGGTCGAGATGCCCACCCACACACTGCAGTGCTGGGGCTGGATCTGGCCCACGCTCCTGTCTGCTGGAACGGACAGCAGAGCACATGCCCGAGAACTACACGGGCCTGGGCGCTGGGATGCTGCCTCCCCTTCCTTTCTGTCCCCTGCTGGGTTCTGAGACTCTGCCCTATTACAGGGCTGCCAGGGCCAGTGCTGGGCTCTGCTGACCCCCAGACTCACTTCTGTTTCAGCTTCATGACATCCTCAATGCTGGAAAGGAAGTTTGTCCATGGCAGGGTCCCGTAAAGCCACTTCAGCAAACAGTAGCCCAGGGCCTGGAGGTCGCTGCGGCGGGAGGGCCCTGGGGAGGGAGGGAAAAAGGTGGCGGCTCAGTCCAGACGCTTCACTCACTGACACGTCCACCCCGTCTTTCTCTCTCTCACTGACTCGACTACGCGCTCGCGCACTCAACCACCCAAACCACGGCTCTCGCCTGTTCACTCCTCACTCTCGCCCTCTCAGCCGCCCCTTCATCCCTGCTTCGCTAGCTCACGGTCTCGTCTACTTGTCTTTCATTCACGTTCTCATTCATTCAATGAGCCCTCAGAGCCCTGTGTACCAGGCCCCATCCCATTCTCCAGTTCTAGAAGAGTCTGGATCATAGATCTTCACTGTCTAGTGGGGACATGGTTATGTTGCGGGATTACCTGAGCTATGGAGAAAGCAGAACAAGGCATGAGGAGCACAGGATACAGCCTCGGTAGGGAAGCAAAGGAGACCACTGGGTTTTATTTTTCTTATGCTTCCTAAATGCCATGACTTAGACAATTCGTGTAAGCATTCAACAAACACTGAGAGTTGACTGTGCCAGACCTTCTGCCACCTGATGTTTGGGGCACAGGCACCATCCCTTCCCTGGATGAGCTGTCTGCTGAGGACGCGGGCAGGCCTCAATATCAAGGGATTTGGGAAAGGGGCTGAGACCTCCTTAAGGAATCTGCCCTGGGCTCTCTCTGCATTCCAAAAAATCCCATTCCTCTCCCAAGACTAGAGCTGACAACTCCCGAGATCCTGCAGACACCTGAATCTCTGTCCAGACTTGACTTCTGTGTTCCAGACATGAACAGCCAACTGCTCCCTCAACAGCATCTCTGGGATGACTCTTGCGCAATGCTCATGTTTCAAGTCTACACCAGATCCTGAATGTGAACCTCAAGGCCTGCAGGGCCTCCTTATGCTCAGCAGCCCTCTGTCCTTGGTGCTGAACCACTACTCGCAGCTCCCTAGCGCTCAAGGACACTACCCACGGTTCTGAATCCCTACTGTGGCTTCTGAAGCATGACTCCAGTGTCTGGTCACCTCTGTGCGTGGCTGTGAAGACCTAGGACTGCCCCTGTACAAGAAGCATGTCTGCACAGTCCCCGAACCCTTTCCCGGGCCTCTTACCACATCCTTTGTGCAGGTCCATGCTAATGAACTCGAGGTCTCCCTCATGTGGGCTCCTGCTACCTTCCACGTAGGCCACGTGTCTGCCACCTGGGGAATAGCGGAAGGCGAAGCCGTAGCCTCCCAGGATCACCTGTGTGGACATTGGGAGGAGATGAACAGTTTGGAGATTAGGACTCTGGAGTCAGAGATTTAAACCGTGGGTACAATCTGAAATAACCAATGCTAAACAGTACGGAAGGGTGTGAAGTGAAAAGCACCCAAACCATCTGTCCCTATCCCTCCCCAGCCCCATAAACCCACCACCCAGAAGTAATCTAATACTAGTAAACAATAAATGAGTAATAATAATAAATACACTAACGACAAATACAATAGCAGTTTCTTATGCGTTGTTCCCAATTGTTTTCTTGGAAATCGGTAAGCACGTGTAGACGGGAAGGGGCTCTAGTTTTCTGCAGCGTGATTGCGCTCTACTTCCTGTCAGGCTCTCAGCTTTTTGCATTTTAATAGTGGTTCAGGGCATAAATGCCGGAGTCAGACCAGGTTCAAATGATGGCCTGGCCCTTAGTGGCCATACAACGTTGGGCAAGTTATGAAACTTCTTCATGTTTTGATTTTTCCATTTGTAAAATGAAGACAATGACAGTGCCCACCTTGCAGGATTATGAGGCTTAACAAAAAGTAAAGTGTTTATCCGCCAGACACACACAGTTAGCCACATCTGCTTTTTAATGCTGCATGGTTTTCTGCTGTATGGATAATGGACAACTGTTGCTTTTGTCCACAATTTACATCCTTTTCCTCTAGTCACAATTTGCAATATTTAATTTTACGAGTCAACCTCATTGGGCTACAGGGTGCCCAGACATTTGTCCAAATAATATTCTGGGTGTGTCTGCAAAGGTGTTTCTGGAGAAGATTAACACTGAAATCATATTCTATGTAAGTCATATTCTAAGTACCTAATGTGGATGGACCTCGTGCAGTCAGTGGCAGGTCTGAATAGAACAAAAAGGCTGAGTGACAAGAACACCTCCTGCCTGACTGCACGAGCTGGAACACTGGTCTTTTCCTCCCTTGAACTTGAACTGAAACCTTGGTTCTTCTTGGGTCTGAAGTCTGCCAGCTTTCAGACGGGAACTACGCCGTCAGCTCTCCTGGGTCGCCTGCTTGCCAAGTGCAGATCTTGAGACTCACACCCTCCGTAACTGTGTGAGCCAATTCCCTACCATAAACCTTTCTGTAAATGTGTGTGCACGCACACACACACACACTCTGTTAGTTCTGCTTCTCTAGGGCGCTCTAATATAGTTCTGGGATTTTTCTCTGGGATCACCTCTCTCAACTCTCAGTCCACGTAACTGAGGTGGGGCTCTCCTGACCCATTGCCACTGGGTTGCTGAGCTGAGGGGACTGAAGCCTGATTTGCTGGTGGTGATTCTGTCACCAAAAGGGAAGAGAGTTTGCCTGACAGTGAGCAATGCACCAAGAAGAGGAGCCCAGGGATGGAAGAACCAGTTTCCCAAGACAGGGCTTGCGTTCCTGGATTCGGCCATGCCTAAAGTCAGTCCTGGATTTTTCCACTCCATGGACCAATAAACTGTACTCCCTCTCTCCTTTTTCAATTTTTTTACTTAAGTCATGTTAAATTGGGTTTTTGTCATTTGCAGTTGAAAGAGCAATTAAAATTTACTTTAAAACACTATTTAATCAGTACTCTACCAAGAATATATATTTAAGGTCTTCTTATTACAATCAACGTTGTCAGGGACATTTCATATATACACCTTAGAACAATCCTATGAATATATAAATAGGGTATATCCCTAAGGAACTGGTGCATACAAAATTTTGACTACTGTATCCAAGTTTCCTTACAAAAAGGCTGCCCAACAAGATAAAAGAATTTCTATTTCCTTACATTCTTATCACCAATATATATTACCATTTTTAAAAATATTTTTTAATTTCACTAAAGGGTGAAAATAATTTCCGTTTTTATAATTTTTAGGGAGGTTTATCATCTTTTCAGATATTTAACTAACCTGTGGGTTTTTCTATGAACTACTTTTCCTATCATTTGTCCATTTTCCCACTAATTTGCTTATCTCTTATTCAAAGAAGCTCTTTATATATGATGGAAAGCAATCGTTTGTCTGCAATAGCATTGTAAAACAAATGGAAGTTTTGAGACAGATGAGATCTGGAGCCCAGAAAACCCCCAGGATGGGGAGGACCTGGCTATTACCTGGCTCAGGTCCTCTGGATTCACAAAGATATTCTCAGCTGTCACATTTCCATGAACATACTCATTCTCATGGAGGAACTCCAGGGCATCCAGCTGGGAAAGAAAGCAAGCAGCTCCGTGAATGAATCCCTACTGCTAGGCCTGGGATCGTGTGGCTCTGCATGTGACCGAGGGTGGGCGGGTTAAGCCTGATTCTGGGTGACACATTAGGAAGCCCACTCTATGGCACACCTCACCATGTCTTCCAATTAGGCTTTAAAAATATTCAGCATTAAAGGTAATATTTGGTTTTCTATTTATCTCTTGCATCTATTTTTTAGTTGATTGCAAACTCAGGAGATGTTGGGTACTTACTGCTTCCTGCAAAAAACAAACAAAAACCCCAAAACCCAAGACTCCTGTACATCAGGCTTCTTCTCATTTCTTCTAAAGAGCAGAAATCAATTTAGTTAAGCAATTTATACTTTTATCTCTAGCTCTGACTTTTCTACTGAGCACCAGACTCTAATATTAAACTGCCTAGGTGTTAGTTACATCCTAATGGCACCCCTAAGGCCCCCTTGAACCCAAGGCTTAACTGTCAAACAAATTCTGCTTGTCCTACAAACTCTCCATTCCTGCAGCCTGGCCCCTCCTCAGGCCTTGTCCTTATGCTGACCTTACGTGGCCTCCACCTCACCCCCTCCAGTCTCTCCCCACATGGCCCACAGGGTCTGTCTGCACCCGGAGCTGACCCTACACCTACCTGCCCTGCTCCCAGTCCTCCCAGTGCCCTCGGGACAGAGTGCCGGCTCCTCAGCTTGGTGTCCGAGGCTCTGTGTGATCTGGTTACTGCTGACCTCTCCACACCAACCTCATTTCTTACCCTTTTCTACTCCACATGTCACACTGCAGACACTCTGGGCATAAAGACCTTTGGGACTCATCTAACATGTCACTCCGCTACCACTTCCGGCCCTCCTGCATTTCGACTGGGCCCTCTTCCCCTCCACACAGCAGGGGACATTTCTATTCAGAGCACTTTTCACAACCCGTGCAACTGTGTGTGACACCATCTTCCCCCACCAGATGTAACGACCGTGTCTGTGCTGCTTTCCACCGTCCTCCTAGCCCCTGGGACGGTGCCTGACACCAGCAGGGACCCGATAAATATTTAACGAAAGGACGGATGAAGGAATGAACAAACCAACGCCTCACACTCTCTCTCCCATACAAGCCTTTGCCCAAGTCGCATCCTTGGCCTGGAATAGTCTTCTCACGTATCTCCATTCCCACTCCACCTGGCACCTTAGAAAAAAACCTCCATTGGGAAGCGTGATCAAACCCCTCAATTTGAGGCCGAAGCCCCTTCCTTCCACTCCCATGGCCTTCTGAACACCCCTCACGATAATGCTTATTACTCTGGTTCTAATGGGTTCACCTGTGTCAGTGTGCTGCCCCCCGCAGTGTCCAGCAGGAGGCGGCGTGGGCTAAATGTGTCATTGAACAAACAGACTGATGAACTACGACCCGGTGTGCCATCCCCTGGACGGGAGCCAGCACGCCCAGGTAACGTACCAGCCGGCAGGCCATCTGGAACACAGACCGCGTGGACATTACATGCTTCGGGCTGTCATCCAGGGCTGACTGAAGGGGTCTCCCCAGCATGGGAAACACCAAGAACCTGGAAGACATGGGTAGCCCAGCAGGTGGGAGAGATGACCACGGGAGCGGGTGGAATACAAGCCACCAAGGATGGACTGCAGCTGGGTGGCTACGAGGTCCTGTCCCCCAGCAAGATTATAGGTTCTGATTGCTGGGGGGGTCAGCCTGGCTCGAAGCAGGGAGGGGAAGCCACTAACTGGCCAATGGCTACAGGGTCCCAGCCACACCTGGGCACATGACAGAACGAGAAAGAAGGGGTCAGTGAGGTGGGAGGCAAGTGAGGTGACTCACCTGTACTTGTCCTCGTGAATGCCAAAACCGACACAGGTGGGGATGGCCAGCAGGGGGACCGAGTACAGCTTCTTCCATTTGTTCACTGTGGGAGGCAGGGCCTGAGAGATTAGGGCCCACCGGGTCCCAGGCCCATAGAGACAACAGCCCATTCTCAGACCAGAAACAGAGTGTGCCTGAACCAAGACCGGACCCTGGGTCTCCTGGTCAGAGATGCACCTCTGTGGGTGGGTGAAAATGGGGTGGCTGGTTAACCCCTGAATGTCTGTCATCTATATCTGCAGATGACAAAGGGTGAACTTGGGAGAAAGGATATACAAATCTGGAGTGGAAGGCATAAGAATGCCAAAATAACTTCTGAATTCACACATATAACTAATAAGATCAGGAAACATCTAAACTGGTCATAATGTCACTAGATGTCCACCCATGTTCCAGGATCTGTTAGATCAGGGGTCCCCAACTCCTGGGCCGCGGTACCAGTATCACTCCATGGCCTGTTAGGAACTGGGCCACACAGTAGGTGAGCGGCAGACGGACAACTGAAGCTTCATCTGTATTTGCAGCCGCTCCCCAGCGCTAGCATCACCACCTCAGCTCCACCTCAGCTCTTCAGGCCTTACTCAGAGGAGTGCCAGTCCCTGGTGCCACAAAGGTTGGGGACCTCTGAGTTAGATGATATAGATCCAGTGGTATGCTGATAAAATTTTAACTGGCCGTCCAGGAGAAAACAGCCCTGATCTGTAGTGTTTGCCAATTTCTGTTGTATAAATACTTCCCGACACAGTCAAGTTCAAGCTACTGACATATCACGGAATGCGGAGTTAGAACTTGATGTGTAGCAGAACGCCACTACACATTATGCGGTGTCTTCACCATTCAGAGAGAATGGATGCAAACAGCCTCAAGAGTACAGATAACAGAAATGTAAACAAATAATTAGGAAGTGATGAGTTCTGAATATTTATTACCCATGTTAATGAATCTGTTTAACTGTAAGTTGATGTATTTAATTTTAGTAATGGCTATGTTTAACAACTGACTTGCAGTATTTCTGAAAATTCAATACTCGCCTCTTAAGAGCTGGTAAGAATGTGGTGACATTGAAGAATTAAAAATAAATAAATGAGAGAGGGAGAGAGGGAGAGAGGGAGAGGGAGAGAGAGAAAAGAGCTGGTAAGAGCTGGCCTCAGCCCAGGTCTGTCCACTGAGACCCAAGGAGTAAGCAGAGCAAATCTGGGCCTTTAATTTAATCCCTATTCTCCCCACACCTTCGGGGAGAAGCTAGTTGTTCTGACCAAGCTGGAACCCCCAAGTCTCTTTCCCTTGCCTACTTCCCTGTGGAATACCTTGCAAAGGCTTGGCAGCCCGCTGGAAGAAGTTCTGCTCGTTGAACAAGCGTCCATCCTTGGCGTCCTAGTTGGGGACAGAGGGGGAGAAGTCTGTCACACTGGAATCTCTTAGACGAGGGCTCCCAGGTGATCACTGGCCATGTGTTACCCCAGGGTAATACCAGCAAAACCCAGGTTCTCCATCGATCCTGCATATCAGAATCAAATTCCCTAGGGTGCTGCACCAGAATACGTATCAGAGACTTCAAGTTGCCCCCTACTGCCCAGGTTCCTTTTCTTTCTTTTATGATAGGATCCGTAAGTTTTCCTTAGACATGTGGCCTTCAGCTAGAGACTACATTTCTCACTCTCCCTTGCAGGGAGGAATGACTGACCACATGATGAGTTCTGGCCAATGGGGTGTGAGCAGAAGAGATGTGGGCAACTTCCAGGTTGTTTGTTGCCTTAATGGGCTGGGGCAGGCCCTCCCCTTCCTCTGCTCAGTGAAGGATGCAACATGCTCGGCTGGTTGCTCTCATTTTCTCAATTTATTTTTTCCCTTGGGCCCCCCTCAAGTGCACGTTTCCTGTATTCTAAGGTCAGGCGTGAGTTCACAGACTTCTCAGCACAGGGACCCCATCTGATTGGTTCTCTGTTGGACCCCGACACCCAGCTCAGTGATGTATTATAGTAGACGCTCAATAAACACATGCTACAAGGCAGGCGGGTGGTGGGTGAGTGGGTCCAGACTGGCTCCATCTCACAGATGCGGGAAGCCAGCCCTGAGAGGGGAGGGCGCATGCCCGGATCACACGGCCGGAAAGCATTGAAGGCAGGACTCGGGGTGGGACTGAGGGCGGCTTTTGAAGAGCCCCTATAGAAAGCCCGCAGCCCAGAGGGAGATATGCTGCACCCAAGGCCTGCTGCTTCGTGGGCACAGGCCACAGCGGGGATTGGCAATCGATGGGGCATTGGTCAAAGCCCCAGTGCCCCCCCAGCCCCCCTTGCCCCGCCACCACTCACTAGTTTAAGTGAGAATCTCTGTTTCTGGGAACTTGACACGCAGGCGGAGATGGGCTCAGCTGTGGATGGACAAAATGAGAAGCTGTCACCTATAGGCAAAGTGAGCATCATCGAGCTTGCCAGAAATGAGCACTGGTTTCTGCTCAGGGTCAAGTAAATGCTAGGCTTTCAAGACCTGCTCCTCCCTGTTTTCAAACAGGTTCCTTCCCCCCCAAACCACCCGCCCCCACCTTCTGTTAATGCAAAATGGGTTATTAACAAAGAGGCCAAATCTGCTGTCCTGCCCCCAAGGCAGCCCGTGGTTGACGTCGGCCAACCTGAATCCCAGGAGGGCTCCGGCGTTCCCTAGTAAGAGGGGCTCCTTGTGCCCAAACTGTCCTGCTGAACTGCTTGCCTCCTGGGAGTCTGGAATGTCAGTAAGTTCCAGACAGAGGGTGCCCATGTGACCAGCCCCTGATGAAAACCCTGTGGCCCGGGCAGGCAACAGTTCAGACACTGTCACACCTTGCTGCACATCCTGTGTGGCTCTATGGGGAGAAGACCCCGGGAGTTGCTCTGGTCTCCCCCATACTCTGCCCCATGTGCCTCGCCCCTTGCTGACTGCTCTGTGCCCCACGCTGCAATGCATCATGGCATGAGTGTGAGTGCGTGCTGATGCCTATGGGACCTATTAGAGCAGGGTTCCCCAGCACTTGGGCCGTGGACCGGTACTGGTCCGGGGTATGTAAGGAACTGGGGCGCACAGGAGGGGAGTGGTGGGTGGGCGAGCGAGGGTTCACGTGTCTGCAGCTGCTCCTCAGTGTGAGCATCACCGCCTCAGCTCTGCCTCAGATCAATGGCAGCCTGAGGCTGGAAAGAGGGGGGCTGAGAGGAACCCACTAGAAGGCATGGGGTTTCCTCTCGGGGTGATGGAAATATTCTGGAATTAGTGGTGATGGTATATGAATGTACGTGGACCCACTAAACTGCACACTTTAAAACAGAATTTTATGTTATATAAGTTTTTTCCTCGATTAAAAGATTGCAAACCTCCCCAAACTACATAAAGCGCTTAGAACGGGGGGCCTGGTCTTGAGTAAGCATTCAGTAAATGTTAATACTTTCAGTGCAGTTATTATTTTCCTCATTCTAACAAAGTCTCTGACTCTGTTTTTTGACATCTGACTTCTGAAGGCTTTTAAGCCTGGCCTTGCCTCCTCCCTCCCGCCCCAGAACTGCATGAGCTGATGAGAAAGCCTGGGGCTCCTTCCTTTGGTGCTGGTGGGAGACGAACCACAGGAGGCCCTGGCCCGTGTGTGTGAACCCTCACCCTGACCCCGCCCCTCAACCGCAACAAAAACCCAGGTCAGGCGCCTTTCTCTGCTCTCAGTGTAGTTTAGACCTGCTCTCCCAGAAACGACTACGCAGGCAATAAACCTTTCACATCTTCTTTGCGCGAGTGACATCATTAATCTCAACATTCAAACCAAACGGGGGCACTGTCCATCCTGTCTCTGCAGAGTAGACAGAATCATCATTTACCTCATCATTCGGCCACACTGGGCCTGCACTTCCACATGACACCAGTAGGTGGAGCTGAAAAGTGTGTCCCCCAGTTGGCCACAGTCCCCACCACTCTCAACTGCCTTACTCCCAGCCTCCTTCAACCATTTACTCTACCTGCCCAGCCCCTGCAGTTGGACAGGTCTGTAGTCTCCAGTCTAAGAGAAATCTGTGATGAGGCAGGTCTGTGGCTGGGATATGGCTTCCATTTCCATTCTCCAAAAGGGGTCCCCCTCCCCTTCCCCTGGGCCCTGCCCAGCACCGGCCCACCTGTGGACAGAGCGTACCTTCATAGAGAATGCCCTGGCTGTCCCTGGTCTGGAGGGGTCCCAGCTTCCAGTGAGTCCCACTCTTGTCTATTACCACTGTCCCTGTGGGTAAAGCCTGGAGTGAGGTGGTCACCCGGCTCCGCTTCAGTGCCTGAGGGCTTTGCTTGGTTGTCTGAGGGCTTTGCTTGGTTGTCTGCGGGCTGCTTTTAGGCGTTGACGGTCTGCTCCAGGACCCTGCAGGAGGATGGTCAGAATAAGGTGTCCAACAAATGCTTCCTGGGACCTTTCATGGGTCAGGGCCTGTGTGACAAAGCTGGGGACCCAGCCATGAGTCAGGCCCGGGCTCTTCTCTTGGGAGCCGCTAATTTGGTGGCGAAGTTGGACCTGGACATGGCTGGTCAGAACTGAGTCTGAGACAGGGCAGTACAGAAGAGTATGAGAAAGAAACTGGAGAAGTCAGAGGAGGCTTCCTGGAGGAGGGGACATTTGAGTTCAGTCTTGCTGGATGAGTAGAAGTTTGCCAGGGGGGCAAAAAGTCTCCAGACATTCAACTAAAAGCATCCTAAAACAGGATCTGGCCTTATGCTGAGTATAAAAAGGGCCCAGAAATTTGTTAGACCGAGGCCTTGTCCTTGAAGGGCGTCCAGACCGCAAGAGAATGTGGTGGTGGTGTTAAGGAGACAGACAAGGACACAGGAAAAGCTGGTACCTACTCCATTCCTCCCACCCGCCATCCACCCACGGCACAGAACGGCAAGGGGCAGTGGGGCCTGGAGAATGACGAAGGACAGAGACGAGGCACTGAGGGCTGCGACTTCAGATCTGAGGGTCCGGTGGCAAGGAGATGGGCGCACACGGTCAAGCCTCCCACGCTCACTGGCTGGCATGGGGCACACACAGATGAGCGTACCTCGTCCTTGTCCCCGAAGGCCTCTCAGTCCAGCAAGTGGGGCAGAAAGGGACAAGGAGCCTGGGGGGACATGTGCTTAAATGGGAGTGGCAATGGCACGGAGGGTGCCCAAAGAGGACAAAGAGAGGCTCTGGAGGGAGATGAGGTGGCCTTGATCTACCCTGCGGGCCCAGGAGAGGCTTCCTAGAGACCTGACCCCGAGTACAGGAAAAGTGGCAGCGTGCCAGGCAAAGGGAGGTAAGAGCGCCCTGGGCCGAGGGCATGGACTTGGCAAAGCCCAGAAGCTGAAGACCCTAAAAAGTATTTCCAAAAAGTGAGTTTTCTGTGCACGAGGCTGTGGTTAGAGCTAAAACAGGAACCAGACCCGAGAGTCGCAGATGCTAGGCTGAAGAGGGTGCACTGCGGGGCGATGGGGACAGTAGAGGGCTATGAGCAGGGAGTGGTGGGGTCAGCCCCGGCTGTGAAGAGATGGATTGGAGAAGGAGTCTAGAGGCTGGGAGGTGGGGAGGATGCTGGGGTGAGGGTCCAGGCAAGTGTAAGTGATGCCTGAGCAGGGGAACGGGCCCTAAGCATGGTCAGATGACCTGGCTTTTCACCATCCAGAGTCAGGCCGATGGATCCGAACTCTTACCTTTGGGCTTCTCACGGGGACTCAGGTTATCTTCAGACCCAGAACTGTCATAGTTTGAGAAGAGGGATGATGAGGGAGAAGTGACACAGCCGGACCACTTCACTTTCTTGGGAGAGATTTCAGAACTGGTGTCCCTCTCTTTCTTTGAGCCTAGAGAAAGGAAGACCAATGCAGACTGGCGTGACAAAGGCCTTTCCAGGACCCGCTGAACCAGAAACTCTGACCGTTCTCTTCCTTTTGACCCTCACGGCCAAGTCTTGCTGCTTTTATCACCTAAGCATCTAAGCAAACTATTCCTTTGCTTTAGTTATTCTTTCTCCCAGGGGTCTAGCCTCTCTTTTGTATCTTCGATCACTTTGACACTATGTGCTCTCTTCTAGGTAATTTCCTCAGACCTGTCTTCCAGTTCACTATTCACCCTTCGGCTGTGTCTAGTCTACAGTTTTAACCATCCAATGAGTTTCTGAATGAAATGGTGACATTTCTTTTGATCATCATAGGTGTTACTTGGTTCCTCTGCAAATGTGCCGTGTCATTTCCAACTATTTTTGTTCCTTCACTATACGTTCAATTTCTTCCTTTAGGTCTTTAAATATATTAAAAGGGTTCTGTACACAGTCTCGTCTGTTAATTCCAAGATCTCTGGTCAATGCGGGTCTGATTCTGGATTTGTCATTTCTCCTGACAGTGGTTTGTTTCCACGTATCTCTGTTGATTGCCTGGGAGCTCATGTGGCAGTCAAAATTCTCTGAGGTCTGTCTTTAAAGTGTATTTCCTAAAAAGATATGCCTCAGCTGGGGAGGGGCACCCACACCTTATCATTTTACACTTTCCTGCCTTTTTTTTTTCTTGGCGGGGAGAGGGGACACACAGTTCAGCATGAACTCTGGCCCCAAACTGGTGAGAATGTGAGGTCCTGGTTAGGAATCCTCAGAGAAGACCTTCTTCCTTTATTCACCTACAACCGAGGCCGAGACAGACAAATGTCTCCGCCAATTTTCTGAGTGGGGCAATTTTTTGTTCTAGCTTACAGACTGAAGAGTCCCAGGTTTTACGGGTTTCCACTCACACCTCCTGTGCTGATCGGGCCCTAAGTTTTGTTTCCTTTACCCCATTAAGACCCAGACTAAAGGCCACTAATGACCAGCAAGCAGCCCGGGACCAACAGCACTTGCTCGGCCCTGTGGGTCTGTGATTTCTTATCATTTCTCACTTCTATGGAATTCCCTTATTATTCTACCACGCAGCCCGATGTTTTTTTAAAAAAGATATTCTTTACATTTAATCTAGCATTTTGTGCTATGCTGAACCATAAAGGGCTTTTACCTATCAGCTGGTCTGCTATAATGTAAAAAACAGATGTCGTCTTTCAACTGACACCACCTCAACCAGCGTGGTTATTCCCCAGGCTCCTGTTAACGGCCTAACAGGTTTCCATGCCTCTAATCTACTTTCCACACATAGCAGCCAGAGAGGTCTTTCCGAAATGCAGATCGTGCTGTGTCTCCTACTTGGTAGAAACGCTCCTAGAGCTGCGCGGTACGTCAGTGATCACTGGACACCCTTCCCATGATCTCCAAGGCCCCGCCTCTCTGTCCCCATCGGGATGTCCTCCTATATTTCTCCAATACGCATGGCTCCTCCCACCTCACGGCCTTCCTCATACCATGCCCCAATGGTATGAGGAAGGAACGCTTGTTCTGATCCCCTCACGTCGTCCCCTACTCTTCACTTGGCTAACTTTTATCATTCCCAGGTCTCAGCTCAAATATTACCCACCTCGGGCAGCCTTCCCTGATGTCCACAGAACATATGTCCCTTACGTGTTCTGTGGACCATCCACTTCCCTTTGCTACCGCGAACTCTACAGGCAACTGCTTAGTCAATGTCTGTTTGCCCTACTGGGCTCCAAAAGCTCTGAGACCAGAAACCGGGTCCATCTCATCTGTTACTACACAGCACCAAGCGCAGAACAGGTACTCCATATATGTTTGTTGCCGATGACTGAGTGAGTAAATAATGAACTGGCCCTAGGATGGCATTAGGAAAGACTGGAGTTAAACTCAGACGCTGAACTCAGGCCAAGGCAAATTCTCTTGGCATCTGCCTGGGATGGAGATGCGACACTGGAGATGGAGAAGCCATCTTGAAAATTCAACGCAATAAGCATGAGAACAGAAAGCATATACTGAGGATGACTTAGTGGAAAGACAGGAGGAGTCTGGGTCCCTTAGGGCATCATGGGGACACTATCCCTATATTGGAGTGTCCCCTCCGGACTTTGTTAGTAAGAAATATAAACCCATTTGTTTAAAACCTTTAGCATGAGTAGTGTTTTCTGTTACCTGTAGCCAGACACAATCCCAAATGATAAAATAAGTGTTGCTGAACTTCCTGCTATGTATCCCAACTTTCTTTTGTGGGTTTCAGATGAGTTAACACATTTTGATCTATCAATGTAGGATCTGTGCTTGTCCTTGCCATTGGCAAGGACCCATGCCTGATGATGTCTTGTTCAGTTAGTCAGTCGATCAATAAGATTTCTCAGCACCCAACTCTGTGTCTGGAACAATCCTGGGTGCTGTGCTCACAGCAGGTTACAAACCACAATCAACACAGCCTACAAACCATAGTAAATTTCTGGCCTTTTGGAGATGAAAAACATCATAAATAAGTAAAATACTGCATTTACTGCTGGCAAGTACCAAAAGGCAATATAAAGCAGGAGCAGGGGACAGGGACTGTCACATGTAGGGATGATGTGAATTCAATCAGAGATGTCAGGGAGGGCCTTGCTGAGAAGGTGACAACTGAATAAAGACCTGAAGGAAATGGAAGAGTGGATCACGCGCCAGATGAGGGAGAAACACCCAGCGAGAGAGAACAGCATGTGCGATGGCTCAGAGGCCCAGGCACTCCTGAGGTGTGGAGGAAGAGTGAGGGGGCCTGGGTGGCTGGAGCCACATAAGCAGTGGCAACAAGGTAAGGTGAGCTCTGAGAGACAACGGGGACCCAATCGCGTGGGGCCTGACCTGGCAAGATGGTGAGCAGAGGAATGACAGGTGTGACTTTGTTTTAACAGAGTCTTTTGGGTTGCTGGGTGAAGACACCCATAGGGGATGGAGCAGCAGCGGGGAGACCAGGGGGAGGATTCTGCAACAATTCTGGTGACAGGTGAAGGTGGGATGGACCAGGGTGGTGGCAGAGGAGGTGGCAGGAAGTGGTCTGATTTGACACTGATTTTAAACGGAGGGCTGACAAGACATGCTAGAGTGTTCGAGTTGAGGGGTGCGGTGAGAGGTCGCAGGATGACCCCACGGTCAAGCGCGAGAACTGCCGTTTACCACGATGGGGAAAACCCGTGGACGGACAGATGCGGGGGCAGTCACATGGGAAGCTCAGTCCTGGGCAGTGGAGACATGTATGGGACATCCAATAGATGTCAAGCGGGCAGTCTGATGTATGAATCTGGATTTCGGGGGGAGTCCAGGCTGTAGTCAGAAATATGTAAGCTGTCAACTCGAAAGCCATGAGATTGACAAACTGGGTACAGAGTGATCAAGGCCCTGGTCCTTACCTCGGAAGGATGACGAAAGTGGTCTGACAAAGGTCTGGGACCCCACATGCTCCTCGCCAGGCAGAGACTTCCCACAGTAGGGACAAAACTTGAATGCTGCTTTGATACTCTTGCCACAATCTGGACAGAAGGTGACCATGCTAGAAAACAGAAGTAGGGGCTGGAGAGAACAGGAAGTGGGAGGAGAAGCTTAATACATTGCCGAGGAAAGTGATCACTCCCAGATTACACTCTCTCCGGAAGCTGCTAAAAAGAGTTCCCCCGCCCACTGCATCCAGCCTCTAGCTCTCTGTCTCTCCCTAATGGCCCAGGACAGGAAGGAAGCAGAACAAAGGTACAAAGCTCACAAAAGATACGAGAACGCCTCGAGGTCAATGAAAATTATGCTGGAGAGCCGCTCCAATCACAGGCACCCAGAGGGTCTTCGACAGCATCTGTGGTCATTTCTTTCTTTTTGAAATCATTAGTTCACCTTTATTGAAGACCCATGGTTACTAATATGAATATCAATTACAATATCAATCTCAAATGTGACAATTTTATCCTCTATGCTTTTTTATTTTTTTTTAATAGTTTCAAGTATACAATATATCGGTTAGATGTCTATATAGTTCATAAAACAATCCCAACTGCTCCTTCCCTCCCCTGGGCCTCCACTTAGCCATCATATTAATGCTAACTGCGTTCCTGTGCCATGCTCCCCATCTCCATTATCATCCATCAGCTACTAATTTGTACTTCTTTAACCTTTCACCTCATTCTCCCAGCCCTCCAACTCCCCCTCCCTT
Source organism: Pteropus medius (assembly GCF_902729225.1). NCBI lineage: Eukaryota > Metazoa > Chordata > Mammalia > Chiroptera > Pteropodidae > Pteropus > Pteropus medius. Next base: position 413,655 of record NW_024347852.1, on the reverse strand, counting down.
CTGTCCGTCACCAAATTGTCCACTATATTTTTGAGTCTATTTTGATTAGTTTGTTCTTTTTGTTCCTTAGATTCCACATATAAGTGAAATCATATGGTATTTATCTTTTTAACTTATTTTACTCAGTATAATAACCTCTAGGTCCATCCATGTCGTTGCAAATCGTGATATTTATTTCTTGAACCACATAATGGGGATTAGGGAGATGACGGTTGATGCTCACTGAATAGCCACATGCTCCCCTATACTTCCCAGGGTCCCTTGCGGTTAGATTGGGGCCACATGACTAGTTCTGGCCAATGGGGTATGAATGGAAGTAATTTTCCAGCTGAGGCAGTTAAGAGCCAGAGTACCTCCTCCATCCTCCACTTCCTTGCAGGGATGGCCCTGGAGGCCACGTACGCCAGGTGGCACAGCTACGAGATGACGGAGGGATGACTGGTTCACATCGGAATCTCATGATTGGCAAATAAACTTATGCTATACTGAGCCACTGAGATCCCAGGGTTTATTTGTCAGTGTAGCATAGCCGATCCTATCCTGACTATCCTGAGGTAGTGGGTATTCATCACATTATATTCTAACCCTTGTGCATCTCTGAAATATTTCCTAATACCTTAAAAATCAAAACCCAAATCCACATAGAGCCTATGACAAATGAAGATATGGCAGGCCTACTTGTTTGCTTGGGCCGCCATACTAAATGCCAGAGACTAGGTGGCTTAAACAATATGCATTTATTTTTCTCACAATATTAGAAGCTAGAAGTTTGAGATAAAGGCATCAGCAAGTTTGGCTTCTTCTGAGGCCTCTCTCCTTGGCTTGCAGATGGCTGCCTTCTCACTGTGTCCTCACGTGGTCATCCCTCTGTCTGTGTCTTAATTTCTTCTTATCGGGACACCAGTCATATTGGATTAGGACCCTGTCTTAGTCTGTTTGGGGTGCTGTAACAAAATGCCACGGACCAGGTGGCTTATAAACAACAGAAACTTATTTCTCACAGCTCTGGAGATGGAAAAGTCCAAGATCGAGGTGCCACCGCGGTTGGCTTCTGGCAAAGGCTTTCTCTTGGGGTACAAACTGACAACTTCTCTGTGTACTCATGTAGTGGAAGAGGCTAGGGAGCTCTCTGGGGTCTCTTTTATAAGAGCATTAATTATTCATGAGGCCCCACCCTCACGACCTAATCACCTCCCAAAGGCCCCACCTGCTAATGCCATCACATTGGGCATTAGGATTTTGACATATGAATGTTGGAGGAACCCACACATTCAGATTATAGCAGGCCCACCTTAACAAACCCATTCTAACTTTGTTATCTCTTTAAAGGCCCTATGTCCAAATATGATCACATTCTGAGGAGTTTGGGGTTAGGTCTCCACATACAAATTTTTACGGGACACAGTTTAGCCCATAAGAGGAGGATTAAACTAGTTAATAAGTGAAGGGAAAATCAACAAGGATGACAGTGCAATAGGCACTTCGATGAATATATTTCCAATATCAAAAGAAAAAAATTATCTTATTTGCTCTTTATTCTAAGACTTAGTGTACACAACCAATCATAAGCTGGACTATCAAAACAGAAATTGAAATAAACTTGTGCTCGTGGCTTCATTTCACCTTGTAAGAGAAAGTTCTCTTTTTATGTTTGTTTTTGATAAATAAAAATTGTATACATTTAAGGTGCATGTAACGTTTTGATATATGTATATGTCATAAAATGAGTACCACAATCAAACTAATTATCAAATCTGTCGCCTCCCATACCTACCATTTTTTTGTGTGGTGAAAGCTTTGAGATCTACTTTCTTAGCAAATTTCAAGTATACAATACAGTATTACTTACTATAGTTGACGGGCCTTAGCTTAGGTCTCCAAAACGTATTCATCTCATAACTGGACATGTGCACCCTTCGATCAATGTCTTTCCCCCCTTTCCCCCACGGCCTCTGGTAACCACTGTTCAACTCTCTGCTACTATGGAATCGACCTGTTTTTTAGATTCTATACATATAAGTGAGAGAGATAATGCGACGTTTATCTTTCTGTGTCTAGCTTAGCATAATCAAACCCTTTGCCTTTATTTGCTGTAAAGGTTGGTCTCCATTGCAATCACAAAACGGTAGAGTCCTTAAAATCAAAGGGTCTGGTCCTGGGCTGCCTGGATTTCAATTCTAGATCTGCTACATGCTGTGCACCTTACCTGGCCTCTCCGTGCCTCAGCTTGCCCGAGAGTGAAATGGGCTTTCTAACAGCATCCACTTGACAGAGTGGTTGTGAGGCCTAAATGAATATTTATAGTTAAGTGCTGCGAGCAGGGCCTGGCTCATGGAAAGCCTTTTGTGTCAGTGGTTGTTATTACTATATCATGCCCGGTACCCCACTTATTATATTCTATTTGCTAATATTGCTTTTTTTCCCTTTTCTCTTTCCATATCCTAAGTTCTGAGCCTCTTGGGCCTCTCCACTTCCTCTCGGTGCTGCTTTATGCAATTCCGGCACCGCCCTTGAAAAACAGAGGCTGTCCAAACAGCTAGTGAAAGGAATCTCAGCCAGAGAAAAGCATCCCTCTTCCCCTTGGCCTGTAGAAGAAAAGAAACCACACTGTGGTGTAAACTATCCTTTTGTTATTTCTCACAAAGCAGTTGTGTAATACATCTGACTGCATAGACTGCCGTCAGATATCCCTAAGCCTCTAAGAAGTCTGTAATTCTGATCGGCCGTGTAACTTAAGAATCTGTTGTTCGGGTAATAATACTGAAATGGCTAGCTCTAGCTTCTCAAAGGTATAAATACTGCTAAGCTGTTTTGTCAAGCTAGAGGAGTCACCACCACGTCTTCTTTCTCCTTTGGGCCACGACAAACCTGAAGCCCTTGTGTCGATGGAGCCATAAGATCAAGATTGCCTAGAGGATGGCTACCCTGAAGGGTCGTTCCAGACTTTGTACTAGTGAGAAACTTGTGTTTGGTTAAGCCACTGAGGTTCAGTGGCTGTTACTGCAGCACAGTCTAGCCTAGTCTGAGTCACACACTGAGACTTTGCTAGATTACTTATGTCAACGAAAATTTGAAAATCTGTGCCAGTTTTAACTGGCTTTGCTTTAAGCAGAATTTCCCCAGGTGCCAAGTGCACCTTTGTATACAGATGGCCTCCGGGATGGGGCGAGCGCCTAACCCAGTGACCCTGTCATGCTCACGATAACAGTCCTCCTGGGACTGAGGTTTGAGAGCAGAAACACAGAGAAGATGCAGCAGTAGCAGGCTGATGGTGGGGAATGGGGCTTAAGGGTCACGTGCCCAAAGAAACGGTACCTTTATGGGGTCACAGTCTGGCACTCAGATTCACTGGTCTGGAAACTCCATCTTAACAGTGTCCTGTAAGTGAATAAAGGTGGACAGTCTGACTCAGGTTTACTTCACGTGTAAGTGAAAGATAACGGTTAATGTTTATTGAGCATTGGCCAAATAGCCAGAATGTGCTAATTTCATGCATTCGTTCAATAATTATTTATTGAACTTGTTAAGATGTGCCAACCACTGGGGATACAGCAGCAAAGGAAACAAATAGGGGGGTGGGGGAGACAAGATAATAAACCGATGAGCAACTAACTATTTAATAGTTTAGAGATAGTGCTATAGTAAACGCTCAATAAATATGGATGGAAGAAAGAGGGGTCTCAGAGTGCTTAAGTCACCTGTCCAAAAGGTCACATAGCTAGTTCAGGACTAAAACCGAAGGCTCCAACACTCCGGCCAGTCTTTGAAATTCATTCATCCACTTATTTTATTCGACAAATATTTTCTGAACATCTGCTATGTGTTAAGTATTGTGTCCCTCCTGGAAAGTTGTAAGACTAGCACAATAAAAGAGCTAAAGGCTAGACTCCACCTGGGCGCAGTTGGTTTAGGTGACCGTGACTTGCCTCGGCTCCGCCCTAAGCAGAAACCAGGAATGACGTGATGCTAAGGCGGGGCGTCGGTCAATTTCCCCATTAGCTCCGCCTGTCTCAGTCGTAGCCACGCCCGACACCAAGAACCAAAAGGGTTTTGGGACCGTTAGGACAGGCCAATTTCGCCGGCGACCAGAAGTTCCTCTCATCCCACACCGCGCCCCCGGGCGTTCCACCTCCCACAAAGGCTCGTGCTGACGTCACAAGCACCACGACCAGAGTGAGGATGGGGCATCAGGAGACCTCCCCCTGCTAAGCCTCGCCTTCTCCTCACCTCTGGACTCGGTGAGCGGAGTGGAGACCAAATATCCGCCGCCAAACCTCGGGTCCACCGCGGGGACGGAGACTCACCTCAGTTGCCCCGAGGAAACTTCCGCTGGGACGGACGGTGCTGCGCGCGCATCCTCTGCCCTGAGGCGGGGCTGCGCCCGCGCAGGCGCTGCTGACCTCCCGACAGGCCCCGGGCTGTGCTTTCCAGGGAACTCCATTTCCCAGACGCCTTCGCGGCAGGCCAGCCCTCCGACAGCGGCTGGGGGCGGGATCATTCCCTCTCGGCCCCACCCCACTGCCATACCCTGTGGAACACGGTCTCGTTCTACTGCGCATGTGTCCACGTGGAACCAATAGTAAGAAAGGATGAACTATGAGGCACCTCTCCGCCAATCAGAAGAGGTTCCATTATTTCTCCGCCTCAACTCCGCCCCCTACTTCCACGCGTTTCTACGGCAACCCCCCGGCGGTCTACTTAAGACAGGGAAGAGCCTCCCTGTCTTCTAGGAGAGTCAGGGGGCGGCCAGTTAGATTGTTCTTCAATAGGGTAAACGCTGGGCTACAACGCCCAGTTGGCACCCGGTCCCGACTCTGTTTCTGCTCTGTTTCCCCCCGCGGAGCGCGCAGCAGGACTCCTGAGACCGGGGAAGCGGATGGAGACGCGAACGCGGCCGCTTAGCCCTCTGGGAAAGGGCGTCTCGGCGCCGGCGCGGAGGACGCTGCGTGGGGAAACGCGAAGGAGGTTTCGCGCGGCACCGGAAGTGGCTGCGGCGCGGCGCGCGTGAGGGGGGTTCCGTGTCCCGCCCCCCGGGCTAGGGTGGCGTCTGTTAACCTGGCAGACGGCAGTCTCGAGGTGAGGAGACACCGGGGCTGCGGTCACTGGGGACTCTAGAGGTTTGGGGGCTCGGTCTTTCCAGAAGGGTGACGGACGGAAGGCTTCTGGGGCGACAGCCGCAGAGGGCGCGTCGTCGTGGGCGGTGGGTCGACGTGGAGTCTTAAGCTCTCGTTCAGAGCCTGCTACGGGCCGGGGCTCCGGTTGAAGTAGTTTCCAGCCCTCATCGGCAGCCTTTGAGAGGAGCAGGCCTGTTTTATTTGGGGAAACCGAGGCAGGAGGAGCGGGTGTGTCGCCTGAAGCCGTTGGCAGAACTGGGCAGGGCGAACGGATGCGGGTTCTTGGAGAGGTCAAAGGATCGAGCGTTTATTTTGAGCGCTTTCGGTGTGGCAGGCGCCGTGCTGTCCTCGCGTTCTCTTCCGTCACCTCCGCAGCATCGGTGACAGATCAGTGTCGCTCCCCGGCCTTACCCGATACCCCTGGCCCCAGAGTCATCTCGGGAACCAGACTTACGGAGATTGATAGGGTTCATGTTTCATAACTGAGCAGCACTCCCGGTGGAATCTGGGGCACTCGAATGTTTCTGCCGGGAAAGGCGTGAAAAGTCACACTGAAGGGAAGAGACTACAGTGACAATTCGGGTTAAGTTTTGCTGCCAGTTTATGAATAAAGCCCTGGTTTACAGAGCATTTTGTTGTTTAGGATTAAAGATAAGGGGTTGTGGATCTGTTTTATTTGCCCCATTTTGTATATGTGGAAACTGAGGCACAGAAAGGGCGAATGATCTGGTTATGATCCCACACTAAGAAGAAGCAAGACTCCAGGGCCCAAGGTGGTTCAGCCCTGTAATTGTTTGGCTCAAGTCACTCTGACAGGCTGGGTGACCTTGAGCGTGGTGACATGAAGGTTCCCTCCAGCCCCTTCCCTCCCAGGGCTGAGAGTGTATGAGATAGGGACCGAAGGTGATTTGGAAACTAGACAGATCTCAAGCGCAGATGTTCACGAGGGCCAGGCAGAGCAGGTGAAGGAGAGACACGCAGGGGGCATCAGGCAGCACTTGCCCCATCTTTGAGGGTGGGGGGTTAGTTTTAATCAGTTGCAACTAACTAGCTCCGTGGGATCGCAGACCCAGCCTGGCCCAATCCTCAGATTTTTCAGAAGCTGGAATTTTTAGGTGAATTTTCCCAGTTTTCAAGTTTGGGACTACTTAAAATAATTTTCTTTCGGAAACTTCCTATCTGCCGACACTGTGGGTCAAATAAAATGTCTGTGGATCAAGTTGTACTCACATGTCTAGATTTAATCTCTGTCACGTGAGAAAAATCATTGTAAGTGTTAGCACTTATCGGTCTACTACATTGCCTTATCTGCAATCACAAAATCTAGAAAGTTCTGAAGACCGTTCTTTTTTTCACTTTGGTGCCCAAACCTGACCAGAACTGCTGTGATTTATAACCTTTCATTATCCGACCTAGAGTGAGTATATTTACCCTTCACTCTAGAAACACTGTTCGATAACAAAATGCTGCTTGTCCCACACTGCACTGGGGTATTAATGAAATATGTTGAATAAATGTATATCACCTTTTAAAAATCTGAACATTTCTGAATTTCAAAGCGCATCTGGCCTCAGAGGCTTACGAATTGTGGACCTGTGTCATTAAGTCATCCTGCCGCTTCGTGATGTGGAGTGTTTTCAATGCTGCATAGCTATATGCTCCTTAGGAAATTCATAGTGGCTACAGATGTGGAAAAAGCCCTATGGTATAGTGTTTTGCATATTGTGCGTCATGAAAATAAAACTCGGTGGGCAGTCACCATAATTTTTTTCCATGAAGTAAAATAAAAGCGACAAGGACAGTAAACATCCCAGTACGTTCTACCTTGTAAGGTTAAGTATTGTCTCGTGAAGCTTCTGTTTGGTTATATATGTGAACGAGCAGTCGTGATATATATTGTCCTTGTTACCGTGGGTCGTGGTTAAAAAAGAGTTGAACTCCAGCTATTGTAGAAATAACAACAGTTTTGGAGGCCGACTCACCTGGACTCCAATCCTAGAGACGATGGTCTGAAATCTCAGAAGCATTGTCCCAGGGGTTCGGTTAGAGACGTGTGTTCTGTCAACAAATGTTTAAAGTACCTGCTGTCGCCACGCACTGTACTGTGCTAGGACACGGCAGTGAGCAAGACAGAACGTTCCAAATGTGAATCTCCTGACTCAATAAGTACTGAGCGTGGTCATTACGCCGTTTTGTAGGCGCCGAAGCACAGTGGAAACGTGGGGCCAGGCTAGTTTCAATCAAGACAGCGTCACGATTCCTGCAGGGAAGCACGTGTTCTGACTCATTCTACTTCTGGGCATTTTGAGGGCTCAACCAGCATGGCGAGGAAAGCAGCCCGAGAAGGAAGGACGACTTCCTCCCAGCCCCTTGGTCCTTCCCACAGCCCTGCCAGCCAGGAACGTGGAGGCGAAGGAGGGGGAGCTTAAACGAGGACTCTGGCTTCAGCTTTAGTCGGCTGTGACTGAGGTGAGTCAAGGGTCCCTCCACCCCAGTGGATCATCCCCAAAGGCTGCACAGCTGGCTGCCTTTGTCCCAGGCTCACTGTCCTGTGGTGGCCCCTGCAGCGATCTCCGTAAAGCTCTCACGTTATCACTCCTGCCAGTACTCTTCCAGGAATCTATCTTATTTCTTGGATAAAATCCAGGTTTCTCAGCCTATTCCTGGGTCCTGTCTCTCTGTCCCCCCAGCCCCACACCGCTTTCTCTTTCCCACAAGTGACACTCCCTTCTTGATGGTGATAAAATGTTACACTATACTCTCCAGCTTCCCAGCCGTTCCTCAGTCTCCTCCCTCTGCTCCCACTTCTCCAAGATAAAGTCCACGGCCACGTCCTTGAGAGTCGCAAATTGCTGAAACACAGCACACCCAGAATACGCTGCCTGCCATCCCCGGCTGGCCTTAAACAGGCTTCAAGACCCAGCGCAGTCCCCCACTCTTCCCAGGCGGAGTCATCTCTGCTCTGGTCTCCCATAGCACCATCTGCTGCTGCCACTGTAGCTCAAAGCCACCCAGGTGTGCTCGCCCCTGCCCGTGTCTGTCAGCCCCGCCAGACTAGACACAACTGCCCTTTGGTCGAGTCCTTTCTGTGTGCTAGGAACCAGGCAGGAGCTTCCCGGCAGCATCTGTCACTTCGCAGAGCAGCCCTATGAGATGGGGCCGGAATCGGAGATCAGAGGGGGCATGTGACTTATGTGCCAGCAGTCACCCACAGAGGAAGGTGGTGGGGCCACACCCCAAACCCAGATGACAAGCTCAGATTTCATTTTTACTTGAAATGTGTGTGGCTGGAGGTCTGGAAGGAGCACACCAGCCAACCGTGGGTTCACCAGGAGGTGAGGTGCTGTCACCAGGAGGTGAGGGGAGGCTGTCACTTTTTACTGTTAATACTTCTCCAGTATTTGAATTTTTATTCTAAACATCTATTCACTGGGAAGTTTTAAAATTAAGAAAGGTGGCTTCGCTAAAAGCTGGGCAATCAGGCAGGAACCTCAGGTAGTCACGCATCCCTAAGTGGGCCCAGCAACGCAGATGAGGGCTCCTGTCCCCCATAGTTGCACTGAATCTCACCAGGTTGCTGCTCTCCTGACTAGTCTCCAGGAAACGCAGTGGACAGAGGAGCAGCTGAATGACACCAAGAGAAAGCAGTTTGCCACGTCCAGAACGTGGCACCCTAAATCAGGAACATGGCATGTAAAGGGCGGAGGGGTACGGCTGGAGGTTAACCCCCCGAGGCGCATCACCCCAGTACAGGGCATGGGTCTCCTCGGATTCTGCTATAAAAACATACCATGGAACCCAGAGCTGTCAAAACCATAGAGACAGAAAGCAGGATGGTGGGGTGCCGGAGCTGGGGGAGGGGGCTGGGGAGTTAGCGTTTAATGCAGATAGATTTAGTTTTGCAAGATGAACAGAATTCTGCAGATGGTGGCGATGGTTGCAAAACAATGTGAATGTACCTAATGTCACTGAACTGTATGCTACAAGTCGGTTAAGTTGGAAATTCTTACATATATTTTACCACAATAAGAAAAGTTGGAAGAAAAGATGTCAGATAAATCTGAATACAGACTTCGAACATGGCGCATGTGTTTAGTAATAGTAAGGGGTTCCACCGTTACTACTGAAATCAGATGCTACCTGGGATTAACTTTGAAATATTTTAGCCCCCACAAAAAATAAATAAAGGTGGGGAAAGAGGCTTAATGAACAAAACAGACATGCTGAAAGACACATGTTCTTCTAATGATCTAGCCCAGTGGTTCCCAGCTGGCTGATTCTGCACCCCCGGGGACATTGGCAATGCCTGGTGGTGACCTTTGTGATTGTCGCCACTTTCAGAGGTGGGGGTAATCCTTAAAGTTGGGTCATGGACACCTGGTGGTCTTTTGCATTTATGTATTTACTTGGGTGTATGCTTGAAAGTTTCCATGATAAAAACTTAAAATCTTGAACAAACACTAAAAAAAACAAAAGCCAGAAATAAATGGATTTTAGGATCAGGCAGACCTGGGTTGAAGTCCTGCTTGTGTGACCTTCAGGGGACATCACATCTCCTCTGCAAGACTCTGTGTTCTTGCTTACAAAATATGGGGCCACCTGGTCTCAGGTCTGAAGGTTCTCATGAGATGAGTTTTGTCACAAAGGCCTGGCACGTTGAGGCGGGGGCCGCACTGAGTGAGCTGTGAGGCCCCTTCTTGACCCCAGCACCAGAGTCACTGACTGTGTGTTGTGTTTCAGCAATTTGTGACCCTCAAGGACTTCACCATGGACTTCACCTTGGAAGACTGGGAGCAGCTGGGGCTGGACCAGGGGGACGTGTTCTGGGACACAGCCCTGGACAACTACCAGAACCTCTTCTTGCTGAGTGAGTGTGCGCCCCGGCCCTGCTCGGTGATCGCCCGTGACTCCCTGTCACCCACAGGATGAGTTCTCAGCCCCTCAGCACCCCAGAACCAGCATGATCCAGCCCAGTGGTACCCTGCTGGCTGATTCTTCCCCCCAGGGGACATTGGCGATACCTGGTGGCCTTTTTGATTGTCTGCACTTAGGGTGTGGGGGAGGTGCTCCTTGCACCTGGCGGTAGAGCCCAGGGATGCTGCCACACATCCTGGAATGCGAGCACAGCCCCGCAACCAGGCGCGAGCCGACCCGCACGTCGGTGGTAACGAGGGGAGAGCCCTAACGGGTCGCGCCTGCTACTCGAGCCTCGGTGGAGCTTCCCACCTTGTTGCTGTAGAGCGAGTCCTCGTGCTGACACAGCGTCTGCGTATTTCTGTCCCCTCTGGTCCCTTCCTTGCCTGAGACTCACATCGCAAGCCCATTCCACTCCCTCCTCCCTCCCCTGCCCAGCTCGTCGCTGCTCCTTCACTTTCTAACTGTCTGGCCGGATGGGGGAGTCCTGCGCCACCGGCGCTGTTCACTGGTGTACCGCAGCATTTGCAGCGAACAGTCCCTGCTATGGGGACTCGATAAACGGTTCCTAAATTAATAAATGAATGAGTAGCAGGAGATGCTATGTCAGGAACCAGGGCCTCTGCCGGGTGAGCTGTTAGAACCCCCTCCTTCAATCCTCTCATCCCCCGTGATGAAGTGTGACTGTCCCTGTTTTACTGCACATTCTTAAACAGGTTCAAAGAGGGGGAGTCATCTTCACAGCTATGTTGGGGTCCCTAGGACCACACCCTGGATTGATGGTTTACTAGGACTTGCGGGCCTCAGCATATAGTCATGCTCATGCCATAAATCATCACAGCGAAAGGACGCGACGCAGTCAGCAAAGGGGAGGAGCATGGGGTGAGGCCCGGGGAGACTAGCGCAGCTTGCGGGGTCCCCTCCGAGTGGAGTCTCACAGGAGACACTAACCCCCCTAGTACCAAGGTCTGACAGCGTATGTGAAATGTCTTGGGTCCGGGAAGCTAGCTCGTTCGAGACTCAGCCCCAGGGTTTTTATCGGGGGCTGGTCACGTGCCCCCTCTGCCGGGAACGTGCCAGCATTCCCAGGAGGAAGGAAGTTCAGCAGAACGGTCTGGGCCAGACAGGGGCAGCCGAGACGCCAGTTGTGACCCACGCGACTCCAGGGCCACGGCACCCCAGCTCCACATCACTATCACCTCCTCCCAATCAACTCATTTCCCTTTCTCCAAAGACAAGAAGAATTTATTCCGAAAGATGAAAAATACACGAGCGCACACTGGAAACCACGAGTTGGTGTAATTTTGTCACGTCGGGACCGATCTTCTCCAAACTGGACTCCACGGGCTGCAGAAGCAGCTTAGAGGAGGGCCGAGCCCGGCGTCTTTTCAGTTTTTAAACTCCGGCCACAGTGGAAACGCGTTGCCCTTGACGCCCCTGCGCACATCCGTGTGTGTAAATGAGGACGCCGCAAACGTGGTGGCTTAAAGCGGCACACTTTTATTCTCTTAGAGTTCTGGAGGGCAGGCGTTCGAAATGGGTCTGACTGGGCTAAAGTCAAGGTGTTGGCAGGGCTCGTTCCTTCTGGAGGCTCCAGGGAGAGTCTTTTCCTTGCTCCATTTCAGCTTCTAGAAGCTGCCTGTATTGCTTCCCTCCTGACCTCTGCCTTTACCTTCCAAGCCAGTGGTGGCCTTTCCTCCACGGTAGCACACATCCCTGGATTCTGACTCTGCTCCTGTCCTTGAGGAAGTTGGCGGAGGGCAGGATGCGGGACTGCTTGGGTCCAGGACCCTGCCATCTCGTACCACAGGCCTGGCCCGTGGAGGCCTCAGGCAGTGTGGTCCATGGGTGAACGAGAGTGGTGACCGGCTCAGGAAGTACGGGTGTCTCCAACTGGCAGACCGCTCATTCCCTCAAGCAGTTGCAAGTCCTTCGTGTCCCCAGCCCCAGCCGTCACAGCTCTGATCGCCCTGGATTGTGGCTTTCTGGGTCCCTCTCCCCCACTGGATCCGGAGCTGCACGGCGCAGCGTCTGGCCTGCAGCAGTGTGTGCTAAAGATCAGGTGGTCAGGAGGTGCCGGAAGGTTCCCGCCGAGCGGCTGGGTGGCCCTCCGTGTCCTGGCTGATGACAGTGCCGACGACAGTGCCGTTCTCTCCCTGCAGACCCCCCCGGATCCGATCTGCCCTCCCCTCCAGATGTGGCGGAGGAGCCGGAGGCCCTGGTGAGAGGAAGTCCAGAAGCGACAGGCCCTGGTGAGTGGGCGGTGCTTGGGGGAGGGCAGTGGGGTCCTGAGGCATGGCCCCCCATCCTCGGGACCTCCGTCCAGACCTAGTACTTCTCCCCAGCCATCAGGACCCCGGCGTCTGGGCTTTGCTCTGCCACATGCTGGCTTTTGTCCGCACGTCCCAACAGAGGTTGGGACCCTCACTCCGCATGCCCACCTTGTCTTCGTCTATCTTGGCATTCAGCATGTGGCTGTCCTGGTGCCTTTCCTCTGTCCTCTCCTCGGTCCTCGGGTTGGTCTTCCATTCCTCAAGTCGGTCTCTCCGTCTTCCTGCCTCGCGCTCCCTGAGCACCCAGGAGGACACCCTGGTCTCCCTGTTCCACCTCCCCTTGGTCAGGCCCAGCCCTCTTTCCTGTCCCACGAGCGCAGCAGGTGGCCACATCTGTTAGTAACCCCAGGCCTGGCCTAAATGCTGCCGAGGGCCTTCACCCTGCCTCTCTCGGGACACGCTTCCTCAGGGGGATCGGGTTAAGCAGTGAGGACGCTGGTCAAGAGGCTCCTCCTGGGAGGAAGTGGAGGCGGGGGCCTTGCCCAGGGCGCGGGGAGCTTTCCTCTGGTTCGACCATTAACGCGGGAGGAGGGCCCCTGAACCGGCAGTGGGGGCGGCCACGCCTCTCGGGGAGGCTCCGCCCACCTGGCCCGCGCAGCTGCATCCTTGCTTCACCTCTCAGAAGCTCTGCAGCCTGCTGGCGGCACACCAGCATTTGCACGTAGGTGACCAACCCGGGCACAGGTTCCAGCAGCCTCGGATTTCTGTTTTTGCCGCCCCAGCGTGCGTGCGGGGCCGTGACTGCTGATGAGCAAATGTCTCCTGCATGGTGGCAGTTGTGTGGCATTGTTACCGTTCATTTCTCTCGCCCGCTTGAACAGGGCTTCTAGGAGGTAGGCCTTAGCAGACAAGGTGACAGTGGAGAGTGTCCGCGAGAGGATCCCATCCCTGGGTGGGCCCAGCTCCAGTCGTAAGCCCCGGACGTGGGCTCGCTGTTTCTCATCGCGCTGGTTCCAGCTGGGTCACCATGCTGGCCTCTTCTCCTTTGTCCCCTCGATGGACCGGCTTGATTCAGGTCCCATCCCTTTTTCTCCCTCTTGTTTTTGTCCTCGCACTGTAGCCCCTGTCTATACACCCTGGGGAACAGGAGACATTTGCACTGTTCCTCTCTTGCAGACATAGCTGAGGCCAAGAACTGTTCTCCGCTGCAGGACTTCCTGGAGGAAGGACTCTCCCAGGAGCTTCTGGAGGCGTTTTCCAAGGATGGCCTCTGGAACTTCAACTTGGGAGAAGCCTGCATGGACGAGAGCTGGTTAGATAGTCTGCTAGGAGATCCAGAAAGTCTTCTGAGTTCTGACGTCACCAACGTGGAAAGTCCCACAAAGTGCAAGAGTCACGAATTCAAGAGTGGCCTCAGCCCTGAGCCCCGCCTTCCGACGGGAGAGGAGTCCGTGATCCATGATCTTCCCGAAAAGAACCTGACGCCAGCTGAGTCTCAGGAATGTAGGAATGACCTTGGCTACCACTCAGACCAGAGTCAGCAGGACACTGCCCTGGGAGGGGAGGAAGCATACAAGTGTAGCGAATGTGGAGAGAGCTTCAGCCGGGGTTGCCATCTCATCCAGCACTGGATCGTTCACATGCGGGAGAAGTCTGCTGCAAAGCAAGAGCAGGAGAGCGCTTTGGACCGGAGTTCGTGCCTTTTCATGTATCCGACGACTCACAAATCCTATGTTTGTAACAAGTGCGGGAAAACTTTCAGTCAAAATACGCACCTCCTCTGGCATCAGAAAATTCACACTGGAGAGAAACCACGTAAGAGTCAAGACCGCAGCCATCCGTCAGGTCACGGCTCTCAGCCTGTTGAGCAGCAGAAAACCCACACAGGTGCTAAACCCTACAAGTGTAATGAGTGTGGCGAGCATTTCAGCCGCACCTTTCGTCTCACTCAGCATCAGAAAACCCACACTCGGAAGCGCTACGAATGTGCCAAATGCAAGGCCACCTTCAACTTTAACAAATATCTCCTCCAGCATCAGAAAATTCACGCCCCAAAAGCTACCTCTCAGTGCCAGGAATGTGGGAAGGTGTTTCAGCAGAACTTGGCGCTCATCAAACACCAGTCCGTTCACACCAGAGAAGAGCCGTTTAAGTGTGACAAGTGTGGGAAACTCTTCAGCCATATCTTGACCCTAAAGACCCACCAGAGGGTTCATGGCAGAGAGAAGACTTTCAAATGCACTGAGTGTGGGAAAGCCTTCTACCGGAACACTCACCTTAACGAACACCTGAGGATTCACACGGGCTACAGGCCCCACAAATGTCACAAATGCATCAAGAGTTTCAGCCGGCCCTCCCACCTGATTCGACACCAGTCCGTTCATGCCACAGAAAAGCCCTACAGCTGTGCCGAATGTAAGGCGACCTTCAGGCATAACGAACGCCTTATTCAACACCAGAAAATCCATGCTGTGGAAACCCGCTATGAATGTCAGGAGTGTGGCGAGCGCTTCATTTGCAGCTCGACCCTAACTTGCCACCAGAGCATTCACACCCGAGAAAAACAAGGACTTGACAAGAGTGGAGAGGCCTTGAATCAGAACTCAGAAGAGAAAGAACATCCGGCGACCGGCAGAAAGTGCTTTAAGTGTAACAAATGTGAGAAAACTTTCAGCTGCAGCAAAGACCTCACTCAGCATGAGAGGATTCACACTAGGGAGAAGCCCTTCGAGTGCAACCAGTGTGGGAAAGCCTTTGGCCAAAGTACACAGCTTGATCGCCACCAGATGGCTCACTCGGGAGTGAGGCCCTATAAATGTGGAGACTGCGGGAAGGCCTTCATCCGCAGCGCCTTCTTCGCCAAGCATCAGCGCACCCACCTGAGCGAGCGCCCCTTTAAGTGTCATGAGTGTGGAAAGACCTTCAGCCAAAGTGCACGTCTCTCAGAGCATCAGTCAGTTCACACTGCAGAGAAACTCTTCAGATGTAACCAGTGCGACGAAGTCTTTGCGCACAACGACCACCTTACCCAGCATCAGAAAACCCATGCCGAAAAGAAATCCTTTGAGTGTAAGGAATGTGGAAAAACGTTCCACCACAGCCGGCACCTTTCTAAGCATCAGAGAGTTCACACAGGCGAGCAGCCCTATAAATGTGGCGACTGTGGGAAAACCTTCAGCCTGAGTACCCCACTCATTCGACACCGGAGAGTCCACACTGGAGAAAAGCCTTATACTTGTGAGGAATGTGGGAAAGCCTTCAGCCAGAGCTCGTGCCTTTCTGTTCACCAGAGAGTTCACACTGGGGAGAAGCCCTACACGTGTGCCGAATGTGGGAAAGCCTTCTCCCAGAAAGCAAATATGAAGCAGCATGAGCGAATTCACACTGGGGAGAAGCCTTACACCTGTGATGTGTGTGGGAAAGCCTTTGGCCTCAGCGCCCACCTCAGTCAGCACCAGAGAATTCACACCCAAGAGAAACCATATCAGTGTCAACACTGTCAGAAAGCCTTTCGCTACTACTTAGGTCTCCGCCGACATCAGCGAGTTCACACTGAAAAGTAAGAAGTAGCAATACCACCCGCAGCAGCCAGATGGAAGCTGCACACACGGTCATCTGAGGCCTAAACTTGAAACCATCACATTGTAACCCGCCTCTCTAGCACAATAGATAAGTCTCTTTATTAATAAAGGTTAGAAAACTTGCACACAAATTGCATTAAAACAATGAAAACAAAAGAAGCCGTATGGTGTCCAGATTCTGAGGTGGACTCAAACCAGTCTGCTGAGTTAAATCCCAGTTCTGCCATCTGCTGCCTAAGCGATCTTGGGAGAGTCGTGAAACCTCTCAGGGCCTCAAATGTTCTCATCTGCAAAATGGGCGCAGTAATAGTTACTTACCTCAGAGGGCCATCGTGAGGATAAATTAGATGTAAAGCACTTAGGACCGAGTGCCTAGCATATAGTAAGTACTCACTGAGTGTGAGCTCTACGTATGCATTAGGTACAACGTAAATACACTCTTTTATGTTAAAAGGAAGAGAAGAATTAGCAACTCTCTATTGCAATTAATGTTCTTAATAATATGCTTTAATTTTTAAAGTTTTTCTCCAGGATGTCCTTGGCTTAATTTGGTTCTCCAAACCTTAATTTATTATTTTTTTAGTCTTGTCTTTCCCTTCCCTCCATCTCTCCGCTCTGTCCTAGTATTTTCTTAACTCACCCACAGATAGCCCAGAACAACATATAAACTAACATCAAATGGCTAAAGCTTTCCGCTCCTAACCTCTCAAACCTCTGACTCAAAAGGACCCCCTCCCACATACACATGCTACCTTTACCATGATGGCCTTCCTCCATTTAAAGTTGTTGGTTATCCACCGTGAGACCCAATTTGTCACTGTGGTTAACGTACCGGAAATAGCTGTATTCCATTAGGAAAGCTGTACTGGGTATTGCCACACAGTTAACATGCTCTGCGCAGAAGATGTGCTTGGTGGTGAGAATTGCGATGTACGGAAACCACTGCTGGAATGTTCTTCACCATTTATCCAAGCTGGCCACTCACCAGGCGCTTCACTAGGTGCCAGGACGGAATGTCAATACGGTAAGGCCTGCCCTTGCCTTGAAGCTTCTGGAATCCAAGGGAAATAGACGGCCCCCTTTCCATAGAGGAGCACAGTTCGGTGACAAGTGACATCTTAAAAGGCCAACATTCCCTCATCACAGCAAGGTCTGGGGCCACCGAGGATTGTTGGAAGCCTACGAGGAAATGATGCTTCATGTTGGAGCCCTCGAGTCAGCCACTTGCTGGGCGAGGCCTGTTCTACAGTTGAGACACCCCGTGGAACCACACAACAGCTCTCTCCTGATGGTACCTCCTCAACTCAGCTTTGGTGTCCCTTCCGTAAGCCACCCAGTCACCTATCCGCTGAAGCACAATCTTATGAAGACATTGGACCCCCGATTTTGATATCTTTCCTATTTTTGGTGCTAAAAAAGTTTAGGAGTATGTGCCCTGTGCATTTGGGCTTTTCATACCTTAAACCTTGAGTTCTGCTGGTTGGTTTTGTTGTTGAAACTGGAAACTTAATGGCTGACCCTTGGGCCCACCGCAGAGTGGGGAGTATACTGGTTTCCTAGTGGCCGAAAGGTTTGACTCCCTGCTGGTTTAACTCCTGCCCTTGAGATCAGTCTAGTCTGGGCCGTCAGTCTGTTATGTACCAAAGGGGCTTACAGAGTGTCGCAGGGTGGGGAGGTGGGAACTCAGATTGAAAAGTGTGTTCAGTGAGAGTTTTAAGATCAAACGTACAGATCGGAGGCCCTGTGGAAAGTCAGCAACCCCTGGGCGGGAAGAGGAGGCGGTCTCTGTAACTAGTGACCTGTATTGCATGGGCCAGTGTAGAATGCCCTTTGTGTATACGTGTTGGTTGTCTGATTAAAGTTTTGAGTCTAAAAGTGTTGCTTCCTTCTCTCAGCCTGGTGCCCCACCCCCAGCCGGGCGTGGAGCATACAGAGCCCCTGCCTGCTGGGTGCTGACAGGTGTTCTAGTGGGGGAGGGCTTGTAACGCTGAAAACGGTCCCCTAAGAGGGCAGTTAAGTCTTTTTCCCAAGGTGGTTAGGGGCATGGACCACAGAGGAACCAGCTGGTCATCAGATGTAGCATCAAACCACTTTTCCATTGTAGTGCAGTCTTCGGTGGGGGAGAAAGCACGCACAACATGGTGTTTACTCCTCTCTCATTACAAAGACAGCAGGCCTCCAGCTCGGGCAATAATTTTACCTAGAATTTAATGCTATTTTGCTCTCGGTATTTTCCTTCCTCTGCCCCCTTTTTCCCTTTTACTGACAAAAGATACTAGTTTCCCACGCATGGTAGTGATAAAAAGTCCTTTAAATTTTTTATTTTTATTATAAAAGTTTTTAAAAATGTGAACTTATTTAAAGGAAAGTATGGCACACATCTACAGTAAAAAAAAAAAAAATTGACACTAGTATATGATTGAGTGAGGTTTGGGGAACACTAACTAACTGAAGCCTAGTGCCCCTGCCAGTGGCAGGATGGCTGTGTCAGGATAATGCTTTGGCAATATAGTTAAGTTGGATCTCAGTGGCTGAACAGCACAGGTTTATTTTTGCTCACTCACACTACGTGGGTTTGGCACTGTGGGTTGGCAGGGCTGGGGATGTGATGGGTGGCTGGATCCATCCTATACACCCAGGAGATCCGGGTGCAGCCTCACCAGTTGGAATGTGATAGCCTTGCAGATGGAATAAAAACTTAATTCTTAAGAAATTGTAAAAATACTAGAATAAAATATAGGAGAATGTTTTCATAATCCCGGGGAGTGAGGAAGGCCTTTCTTAGCATGACAGTAGGTTTAAGAACTATAAAAGAAAATTCAAATAGATTTGAATTCCTAAAATTAAAAAAAATCTATAGCAAAATAACACCATCAGCAAAATTGAGAGAAATAACCAACTGGGAGAAAATATTAGTAACATAAAACAAAGAGTTAATACAAAAAGCCCGATTAAAAATGGGCAAAATACATAAATAAGCAATTCAATGAAGCCAAAACATCAATAACATCATTTATCAATAGGACATTTTTACTTACTAGAAATATTTAAAAAAACATTAATAGCAAGTATTCGTGAAGGAAGTGGAGAAGCAGAAATAGGCACTCAGCACTTCCAAGAGTCTGAAGACTTTGGCTACTTCATCTCTCTGTGCCTCAGTGCCCTCATCTGTGAAATGGAACAACACGGCCCTGAACACGTGTAGGTGTTGGAAGAATGAAAGGTGTTCATACTAAGGGCTTAAAACAGAGCTCGGCACACAGCAAGTTACTGAAAGCACCATTTTAAGTTTGACATGGGGGGAAAAAAATCACATGATTCATGTTCAGTGCTGGTAAAAATGTCGCAAAACTGTGGTCCACAGGCCCCCTTGTGCCAAGTAGATTAGGTTCGGTCTCTTTGGAAAGCAATTTGAAACATTCAGGAATCAGGAAAATGGTTAGAGTCTCGACTCTATTATTCTCACTCTGAGAAATTTGACTTAGAGAAATAATCCCCCCAAAAGAAGAGAGGAAGCGTGAAAATGCTCGTTATAAAACTGTTCATAATTGAGAAAATTGGTGAACAATCCGTATCGATCAGGGGCTTAGAACAAAGCCAAAATGGGGCAATGGATTTGTAAATTATTTGCCACCTGTCAATGAAATAAATATCATTAGCGCGAATAATGATGAGTATGAAGTGTATGTGATGAGAAAGGACACTGCTCACGATAAAACAAGGACAAAACAGAGAAGTCAAAATCATTTCTACACTCTTACTACAATCAAATAAAATAAGATTTATTTTTAAACGCTATTTTGAAGGAAATAGGAAAAATCAAAACAATATGACTTCTGGGGGTGACCAAGTTGTAGGTGAATATATATGGCTTTTGTTTTCTGATTCTAATTTTTTCTAAGTTTAATAATATGGATATGGAACACAGTGTAAAACAAAACCAGATATACAGTCCAATATGATCGGTGGTTGTCTCTGGGCTATAGGATTATGGGGGATTGATATTGTAGTCCATAATTCTCTACTCTTTCCAAACTATCCTTTACAATAAGCATATGTGATTTTACTTCAAATTTTTTCCTGTTGTGAAAGTATGCAATTATTTTTATAATTAGAAAAATATCGTTTCAAAAATATGAGGAAAGGAAAAACCTCCCTTTGGGTATGAATAGAATTTAGAAAATGATGCTCAGTAGGGCGACTGCTTTGTGAATCACAAATCCTGGAAATGGAAAAGACCAAAAAAACAACATAAAAAGTGGCTGTAAATATGTGAAACATTCAGTGTTTAAGCCAATTGTAAGTTTTGTGGTGACATTTGTACCTTAAAGTTTTAAAGGAAAGTAAAATCTTCTAGCACGTATGTTCAGCTACATATATTTGACACTTTTACTCAAGGGTTATTCTTTCCAGCTGTTTCTTTTTTCTTGAATTTTCAGGCTCCAATTTAATGAATAATCATTGCATTTAAAAAGCTCAGAGGGACCTTATTTAAGATCCCAGATATAGTTGCAGCCCATTTAGAGCACCACCTAGACCACCACCTAGACCACCACTTGGGGACACTATAAGGTTGAAAAATAGGGAGGAATTTCAGATTTTAGGGGGAAGCTACTAAAATGATCAGAAGCTGTCTCAGCTGGTGATAAACTGTGCCATCCTCCTAGGAAGAAAAGAAACCAACTCTCTCAATGTCTGGTGTTAGTGTTGCTCTCTGGGAGGAAGTTATTAGTGCTGATGAAGGCTGAACCGCCAGTGTGTCACATTCTCAGGCTTTCTAGTCAGCATGAGTTCTCCGATGATCAGCAAGCTGTGTGCCCCAAGCAAAAGCTTTCTCAAAATCATCGCAGATGTAGGTGTTGTGTGTGCTGTGAACTCTCTGGTGTCCAGTGAGGTGTGAACTCCAGCCGAAATCCTCCCCACGTTCCTTACACACATAGCGTCTGCCACTTGTGTGAACCTTCTGGTGTTGAATAAGGTGTGAGATCTGGGTATAGGTTTTCCCGCAGTTGTTACATTTGTAGGGCTTCTCTCCGGTGTGAATTCTCTGATGCTGAATAAGGTGGATGCTCTGGTTGAAGGCTTTCCCGCATTCCTTACAGGGGTAGGGTTTCTCGCCAGTGTGAATCCTCCGATGCTGAGTGAGGGATGAGTTGTGACTGAATGTCTTCCCACACTCCTTACACTTATAGGGCCTCTCGCCCGTGTGGATTTTCTGATGCTCGATAAGGTGGGTGCTCCGGCTGAAGGCTTTCCCACACTCACTGCACGCATAAGGTTTCTCTCCGGTATGAATCCTCTGGTGTTGAATGAGGTGGGAAATCTGGGTATAGGCCTTCCCGCAGATGTTACACTCATAGGGCTTCTCCCCAGTGTGAATCCTCTGGTGGCGCGTCAGGGAAGAGTTCTGGCTGAAGGTTTTCCCACATTCGTTACACTTATAGGGCTTCTCGCCGGTGTGAATTGTCTGGTGTTGAGCAAAAGATGAGGTGTGACTGAAAGCCTTGCCACACTCATTACATATATAGGGCTTTTCCCCCATGTGAATGCTCTGGTGCCTCATAAGGTGGGAAATCTGCGTGTAAGCCTTCCCGCACTCGTTACACTCGTAGGGCTTCTCGCCAGTGTGAATTCTCTGATGCTGAGTCAGAGAAGAACTGTGGCTGAAGGCCTTGCCACACGCGGAGCACTCGTAGGGCTTTTCTCCCGTGTGAACCCGCTGATGCTGAGTCAGAGATGAGCTGTGGCTGAAGGTTTTCCCACACTCGTTACATTTGTAGGGTTTCTCTCCGGTGTGGATTGTCTGGTGCTGGCTCAGGGAAGAGGTGTGACAGAAAGCCTTGCCACACTCGCCACACTTGTAGGGCTTCTCCCCTGTGTGGATTTTCTGGTGGCGAGTGAGGTGGGACACCTGTGAGTAGAACTTCCCACACTGGTCACATTTATAGGGTTTCTCCCCGGTGTGGCATCGCTGGTGCTTAATGAGGGAGGAGCTCTGGGTGAAGGCTTTCCCACATTCCTTGCATTGGTATGGTTTCTCTCCAGTGTGGATCCTCTGATGCTCGGTCAGAGATGAGCTCTGAGTAAAGGTCTTGCTACATTCATTGCACGCGTAGGGCTTCTCTCCCGTGTGAATGATGTGGTGCTGAATGAAATACGAGCTGTTCCTGAAAGCCTTCCCACAGTCCTTACACTTGTAGGGTTTTTCTCCAGTGTGAATTCTCTGGTGTAGGATATAGTCCGAATGGTAAACGAAGGCTTTCCCACATTCCATACAGTTAAATGACTTCTTTTCTACAAAGGTCCTTTGGCGTTTTGAGCTCTTCCTTGGCCCATTCCACTTCCGAAGCCTCTCTCCTCCAGGCACTCTGTGCTTCCTCATGAAGACCAAGGTCCGCCTGAAGCTTCTTCCAAGCTCGTTACAGCCAAGACCTCTCTCCCCACAGGTGTTTTCCTTGAGAGAAGCCAAAAGACACTTCAAATGCCTCTCCTGCTTTCCCTGGTCCTCCAATTGATGGCCACATGTCCAGGATTCCCCTATCTTGCCATCTCCAAGCACTGCCCTTAAAATTCCCTCCATCTTCCCCACCGGGGAAGCTGCTTCTTCAGAAATATCCTTTCTTGGCAGTGTCTCTTGAGTAGTTTCAGAGCTTGTCTCCAAGTCTGAAAGAAATGGAAAATATGAATATCATCTGTTCTGGGACAAAGGAAGCTGATTATTATAACTGCCATTGTAAAATTACAAGAGAAGTTTCAAAGTTTGTGTTGCTATTTCAAAAGGCATGAAGTAAATAGATTCATGTTCTGACATGGAAGGATGGCCTCAATATACTCTAAAAATGAAAAGAACTGAGTTGTAACACAGTTTATGTGCACAGTGGTTTATTGGCCATAATATATAATACATTTTTACAAATCAATAAGAGAGAAACAATCTAATAAAAATAGTGAGGCAAGAATGTGAATAGGCACTTTGCAGAAGAAAAATAAGTGGCCAATAAATATTAAAAAGATGCTTAACATCAGTAATAGTCGAAAAAGTCAAATTACTGAGAAGCTATTTGACGCTTTTTAGATTGGAAATCTAAAAAATATCCAGTGTTAGCAAGTGAACTGTAGAAGTGAATTAATAAGGGAATTTCACTTTCTACATTACATGTTTGAAATGTTTTATTTATTTTAAATATTAAAAAGTAGTTTTTACTAGGTGATCACAGTGAAAAGTAAATATTCTTCCTTCCTTTGTTCCTACGCTGTTTCTAACTGGTGAATCCTTCTAGAGATTTTCTATATATTTGTGCGTGTGTGTATGTGTGGTGGGATGGAGAGTTTTTAAAATTTATTATTATTTATTTTTGATTGTGGTAAAATACCCATAACATAAATTATATCATTTCAGCCACTTTTAAGTGTACACTTCAGTTGCATAAGTACATTCACCACTATCCACCTCCAGGACTTTTTAATTTTCTCAGACTGCAACTCTGTACCCATTAAACATTGACTCCCAGTTCCCCCTCTCCCACCCCCAGCAATCACCATTCTACTTTGTCTCTATAAATTTGCCTACTGTAGGTACCCCATGTAAGTGAAATCATATGATATTTGTCCTTTTTAAGTCTGGCTTATTTCACTTAGCATAATGTCTTCAAAGTTCATCAATGTTGTTATTATTTACTTTTATAATTAAAAATACAGTAGAGACATTGGGGCGAAAATACATGAAGAGACTACATTAAAATTTTAAATGTGAATTTTTTTGAAGAGATTATTAGGATTATGGAATTTTCATTTCTTGTTTCATTCTTATTTGGATTTTCAAAGTTTCTATGATGAACATATAACTTTTACTCGATCAACAGATAGCGACAATACGAAATGTATATGAGGCTTTAATAGCTTGCAATTTGGGGAAAAGGAGACAGAAAAGATGATGAGCAGGAAACATTACCATTTGGAATTTGTTGAAGGGATCGATTTTTTGATGCTAGTAGCTTTGTTCATAAGACATCCATTAATTGCATAATTGTCATGTGCCAACCACAGTGCTGGGTTGGATGACTGTGCTGACCAAGACATCTGACCCTTGCCCTCAAAGAGAGTGGGGCAGGCTTGTACTCTGACACCTTAGACGCATCCTCCTTGTCTCCTTAGCATCCCTGCCTTTGAACGACCACTGCTCCCCTTTTGATGTAGTCTTGGTGGGGCTGTTTATCATATATAGTCTCTTCCACACTCCACTTCATGAAACCCAGGCTGGCCAATCAGAATAGCACATCCCTCAGGCCATTATGATTGGTTCAAGATCCAAACAGGGCCCATCAGAGTCTTCCTTGAGATTGATATATGGTGTTGCTAGGCAGAACATAAGTTTGAGACTAGGGGAAGCCATATCAGCTGCCACGTAGAAAAGCCTGAAGATAGACTGAAGCCAGAAACAGATAGGATCAACATGTGGTGGGGGAAGGAGGGGAGAGAGAGAGAGAGCGTGAGCATGTGCACAAGTGAGCCCTGATAACACCATTTACAGCTTTAGATCCATCTTTGCCTAAAGGCTTACATGGCAACACTTCCCACTTACATGGGTCAAAAAAATCTAATTTTGCTTGAGCTATTTTGATTCTTTACATGCAAAAGAGTCCTGACTAATATATCAGGTAATTACAATAATAGTAATAGGACAATAATAATTATTATTGAAATAGGTAACATTTCTTAAATGCTTACTATGTGCCAGGCACTGTTCTAAGCTTCTCCTATTGACTAATTTATTCCTCAAAAAAACAATTCGGTGAGGTAGATACTGTTAGTGTCCCCACTTTACAGATAAGATCCCACTTCTGGGTCTTTACATAGGCGATTCCCAACAAATAATCATAATGATAACCAGTGGAGCCTATTCTGACTGGGGGGTGACTGGGCCACACTCTGTGTAAATTCATTCATTCTGCCCAACCCTGGGGACTATTATTGACCCTATTTTCCAGATGAGGATACTGAAGCACAGAGAAGCCAAATGACTTGCCCAAAGGTCACAGAACCAGGAAGCGGTAGAGCTAAGATTTAAACCCAGAGTCCACAGTGATGACCTGTATGTTATGCTGCCTCATTCTTGAATGACCATCGCTGATCAAGACAGATGGGGTAGGAAGATGGCTCACACCTGCTGGACATCCTCACCCACCTGGACAGGTAACTTGCCAGACTTCTCGCTCCTCCATCCTGGGCTCTTCCCCTCGCTCCAGACGGGAAATCACATCGGGTTTGGACCCAGGGAGCCCTGCTCCTGGAAAAGACACGAGTCTTGGCAGTGGACGCCATGGTCACAGAGGCCTCAGGGCTGGGCCTCAGGCCCTGGGTCTGCAGGAGAGATGCGTACATCGGGTGCCTACTTATTAGACACTTTAACGGTCAATGTGAGATTCATTTATTGGGTGCTTACGTCCCAGAAAGAGCCTGAGCCCTGATGTCACTGTTTAAGGCTCTGACATCCAACCTGAGTTCAACCTGAGTGTGAAACACACCAAATTTTGAAAAACTTAATATGCAGAAAAATGTAAATGATCTCATTAATAATTTTTATATAGACTGTGATTTCGACATGTGCCGAAATGATCATATTTTAGATAGATGGGATGAAACAAAACATATTACAAAAATTAATTCCATCTGTTTCTTTTTGCTTTTTGATGCCTGCTGCCTTTGAGATCACTAATTTCTCTCTTCCTAGTGCGGACTGAACAGTGTTTGCCCCAAATTACGTCCACGGAAGCCTCAGAATGTCACCTAATTTGGAAATGGGGGCTTTGCCGATGTAATTAGTTCAGACAAGGTCCTACTGGATGATGGCGAGACTGTGACCCAGTGAGGTATCCTTATGAGAGGAGGGACACACAGACACATATGGAGGGGGCAGGCCATGTGAAGGTGGAGGCGGAGGTTGGGGTGATGCACGTACGAGATGAGAAACCCCAGGATTGCTGAGAGCCTCAAGGAGCTGGACGAGGCAGGAACAGATTCTCCCCCCCACAGCCTTCGGAAGGAGCGTGGTGCTGCCCACGCCTCGCTTTTGTACTTCCGGCTTCCGGAACTGTGGGAGAATAAATTTCTGCGGTTTTAAGGCACCGAGTTTGTGGTAATTTGTTCCGGCAGCCCCAAGAAGCGAATCCATCTCCCTACTGATCATCCCGATGAGCAGACAACATGCCCACGCCTCCCGCCCTAGAGACAAGCCCTCCGCTGACTGGGGAAGCTTGAGTGGGGGAGAGAACGGGAGGCGACAAAACTGAAGAGGCTGCGGGGGCCACGTCATGTCAGGCTGTGAAGGAGCCGATAAGGGTGGCATCCAGGGCCAGCCTGCTGACTGTCCCCGAGATGGGGGACCCAAGGAAGAACGGGTCTGGAGGGCCGTGGTCAGCTTGGTGGGGACGGGGAACAGGGGGGCCGGGCCCTTCCTTGGGAAGTGTTCTGGAGGCCGCCAGCTACACAGAGCCAGAACCCAGGGGACAGGGTTTGTCTAGCACAAGCGTGTGCGTAAGGAGAGCTGAGGACGGAGCCT